>NC_069658.1:74957115-75271346 GCF_027244095.1 Hemicordylus capensis
CAGAGTTCTCACAATGGCTTAAACAGCAAAATATGAGAAAATGGTTATCTTAACATGACATTATTATTTTATTTTATTTTGCTTTGTTCTTGTAGCATGCTCCCCCACCAAAAGTCTATTTTTGTACACTTGCTTCAAAATAAGGCTTTGCAAATCAGTTCACAAAAAACTCATTTTTAATTTGCACATGAAATAATTGGTTGTCTTTAAATTCTGCAAAATTGGGGTAACTCCATGTATGACATTCTGCTGTCCTATTTGAAATCAAAATGGTGGCTTTTCTTTCCGTCGTGTATAGACACACTATACATTGTATATATACTGTAGTATACAGACATACACTATAGTTGCTTTTTTTTTTTTTTGCGCATGGTTTTCTTGCTTAAATGAAATGTACTAAATAAAAGATCAAACTGAATTGCATGCTGCGGTGATTGGTGTAAAAAGCACTTCTCTCAGCCTAATCTAATTCACAGGTTAACTTTTAAAAATTTAAATAAATATTAAGGTATAAGTAAATAATTTGCTTGAATCTTAATGTCTTGTCAGTTAAGCAATGGAGGGGCCAAGCGGGGGCACCATTGTTGGGCTGTGCTTAGGGCATTAGTCGCCCTGCATCTAGCTCAGTACAGTCTACAGAGATTGGCAGTGGCTTCTCCATGGTTGCAGGCAGGAGTCTTTCTCAGACCTATCTTGGAGATGCCAGGGAGGGAACTTAGAACCTTCTGCAAGCAAAGTGCTCTTCCCAGAGCGGCCCCATCCCCTAAGGGGAATATCTTACAGTGCTCAGACATGTCTCCCATTCAAATGCAAACTGGGGTGGACCCTGCTTAGCAAAGGAGATAATTCATGCTTGCTACCACAAGACCAGCTCTCCTCCCAAGTTTTCCTCCTACCTTGCTTCCATACAGTCATTTCTACCCAGGTATTTCTCCTACCTTGTTTCCACACAACCAGATATTGGGAGCACAAACACCCCCTAAACTTGGATAGAACAGTTTTTGATTGTGTGAATGACCTGTTTATCTTGCACTAGTGCAATTGTGGGGGAGCCAGCATAGCATAGTGGTTAGAGTGTTGGACTAAGACCAGAAAGACCCAATTCGAATCCCCATTCAACCATAAAACTCACTGTCTCTGGGCTAGTCGTGTATCTCTCAGCCTAACCTACCTCACAGGGTTGTTGTGAGGGTAAAAAATAAGCATGTACTCTGAGCTCTTTGGAGAAAAAGCGGGATATAAATGTAATCCATAAAATAAATAAATAAGCTGTGCTCATTCCGCATGTGATTCATTACTCTCGATGTCAGTCACTGAACTTGTTCTCACCTTCAGTTATTCGCATATACTGAACATGAGGAAGTGGAGCAGGATTATGCCCACCACCCCCTTGACCTCTGTTTATTCAGCAGAAGGTGAGAATGGGACTCTTTGTTCATACAGCTGTACACACATAGGCTTCATATGTTCAGTCAGGAATCTCAGGATCACACAGGGTTCCCAACTGCATACGCACATACACCTGTATGTGTTGAGAATCTCATTCTCACCTTTCACTGAAAGGGTGGAGGGCAGGGCAGGGACAGCAGATGTGTGGAAATAGTTGGGCACTCAGATGTGGCTCCCCAGATGTGGCTGGACTCTGGCTCACATCAACCCCAGCCACAATGGCCTTTGGCTGTTGGTGTTGTAGTCCAACCACATCTGGGGACCAAAGTTTGGGAATTTCCACACTGGAGGTTTTGAAATATAACAGAAGTTTGCAAAACTTGCTTACCAGAGGCCATAGTGAAATGAGTGTGGATACCATGGCAACAATGGCTTCGCCTTACCACTTTGAACATTCAGAAATAAATCATCTCCAGCCTTACACTGACCCTTTGAAGGAAAGTGAGTGCGCTGACATGATTCTTTATAAAATAATTTCCAGAAGATTTTTGGTGCAGTCAGCATTAACTATGTCAGATACTTTAGGAAGAGATTCTATGGAATTAGAAAAAAAAGAAGCATATGATTCAGAATGATGTCATTGCCATTTCTTGCACTTTTCTAACACAGGGCTTATTGACGTGACCTCCAGTATTTTATGGGTGGCTTAAAAAACCCTAAAAATACACATCGAGTGGGGACACAGTCTACTGGAAAGTTCTCCTGAACAAGCCCTATTGAAATTAATGAGAGTTACATGAAAGCACCTGTTCGTACATTGTTACTGACTGACAAGTTGTGCAGCCCAACTGCCCACACTGCCAAAAGTGACTAGATCACAGTTGCACACAGCCGTGCCCACTATTTCCAATGGATGGAGCATCGCTCAACTTTGATCCTGTAATTTTAGGCAGTAGTGGAACAAAGCTCATCTACAACAGTGCGGGCAGAATTTCAGATGCCTGCAGTAGCACAGGTGATTCTGAACCACCCACATTTCACTACGCAACATGTCAAGCCCTGTGTTTTTTCTGCAGGTCTTTAAGTGAGAATTGTTCAACAGGAGATTTTCAGAGGGAGAACAGAGTGTGAATCAGCTGCATTAAAATTCACAAGGAGGCTTGACACCACATCATAGGCCTCAGTCATTGGGACAAAGAGTGTGTGTGTGTGTGTGTGTGTGTGTGTGTGTGTGTGTGTGTGTGTGTGTTAAAATCACAGTGTAGAATTTATTAATTTAGCATTGTTAGGAGATTGTCACCAATTGTGAATTGTCACTATACTTATTTTTTTAATACTTTTAAGTTTGTCACAAGATTAGGCTTTTCACATTTCTTTTTGTATTTGACTCTGTTGTTATCAGTATACCATTTACTAAAGATTCACTTCCTGCAGCCAACGAAGTGGTCTGTAGTTCACAAAAGCTTGCACTATACTGATCAGTCTTTAAGGTGCTACGAGACTCTTCTGTTTTGCTTTTGTTTTGTTTGATATGTGTTTTATGTGAAACAAAAATTAAAGATTTGAGCTTAATCTTGAAAAATGCTCAATTTCAAAGCATAATGAAAACTACGCTGATTTTTAAAAATCAAGCCTGACCTTATACCAAAAAAGTCTGTTTCTGTTCTGTCTCTTATTCTAGTGCTTTTAGGAGAACTTGTATTATGTGATTTTTTAAATGTTTAAATCAGTTCAAAGGCCAAGTGAGAGGGAGGCAGCTTCCTTTTCCCCAACTCGGATCCTGGGAAGGCATCTCAAGGAAAGGCAAGTACTTGCACTCATGTGTGGAGTCTACATATGTGTGCAAAAATGCAAAAGACTTCACAAGTCTCCACACTCATGGGAAACTAACCATGTGGACTGTAGGGTCAGCACTGGTTTCATGTTAGCCATGTGGAGAGGCATCGGTCAACACAAGTTGAGTTAACCTGCATACTTGGACTGCAGGGGTGCAGTAGCACTATGCTCTGCTCAAACTGAGAACTATATGTGTGTGCCTTGGAGAGCTCAACCCCAAATCACTGGAAATGTGAGTATTGGGACAGTAAGAGATAACTATTACCTTCAGAGGAGTGTGGTATTATGTGCATCCACTCCCCACTTCTATGAGCAGAGAGGAGCTCCAAGGTCAGCACTACTTGGATTCTGGCTTGCTTGGGAGGAGAGGTCATTGGAAATTTATAGGACCTCTGTGATATTTGGTTTATTTACAAATATACACATTGAGCATTAGGTGGAATTCAATAACAGTAGAGTCTTCCAAGTTCCCTCCCTGGCATCTCCAAGGTAGGGCTGAGAGAGACTCCTGCCTGCAGCCTTGGAGAAGCCACTGCCAGTCTGGGTAGACAATACTGAGCTAGATGGACCATTGATCTGACTCAGTCTAAGGCAGATTCCTATGTTCCTAGGTGGACAGTAGAACAGGCTAGTCAAATGGTAGTATTGGCAAATGACACCAAATAATGGCTTTCAAATGCAGTTGTTGGTAATACTTTTCACTGTGCATAGAACAAAGCCCTTCCTGGCCTTGTCCCTCCCAGCCTACAAAGGAAGTGGCCTTAAACTGAGTCAAACCATCAGTCCAGCTCTTATCTGCACTTAGAAGCAGCTCTCCCATAAGTTCCAGGCATAGGTTCTTCCAAACCCAGTTTTCAGAAGACCAAGAATGCCCCACTCGGAGAAGAGGGAACTGGCCGAAAGAGTGGCCCTCTGCCTTTCTGGGGTGTGCTCCGTCTGTGCCTGCCTGGTCTGCTGATGCAGCCCACTCTGTCCATCACTGCTGCTGCTTCCCAAGCAGCAGCAATGGGCTCACTCACTCATTGGTCCATCACATGGCCTCTCCACTGATTCCGAGCAGCCAACTGCATTGAACCATTGAGGTTCATCAGCGAGACACGCCAAGAGCTCTTCATGGCTCCTGTTATTGCTGCAGGATATTCCTACCTGGGGGCTAGCAAAAAGGTCCCCATGGGGCAGATCCAGCCCCTGGGCCTTATGTTGTACAGGCCTGCCCTACTGTAACTCATTTAAGCATGTGTTACTTACAATAAAGAAATAAATCTGAAACAATGATTTATTCTTCCCATTTGCTCCACCTGTTTCAGTTTTCTTCCTCTGTTATCTCCCTTGCATTAGTATCAAGATTGTAAGCCTCACAGGCAGGAGAACTGTCCTCTCATTCTTTGACAAGCACCATGTACATGGATGCTGCTACACAGTATAAACCAATCAATAAATTAGTAATTATTTAGCTATTTCAAGCCATAACTGTTCTGACCTGGTTTCCTATCAAATAGACTGGGGCACTCCAAAGGAACAACTTGATCCAACATGGTCCCAACTCCAGGCTCTAATTGTGTCCTTTGATGTCTAGAACCACATAAAGAGCAGACAGAAGGCTGTGCTAGCTGGTCAAAGAGATCAAAGACCCAAAACAAAGATAGCATACACCAGGTAAGCAATTCAGTTTATAGGTGCTTATATGCCATTGCCAGAAGCCTCCGAGCCAAGATGGGCGAACTGGAGTGCTTGGTTACTAACACAGAAATAGATATAGTGGGCATAACAGAAACATGGTGGAACAGTGAGAATCAGAGAGACACTGTTATCCCTGTATATTCCTTTCTATAGAAAGGACAGGGAGGAGCGCCTTGGAGGTGGAGTAGCACTGTATGTTAAAGAAGGGATAGAGTATAACCAGGTAGAAAACCTAGGAGGACCGGTGCCCTCCACAGAAACCCTGTGGGCAGGGCCGTCCTTAGAGAGCCCTGGTGGAGTGTGGCCCGGGGCAAATCAGCCAGTGCAGTACTCCCAGTTAATTCTAATGGGGGTTAAAAGAGCGGGACTCTGTGTGGTCGCCCTTCTTGCCATGCCCTAAGGACAGCCCTGCCTGTGGGTGACAATACAAGCCCTGAAAGGAAATGTGCTACTGGGGACGTGCTATCGCCCTCCAGATCAAAATGCTGACAGCGACTGGGAGTTGCAGCAGGAAATCAGGGAGGCATCAAGAAGAGGCAGGTCAGTAATAATGGGTGACTTCAATTACCCACACATAGACTGTGTAAATCCACAGTCAGGTAATGACAAAGAGGTCAAATTTCTAGATATGCTGAATAGAACTGTGCCCTAGAACAGTTAGTCATGGAACCAACCAGAGAGAAGGCAACCTTGGATTTAATCCTGAGTGGCACCCAGAACCTGGTGTGTGATGTCAGTGTCATCGACCCTTTAGGAAACAGTGACCATAGTGCCATCAAATTCAGCATACATGCAGGGAGAGAATCACCAAGGAAGTCTAACACAGACATTTTGGATTTTAGAAGAGGAAACTTCTCCAAAATGAGGAGTATGGTGAAACGAAAGCTGAAAGGGAAAATCAGGAGAACCACTTCACTCCAGATTGCATGGAGTTTACGCAAAACCGCAAGACTAGAAGCCCAGTTAGATAGTATACCCAAAAGGAGGAAAGGTACCACTAAGTTCAGGAGGACACCAGCATGGCTAACCGGTACCGTCAAGGAAGCCATAAAAGGGGGAAAGACTTCCATCCAAAACTGGAAGGCCTGTCCAAATGAAGAGAACAGAAAGGAACAGAAACTGTGGCAAAAGAAATGCAAGGTGACAATAAGGGACGGGAGGCAAAAAGAGAGTTTGAGGAACATTTAGCTAAAAGTATCAAGGGGAATAACAAAAACTTATTTAAATACATCAGATGCAGGAAACCGCCCAGGGAGGCGGTTGGACCTTTGGATAATGAGGTAGTGAAAGGGATTATTAAGGAGGATATGGAGGTTGCAGAGAAGCCAAATGAGGTTCTTGCATCAGTCTACACAGCAGAGGATACTAAGCATATAACTGATCCTGAACCAGGCTTTTCGGGGATGGAGGCTAAAGAACTGAGTCAGATTGAAGTGACAAGAGAAGATGTTCTAAACTAAAAACTAACAAATCGCCAGGGCCGGATGGCGCCTATCCAAGAGGCATCCCTCCAAGAGCAAAAATATATAACTTATCCCTACAATCAGGCTCTGTACCGGAGGACTGGAAAGTAGCAAATGTAACACCAATTTTCAAAAAGAGATCCAGGAGCGATCTGGGAAATTACAAGCCAGTTAGCCTAACACCTGTTCCAGGCAAATTGATTGAAAGCATCCTCAAGGATAAAATTGTAAAGCACATAGAAGAACAGGGTCTTCTGGGGGAGAACCAGCAAAGCTTCTGCAAAGGTAAATCTTGCCTCACAAACCTTTTGAAGTTCTTTGAGAGTGACAACAAGTGTGTGGATAAAGGTGATCCAGTTGACATAGTATACCTGGACATCCAAAAAGCTTTTGACAAAGTTCTTCATCAAAGACTCTTGAGAAACTTAGCAGTCATGAGATAAGGGGACAAGTACATGTGTGGATTGCTAACTGGTTGAAAGACAGGAAACAGAGGGTAAGAATAAATGGAGAGTTTTCACAATGGAGGGAAGTAAGAAGTAGGGTCTTTTCACAATGGAGGGAAGTAAGAAGTGGGGTCCCCCAAGGGATTTGTACTAGGACCAGTGCTTTTTAATTTATTCATAAATCATCTGGAAGTTGGGGTAAGCAGCAAAGTGGCCAACTTTGCAGATGGCACCAAACTATTTAGGGTAGTGAAATCCAAAACAGATTGTGAGGAGCTCCAAAAGGATCTCTCCAGACTGGGTGAGTGGGCGACAAAATGACAAATGCAGTTCAATGTTGGCAACTGTAAAGTGTTGCACACTGGGATGAAAAACCCCAACTTCACATATACGCCGATGGGATCTGAGCTGTCGGTGACTGAACAGGAGAGAGATCTTGCGGACGTGGTGGATAGCTTGTTGAAAGTGTCAGCTCAATGTGCGGCAGCTGGAAAATGGCCAATTCCATGCTGGTGATCATTAGGAAGGGGATTGAAAATAAAACTGCTAATATTATAATGTCCTTATACAAAACTGTGGTGTGGCCACACCTGTAGTATTGCATACAATTCTGGTCACCACATTTTAAAAAGGACATTGTAGAACTGGAAAAGGTGCAGAAGAAGGCAACCAAGATTATCAGGGGCCTAGAGCAACTTCATAATGAAGCAAGGGAGGCCACAACACCAGGGGCTTTTTGCTTTAGAAAAAAGATGACTGCGGGGAGACATGAGAGAAGTATATAAAATCATGCATTGTGTCGAGAAAGTGGATCGAGATAAATTTCTCTCACACACACATAACACAAGAACCAGGGGTCATCTCATTAAATTGATTGCCAAGAAATTTAGGTCCAACAAACGTAAGTACTTTTTCACACAATGCATAATTAACTTGTAGAATTCTCTGCCACAAGATGTGGTGTTGGCTACTGGTTTGGATGGCTTTAAGAGGGTTTTGGATAACTTCATGGAGGAGAGGTCTATCAACGGCTACTAGTCTGAGGGCTACAGGCCACCTCTAACCTCAGAGGCAGGATGCCTCTGAATACCAGTTGCAGAGGAGTAACAGCAGGAGAGAGGACATGCCCTCAGCAACTGCCTGTAGGCTTCCCAGCAGCATCTGGTGGGCCACTGTTTGAAACAGGATGCTGAACTAGATGGGCCTTGGGCCTGATCCAGCAGGGCTGTTCTCATTTTCTTAGGTCTGTTTGGTCCCACTTTTCTCCAGCTCCACTTTTCCATTGCAGATAGTAGATCTTTAAATGAGTTATATCAACTCCACTGTCTTGTGGCCTCCTCTCACCCGATACGTTCCCTGCATCAGTGAGCAAGCATCAAAGTTTAAGAGGTTCCTGTTACGATTGCTTTCGATCCCTCTGGCTCAGGGGAGACAATCTGTGGGGATGCAGGTGCCTCATTCCTTGTTTAGTTCTTGGTGCTGTGTCCTGGGGCCTGTACTTCAGTAGCTGGTGTTAGTGATAGGGATTTGCCTGGCTTTTCTCCCTCAAGGTCTGAGTCCGGGCTGTTGCTTGAGGTTGAGCCCATGACAGGAAGAACACTGACTCCTCAGGAAAGTAGAGGATACTAATGGCCGCTAGTCAACCCCACCTCACAAGTGAACATATGACTTGACTTTGCAGTTGATTTGCAAGAAAAAAAACCCTATTGATCTGTATGAAGAAAATGGACATTTTCCTGTCTGAAAACAAAAAGAAAGAAAGAAAATGTGGCAATGGTAAGAAATCAAGTAATTGAGCATGTAAACATATATGTAGCCAGTACCTTAAGGAGGTTAAATCCCTCTGGGCTAGAGTTCACAATCTATGCATGAACATCTGGGTCCTATCTGTACCCGAAGGGCATGGAACAAGCTGTTCTTTCTCCCTCCTTCCCTCCCTCCCTCCCTCCCTCTGAATCTGCAAGAAGCAGCAACATGCTAGGCTTCTACAGCAGCACACAACATGTGCAACGAAGTCACATCATACTATTTGCACGGAGTGTAATCAATATCACTCTTTTTTCAGGTTGCAAGAACCTGGTGTGACTCGTGTGCTTTGCATTTTATGAGAGGGTGGAAGACAGCGGAGATATTTTTCAACTGGCATCTCTTCAAAGAATAACTCATCTGGGAGCTGCAGAGGGCTTTTGCAGAGCAAATTATGCACATTTCTGACATGTCATCTAGACTAGTTCCCTGTTAAATGTGAAACAGTGAGCTGGAAATAGCTGTTCATGTGAGTTCCATGAAACAATGGACAACATCTTTCTGAGCATACAGCCTCTGAATGCCCCCCTTTTCTACTTCAAAATAATTTGTTGACCAACATTTATTAAAAAAAATACCCTCAGCAATAACAAGGTGAAGGACCTAATTTCAGGAAGCCTAGTTAACTATGGCTAGAATGCAGCAGCCATAGTCATAGTCATAGTCAGTCATACTTTATTTATGGTCTTTGGCCAAAAAAGAAATGAAAATCTTTACATAGTTAAAAAGAAAAGTATAAATAGAAAATCAATTACACATAAATGGATAACAGCTTTGGAATAATTACACATAGAAAATAAAATAAAATAATGGCATTCGAAAGGCGTAAGTGTATATACATAATTTAAAGTTAACACTAAGGAACCCAAAACTGTATTCTATTCTTTTGAAGTTCATAATCTGGTGACCACATAACAAAATTTTGCTACAACATATGAAATAGTTGCGTCTTTATCTGCTATTATTATTATTATTATTATTATTATTATTATTATTATTATTATTACTTTTATACCGCCCTTCAAAAAGGCTCAGGGCGGTAATAATTCCAAAAGGCTCAGGGCGGTAATAAATATGCTACAACAAGATCCTCAGGTTGTCCCCTCATATCTTTTATCAGTGGGCTGATTAATTGAAACCTCAAGTGTTGATACATTGAACACTTTAAAAGTATGTAGGCCATGGTTTCAATCGCCTTTCCACAGGGGCATTTCTGTTCTTTATATAATAGTTTCAGATATTTCCCATAAAGCATTGCAGATGGGAAAGCGTTGAACCTGGCCCTGGAGAAGGCCCATCTGAATTTACTCAAGGTGATTGTAAATAAATACGTTGCTGGGGCAAGATCCGTCTTAGCATATGCTTGTTTATAAAAAGGTGGTAAACAAGCCTTCTCTTCCTGAAAGTCTGTGTCAACCAATCTCTGTCGTACTAAACTGCAGGCTGTATTCTCACCACTCTCTAGTACTAGAGTGGGTGATAGCCGCACTGGCAAAGTTTATCTATCGTTTTGCGAGACCAAGATGCCTGATGCTCAGCTGCAAGAAGCTTTGGAATTAGCCCTAACGGATGCAGATGAAGTTTAATCCAATAAAATATCCTTAGGAGCCAAGCCCTGGTTTCCAATTTAAGTATGCCCGCTTCCATGCGTATCACCGAATTGGAAACGCAGTTGAGTATACCAAATATAGTTCTTAAAAAACCAGTTTGAATTTTTTCCAAATTTTTAAAGCTGGTGTATGGTCCCAATTGTGTCCCGTAAAGGAGTTGGGGAATCACTTTAGCCTTATAAAGTTTAATGGCTGCGGGAATGTAATTCTCTCCCTGGGACCAAAAGAATTTCAGAATGGCTGTAATACTACGTTTGGCCGTATCTACTTCTGATCTAATATGGGCCATTTTGTAGCTGTTGAATTGAAACACTATCCCAAGGTATTTGATTTGCTTTATTTGGTCTACTTTATGATCTTCAATTGACCAGTTAAAAGACCGCTGTTTAGGACTAAAACGGAGAATGTTTGTCTTAGAGTAGTTTATTACTAATTGTTCCTTGTTGCAGTAGCTTGCCAGAACACCCAAAGCTCTTTTTAAACCTATTCTAGTTTGTGATAGGATTACAGCGTCATCGGCATACCGTCTGCCAGTTTAGGTGCATGTATGTCCGAACCTTGCAACTGCTGGGGGCCTACCCACAAAAGGCTCCCAGTGGAGCAGGAGTGTAGTTGGGTCAGCATGGACTGCTTTGATGGGACGATCCCTCACAACAGCATCCTAGGTCATGACGGGACAGCATCCTTTGCCTTCCCTCATATACACATCCTCTATTAAGATGTCTCTATATTCCCCAAAGTAACAGGGAAATAGTGCCCCTACCAGCCCCTCCTCGTGCTAGTGCAGGACTATTTGGGTGCGGGGCTCTTTGAGGGGTGGCAATGCCATCGCTGTCAGAAGAAGTGCTGGCATGGCATGGTATTTAAAGGAACTTAAATACCCTTACCCTACCAAGGACGGGTGGACTGCTCTGAAAATGCATGATCGTGCTTGGCACACTCCCTTCAAGATCGTGGCCAATTGCAACTACTCTACTGATGTGCTGACACTTTGCTCATAGTCTGGCCATGGAGCTTGCTGGGATCGGAGGCCAAGCAGCAGAGAGGGGCTCCCCTCTCCTGGAACAGGAGGTTGGTGGGCAGCGGTTTGACAAACGTCTGTGATGTGATTTACAGTTTCAAATCAAAAATGCGGATTCACCAACCTCCGGTTTCGTGTTACATCTGAATCCAGCCAATATTTCCCTGGCCCACTTAAACAAGAAACATACACCTGAAATACCTGTTACATCAATCACAGATGTATTTATTCCTGTTTAAATCCAGTTGACTTTAGTGACACTTACTTGCAAGTATACTGCAAATCCTATGTATGAAATCCTATGAACGTATACTGCAAATCCTATGTATTCTTACGTGAATACAGTGGGACTTACGTCTGAGTAAACACACGCAGGATTGTACTTTAATTTAATATCACAGCACATATTATTAATAAGCAGCAGCATTTGGGTTGTATTCAAAGGTTGTTTTCTTCTTATGGAAGTAGCTTTTCCCAGAGGAAGGAATCATCCTTCAGACTCCTTCCTCTTGAGCAGGATTGCTCAACTTTGGCCCTCCTGCAGATGTTGGCCTAAAACTCCCATAATCCCTGGTTATTGGCCACTGTGGCTGGGATTATGGGAGCTGTAGACCAAAACCAGCTGGGGGTCCTAAATTGAGCGAGTCTCCTCTAGAGGAAGGAAACCTTTGAATACAACCCTCTGAACTGGATCCATTTAGTTCAATCTTTTTAAAAAACACACCACCTATTTGCTGGGTGGAGGGGGTCAAAGGTTTTCAGTTGAGATTGGAACTATTCTGCTAATAAAAGTTTTAAATGACTTAGCTGATATTGACTCTGTTGAAAAACGTACAGAAGACAGGATGACAAAGAAATTCACACTAGTTACCAAACCTGGATGGGATCTGAAGCATATTTGTTTGTTTAAATGTATCAATATTGCACTGGCTGCCAATATGTTTCCGGGCAAAATACAAAGTGCTGATTATTACCTTTAAAGCCCTAAACAGCTTAGGTCTGGGTTATCTGAGAGAACACCATCTTCTGTATTATCTCCATCTCACGTTAAGGTCATCCGGAGAGGTCCGCCTCCAGTTACCACTGGTGCGTCTGATGGTGACTCAGAACAGGGCCTTCTCTGTAGCTGTTCCTGGTCTATGGAATGCACTCCCAGCAGATATCCATAGTGTGGCCTCATTGTTGGCCTTCAAGAGAGCCCTAAAGACTTACTTGTTTGGCCTGGCCTTCCAAGGTTTTAAAATTGTTTTTAGGTATTTTGATTGGTTTTAAATGGCTCTGAATTGTTTTAGATTTGTTTTTATATTGTTTTTAACTTGTTTGCTTTTCATTGGTGTTTGTTTTTGTATTTTATTTGTTGTGCACTGCCCAGAGCCTTTGGATAAGGCAGTATAGAAGTGAGATAGATAGATAGATAGATAGATAGATAGATAGATAGATAGATAGATAGATAGATAGACAGATGCAGAACAATCCTAAGCATGTTTACACTGAGTTCAGTGGGACTCACTACCTAATAAAAATGCTGAGGATTGCAATGTTACTCTCAAATGGGCATATGGGATCAGGATGACTGAAAAGCAAGCAAGTTAGTATATGAATATAGAACAAATTATATCAATAAATTTAGTGCAGAAAATAATGAGAAACATCTGAATTCGAGGGACATTTTAATTCAATTTTTAACATTTTGATGAATAACCATTAAAATATGTATTTGGCCCTTAACTGACAAAATAAAATATAGGACTATAGTATATTATCTAAAGTTGGCTCCCTATGCCAGGTAAGCATAAGGCTAGAAATAAAACAGAAGCCGAAGTAACAGAATATTCAGTATAGCTCTGATTGCAACACAGGTCCAATTGTTCTTTTTAATCATGTGATGGTAGCAAGCAGTATCAAAGAACTATTCTTCTATAGAGTAAAGATGCACACCAAGTGCTCTGCTACCTGCTCAATACAGATTGTATTACACTTGATTGTATTCCAAAGGCTAAGAGGATCACAGGACATTTTTTTCATTGGAACAATAAGATGAAATCCACTTGGTAAACAACACGGTGTGTTCTCTGTTTTCACTTCAGATGACACCTGCTGTTTATAACTGTTCAGATCTGCTGTAGTCTCTTGTAAAAGACAAAATATCTTTAAAGTTACAAAGTCAGCATACTGCCACGCTTCATTTTATGATTTCAAAGTTTTACACACTTACACACACCCCGCCCCCCCACACACACATTATGTGGGGGGCAGAGGAATGGGTAAACTTGGGCATCCAGAAAGGACCAGGCTGGCCCATCCCATTTCTATGAGGAAAAATGGAGGCGGAATTGTATTTTAAATGTGAGGATGTTTATGTAGATTTATTTCCCAGTACCTCCATCAGGTATTCAGAAGTTGTATGTCATGATTGTGTGAGATTTGCTGGAGGCAACCAGAAGCAGTGTTAACAGAACATTTTGAATAGTGAGGTTTTCACTATTCTTCTCTAGAGCAGAGTGAGAGATTATACCGGAAATACTAGGATTTGTAGTTTAAGAGACAGAGAGATAAGTACCTGCCTGTGTGACATGCTTTCTCAAGAACTACAAGTTCAAGTTTCTTACTAGACAAGGACATAAGAACAGACTTATGCATCAGGCCATGATCCATCTAGCCCAGCATCCTACCTCCCACAGTGGCCAACCAGATGCCTTCAAGAAGCTCTCAAGCAGGAGATGATGGCATACTCACTAAATATGGACTCCACCCCCCACCTCCCCACTGCCTCAGAGATGTGGGAGGGGAGTGAAGAGAAAGCTGTCACTCAGCTGGAGGGCCACCTGTCCCTCAGGAGCCCAGGGATATCCCTCCCTTTCAATTGTAGCTATGCCCATGCTGAGCCCCTTGAAGAAAGGGCAGGATATCAATGTGACAAATACATAATTATCAAACATCATCAAAGCCACTCTCATCAACCCTTTTGTTGGAGGTTACGAATTAAAAACCAACCAACCAGCCAATCAAAAACCTCAGGTAACGTACAGAAGAAAGAAGGTGGGCGGACTCAACCTCAACTTTTTATATGTATGTATAAAACTCAGGCAGCATAGCTTGCATTTCCCCCTCCCTGATCTGACTCAGCCTCTCCTCCTTGGTGGGTTGGTCAGCCCAGCAAGTAAGCAGCTGGCAGTGCTCCCCTCAGTGTCATCAAAGAAGTTCACAAACTCACCCACTCAGCAGACATGGCTCAGCCAAGGACTCCTATTCAGGTTCTAGTCCAATCTCGCCCACCCCACCCACTTCACCCAGGCTCCACCATTTGTCAGACGCCTCTTTGCTGGTGAGTAATGTGAGGGTCCTCTGTCCTTTCTCTCCTCCTTGTCCTTCTCCTCCACTTCTCTCACCAGCTGCCCCTCTCTCAGGCAGGCAGCAAGGACCCAGGCAGGCAGGCAGACTGACTGAGGCACTATTGTTGCTCCTCTTCTTGGACTGGCCAGGTGCTGCTATGCCCTGTGCCCTTGTGCTGGGTGTGCCCGTTTGCTCACTCACGAGATGTCAGGCACTGCGCTGGCATTGTCCATGATGGCACGGTGGCATGTATTTGAGGCTTTTCTCTCTTCCCTCACCATGTCCATGCTTGCAAGGCAGGCTGCTTGCATGTACTCACAAGGGCAAAGCAGAGCCAGAAGGGAGAGGGAGCTTGAAAGACAGGCACAGCAGTGCCTGGGGCAGGCAGTACACAGAGAGGCTTTGGTGGGAGAGCCACAGGAGGGGGTCCCTGTCAGTCAGTGTCCCTGAGACAAATGTGCCAGCATGTTCCATGGTAACTACACCAGTGTTTCTAGATATTGCTTTTCATCACAACCTTTTTGTTGTAAACATGGAGCAAAATCCTTCTTTTGGGGACATTTGGGAGGACCCCTACACTGATTTTTTTTTTTGAACATCCATAAAAGCATGATGCTGTTTAACTGAAAATAATCTTTAAATTACTGCAGAAAAAACGTATTACAAATTGCTTTAAGGGGGAAAATATATAAACTGAAAATAAATTAGATATTATGTAGCTCTTTCTGCTACACTTAACAAACTTGGATGCTGTCCACACACCATAGAAGCTATTGACAAAAGCTCTCTAATTTGCATGGATCTGAACTGCACCCTATGATTATTATTTTTTTACAAATGCAATACTTTTAGTAGAGAAAACTCAAGCAAAAACAAAAAACAAAAAACTAGCTGTGGGCAAAGAGGCTGCATCATCAACAGTAACGTCTTTGATTACTCAGAATACGTAGACGTAAAAGTATCTATAATGTTGTAGAAGGAGGACACAATCTATATTTAGAAATTTTGAAAGAAAGGCTTGGTTATAATCCCACAGCTTCTAAAGCCATTACAAAGACAGCACACTCATAATAAATTAGGCAGGGCACTTAGACTTCCAGTTATTATTAAACCACAAATGTCTGTAATTATTAATGGTGTCCCAGCCACCAAGCACATGTTGTCAAACGACAATACAAACAATAGAAAGGGAAAGAAGTTCAATAGTACACAAGTGTAATGTCTTGCATTGGGAACAAGTAAGCATTTTTATTATTGGCGGGGTGCTCATTAGCTGCAAACAGTGGAGGAAGAAAATCTCAGAATACTGGATAAAAACAAGATGACTACATACTACCAGTACTATGTAGCTGCAAAGAGCTGTATGCTAATCTTGGGTACATAAAGCAATGAATTTCTATCTTTAGTGGGGAATTAATACTCTCATACTAGGAATGAAACAGTCGGACCAGCTTAGCTTAGAGAAAAGGAAGCTGAGGTGGATATGACAGCACTTTTGCAGACCTCTAATAGATGGGTTAATGTTGTAAAGAAGGTTAAAGAAACAAGGAATGCCTCTGTCTATGAACCTGATTATGCCTATGAAGTTAAAGGCTCAAAGATGGGAAGAGTGATGCTTGTCTGCATATCAGCAGCACTGGAGCAGGATTTCTGGGCATGCTCTCTGGAAGCTGTACACAAGTACAGCACCCCTTCTTTTGCATTCCCGAAGAGAGCTATATCCATAATGACAATTGGTGAGGAGAGACCATGGCAGTACGCAGTGCACTCAGTGTCATAATAATAAACAACATTCTTGGAGTTCATAAATTGACAAAGAGTACATTCTATCCAGAACTCAAATTATCTTCTGCTTCATGTAAGTTTGTGCTCTACAGTCTACAATGAATGTATCTTTTCACTTTAGTAACTTTAATTGCTGTCAAGTTGGAAACATTTTCATGTTATTTCACATTATATTTTTCAATATTGCCCTACAACAGCATGGATACTGTATAGTTTTTAAGATGTTAAATGGTAGCACAATAGACCTTTCATTGCTATATTTAGCTGATATCATGTGAGACAAATGACATATGGTTTGCTTGATGCTCTAGTGTCATCTGGCATAAACCATAGAAACTTTCAGATTATTCTCATCTAAACTAAGGAAGAATATTTAGGACCTACAGTTTAAATTTTCTTTTGTAGACATTTTCTCACCAGCAAGTTTCCTTAGGGTACTTGATCACATAATAATGGGCCCTAAAAAAGGTTTTGTTCTAATGCTGGCATCAGGATCATTTTAAACTAGAGATTAAGTTGAAACATGTTAAATGGCTGATGTAATAAAATGGAAATGTAGAGGTTTCCCCAAGAAACATTTGTTAAAAGGAAGGGAGAGAACATACACCAATTTGTGAATGTTCCATGTAATGTGGAGTTAGTAATTATTTTAAACTGTTATCTTGTTGATCTGTAGAACTTTATCTTGAAATAGTATCCCTTGATTCAAACATAGATTTGTCTTTGGGATGAAGTCTGGTGAAAACACAGAAGAGTGTGATTCTGAGCATGTTTACTCAGAAGTAAGTCCCACTGAGTTCAATGGGACTTATTCCCTGGTAAGCACTCTTTGGACTACTACAGCCTTAAACATTTATTGTTTTTAAAAATGTGCATCTTGTCTTATCTAAAGGACTTGGGACTGCTTCAAAATTCCTTTTTTTACATGTACAAAATGTAAGCTGTTAGTGTGACAAATATGCACGTGTTCTTGGAAAGGAGCCAGGTTGTGTATTCCTGCTGAGTGTACATTTAGCAACAAACCTGTATTTACCACTGTGTGATGCGTAAAGCAGCAATCAGGTTAAAGCCCCTTTCTCATTGCATGCAGTGTAGTGTCCAAGAACCTTGTGCAATGCAAGGCCATACCAGTGTGAGTAGTTGTAAGAAGATCAGAATAGCATCTCTCAGGCTTCTCAAGAGTGCTGGATAAAACAGGGTGAAGCAGGTGATAGATTTTGTCCCTTGACAATGCACTAGGTGTCCAGTGGAGGGAGCATTTCAGGACCAAACTACGAGTTGCTGAGAGACCACAGAAGAGACTGGAATATGCAACCGATTGCTTAATACATTTCTCACCCCTGCTAAATGAGCAAAGAGGCACCTTTTAAAGTGTTGATTCTCTTCTATGTAGCATGGGGAGAGCAACTGTCCCTATCCAACCTCAGCACAGCATCCCTCCAGTGACTGTTGCTGGTGTTTATCTTAGGTTTCTTTTTAGATTGTGAGTCCTTTGGGGAAAGGGAACCATCTTGTTTATCTGTTTGTTTGTTTTTCTATGTAAACGGCTTTGAGAACTTTGGTTGAAAAACAATATATAAATATGTTAGGAGTCATAGGTGTGTATATATCAGTAAGATGGGCTTGCAGTTTGCAAGCATTCCTCCTGTACCACGAAATAACCATGCACCATAAGAAGTAAATCATACAGAATACACCAACATAGAAGCCCTATGTAACGACATCTTAAAAAAAAAAAAGACTAGAGGTTAGCTGTTGACAGATATTAACAGCAGCTGCACACCATTTGCCAACTTTGTAGGTGGTGGAAGGTTTCTTATCTGCCAGGAGGAGTATGGCGTAAAATTCAGCAGTCCAGCCGGAAAAGCATGATAGCAAGGGAGAAATAAGACTGCACCGGCAATCATTATAAAAAGGGCAAAACAACAGCACATGGTGGACAGATTCGACCTCACCTGAGCCACAGAGGCATAACCGACTGGCCAGAGGGGTTTCCAAATAAGACCACTGACAGTAAGGCATCATATCTTGCTCTAAAGAAAACCCTGTGATGGCTTGGTAAAGAGAGGGACAATAGCTAGCTAGCAGGTTCCTGGTTGAAGTCACCAAGGCGCCCTCTTATGGTCTCTGGGATGGAGCTTATATCGTTCTGATGTTCAATGTCCAAGACCCTCTGTTTGAGGATCTCCTTGGCCTGACTGTAATCTAATAATGACAAATGTTCAGCAGAGAGACCGAGTGATGGCAATTTACCCATCAGTGCCCATGTCCAGATGGATTGAAACCTATCAGCCAACATAAGGGGGATCAATCCCAGAGGGGAGAAATGTATCCTAAGCCAATAACCAAGGATTGAAATCCATACTTTTGTTTCCAACCTCTGGAAGCCTGTTTCCAACCTGCATTGGAGATACATCAAGGGGTTCTGAATACTGCTCTAAGAAACTTAGATTGGATTATCTCCGGTGGCCTATAGTTAGGGTAGGGTGAAATGTTTTACATTGGAATGTTGCCTCCAATCTGGTAATGTCCAAAATCTGTAGAAAAGCAAATGGAAGTGGTACATTACTCCCCAAAATATGTTTGAGGCCACCTCAGATCACACACCCCCTATAAGATGCCCTTGTATCTTATGCCAGTTGTGGATAGGGTCACACTTCCCCAGAAAGAACAGGTATGCAGTCTGGGGGTGCTTCTAGACACAAAACCCTCCCTGGTGTCCCAGGTTGAGGCAGTGGCCAAAAGTGTCTTGTATCAGCTTCGGCTGATACACCAGCTGCATCCGTTTCTGGAGATAAATGACCTCAGAACAGTAGTACATCTGCTGGTCACCTCCAGATTTGACTACTGCAGTGCGCTCTATATGAGGCTGCACTGCAGTAGTCTATATGAGGCTGCATATTTGTACGTAGTCCGGAAACTGCAGTTGGCCCAGAATGCTGCAGCCCAGTTGGTCTCTGGGTCATCTTGGAGAGACCATATCACTCCTATCTTAAAAGATCTATACTGGTTGCCAATAAGGTTCCTGGCAAAATACAAGGTCTTGATTATCCTCTATAATAAAGTGCTTGGCATGCATCCGTGTCTCCCTCGGCTGTTCTAGGCATGCGCAGAGCGCATGCCCAGAACACGCCGAGGGAGACACAACCGCCAGCACCGGGCGCCATGTTGGAGAAGCGGCTGCTGCCGGGCGGGGGGAGGAGCAGTGGCAGGCTGAGCGGCGGCCAGGAGCAACAGCAGAGACCACGAGCGGTGGCGGAGGGCTCTTAAGCCCGGCTGCCAGGGGTATGGGGGCTGGGCAAACGGCTCGGCGGGGTGGCTGCGGAGGCCAGGAGCAGCGGCCAGGAGCAGCAGCAGAGGCCACGAGCGGCGGCGGAGGGTGCCGGGGCTGGGCGAACGGCTCTGTGGGGTGGCTGTCTCAGGCCGAGCAGCCCGGTAGAGGGTGGCCCACCAGGGGCCGGGTTAGTGGCCGAGAAAAAGCGGGAGGAGGAGGTGGCCCCGGGCGGGAGGAGACTGCGGGGGAGGGCGGAGAAGGCTACTAGCGCCCGTTAATTCAACGGGCTGAAAAATACTAGTCCTCTCTAATAAAAGCCTTGGTGTCCGTCCGTGGACACCAAGGCGTGTGTCCGTTTCTCCCTGGGCCGTTCTGGGCATGCGCGGAGCGCATGCCCAGAACGCACCAAGGGAGACACGACCGCGGCGACCAGGCGGCCATGATGGCTGGGAGAAGAAGCGGCCGCCGCGGAGAAGCGGCCGCCATGAAGCCGGGCGGGGAGAAGAGGCGGCGGGGGAAGCTGGCCGAGGCAGCGGCCTCGGTGGAGCTGTGGCCGAGGCCTGTCCGCAACGCCGGAGGGAAGAGGCGGCGGGGGAAGAGGACACCGGGGTGGGCGGGCAGCAATCTGGCCGGCGGGGACGACACTCTGGGCGGCACTCTGGGAGGCGGGAGGGAAGAAGAAGCAGGCATCGGGGGAAGGAAGCCAGGCGGGCTAAAATGCGAGGCTGGCGGCCAGTGCCAGTGGCGGGCCAGCCTGCTGGGACTGGCTGGCACTGAGAGACAAGCAGCGGCTGCGGAGGCCAGCGGCGGGCCACAGAACTCTGCGGACGATGACGACGTCTCCATGGCGGTTGCTGTTGCCCTTCTTCACCCACCGCCAGGAAAGGGAGAGGAGGAAGATGCGTTTCCGACTGGCTGCGGCTCCTTCGGCCGTGCTGCGCCCCCTCACAGCGCTGCCGCTGAGCCCCGAGAAGAGCTGCCGCTTCTGGCCCGAGCCTGAGCTGGCGGCGGCAGTGTCAGCAGCAACAACAGCAGCCCTGGAACATCCCGCTGCCTTGCCATGCCCGCCAGCCTCGCGTTCTTGCCCGTGCTGCCGCCGAGAAGCCAGGCGAGTGGGCTCCAGCTCCGTGTCTCTGCCCCACATGGCTAGCAAGGTGTTGCGTCTCCCTGCGCTGAGCTCTCAGGTTAGGATGGGTCCAGCCCGGGCACCCTTATTTTAACGGGCTTAACGGGCGCCTGAGAGAGCAGCCGCGAAGGCGCCCCAGCGACTCCCCTCCTTCCCCCCCCTCCCCCCGCACCCTCGGAGGCAGACGGGAGAGCATACCAGGTCTTAAACCAGTTCAGTCCCACTGAACTGTAGGGTGTGCTTTAATATTCCATGTTAGCTTAATTTGGTTTAGTCCCTGAATCTTCAGTGGGGCTAAAGTAATAAGTCCAAGTATACTGCTTTAAGTCATTTGCTGCTTGCCAGATTAGAATATATTGGTATACATGTATGCCTTCTCCCACTTTTTTTGACTGCATTGCACTTTTTCTGACTGCACTTTTTAAAAAACTGCATTGTCTTGATCTTTGGATTTATTTGACTCATTTTTTCATGTAATGCAAATTGTCTTGGGAGCCCTTGGTAGGGTGAAAAGAGAGCATATATAAACCTAAAGCAATGAAATAATAATTAAATTAAATAGACATTAGACATTAAATAGACAACAGACTTCAAATCCACATGCTAATGCTCTGATGCAGAAATGGACCCTCGCCCTGCAACCTCTTTCCTATTCCTTTTAATGAGGGGAGCACATTTGTTTGTATATTCTTTGGGTCCACAGAGAAAGAGAAGGAAGGAAGGAAGGAAGGAGAAAGAAAAAGGAGAAAAGAGTGAGGGAGAAGGACAAAAGAAAGACGGAAGGGAGGGAGGAGCAGCCAGCCCCAAAGAGCGAGCCTGTTAAAGGAAGAAAAGAGGAAAAGAGAAAGAAAACAGAAAGAAGGGAGCAAGAAGAGGTGGAAAAAAGGAAGGAAAGGAGAGAGAGGGAGAGGGAGAGAAGGGAGGGAGGAAAGAGGGAGAGAGAGAGAGAAGGAAGGAATGGAGAGAGAGAGAGAGAGAGAAGAAAGAAAGGAAAGGGAAAGAGAAAGAAAAAAGAAAGAACGGAAGGAGAAGAGGGGGAAGGAAGGAAAGGAAAGAGAGGGAGAGAAAAAGAAAAAAAAGAAGGAAAGGAGGACGAGAGAGGGGGAGAAGGAAGAGAGGTGTGGGGGAAACGGTACTAGCGCCCGTTATTTTAACGGGCTTATAAATACTAGTAACCTATAAAGCTCTAAACAGCTTGGGCCCTGGGTATTTAAGAGAATTTTTATGAACCACACCGCCTATTGAAATCATCAGGAGAGGTTCATCTGCAGTTGCCACCAGCTCATCTAGTGGCTACTCAGGGACAGGCCTTTTCCATTGCTACCCCGAGGCTTTGGAACATGCTTCCTGCTGAAATAAGAGCCTTACAACTCTTACAACTTTTAAAAGGGCTGTCAAGAAGCATTTGTTCATCCAGGTTTTTAATTAGATATTGTTTTAATTGTTTGATTTTTAATAGTTTTAACCTTTTCCATTTTAAACTAGCTGACCTGGTGCAGAGCATCTGAGCCCCTAGTTCTCCCTGTCTCTCCTCCCTCCCTTCAGCCCCAGTCCATGCTTCTCCACCCCACTTCAGCCCCAGTCTGTTCTCCCCCTCCCAGTGTGCTTTCTCTTCCCTCCACACCCGCTGGCCTGGCTGGTGCCCAGCACTTTTCTTCCCCACCTGCCGGCCTGGCTGGTGCTTTCCCTCACTGTCTTGCTGTCCGGTGGCTGCGCTTTCCCTCGCCGCCCGCAGCCGGTGGTGGCGTACCCATGGCTATTTGGCAGCTGCCACACATGGGATTAGCCACAGGTATGCCTTCAAGAATTAAATATATAGATTGCTGTAATGTTTTAACCTTTTCATTTGCTGTTTTTATTGTTTAGTTGTAAACTGCCCAGAGACTTGTGTTTTGGTCGGCATACAAATATGTTGAATGAATGAATGAATGAAGTGTTCTCTGTTCTGGGCTGGCCCAGTGCTAAGTTTCTGCATAGAACATTGCCAAACACTGTCTCCAGTCTAGAGGGAAATGTCTAATAGACATACAAAACATAAGGAACTGGTGCTGTACACTCCAAAGAAACTGCTGGGTTGGACACACAATGCCAGTGCATCACACAGGTGAATCTCTTGTAGTGTGTTTGGATGTATGACTTGGGGTGTACAGCACACAGGCCTTTCTCTTTTCTGTAGATATTGGACATTATTGGCCTGCGGGCAGTGCTTTTGGCAGTGTCCCAAGCAAGAATACAGCATCAGGCCACTCACTAGCATCTCATAGGGGTTAATCCAATAATTATGTGAGAGTGTTCCAAAAATGGGGGGGGGGATCATATCGCCAGATCCTTATTTTTTAAGTGCTGCTTGAGAGCATCATGTTTGCATTTTACTTCAAGACAGTACTTTGTAGTGGACAGTAGGGATGTGCATGAAGATCTTCGGTGCTGACGGGGGGGGTAGCACTTTAAGGGCAGGGGAGGGTGTACTCACCCCTCCCGCTGCATTTCCCCCACCGGCGTGCTGTCATTTGGCGTGCTGTCATTTTGAAGCCCCTCGGGGCGGCAGCGTTCCTCCCTGCCGCCGTTTCCCCCGTCGGCCGGAAGTGGCCGGAAGTCGCGAGCGCATGTGCGCCCTTCTGCCATGTGTGTGCGCACGCACGACGGGCGCATGTGTGCTTGCGACTTCCGGCCACTTCCAGCCGATGGGGGAAATGGCGCGGCAGGGAGGAATGCTGCCGCCCCGAGGGGCTTCAAGATGACAGCGCGCCAGCGGGGAAAATGCGGCGGGAGGGGTGAGTACACCCTCCCCCGCCCTTAAAGTGCTACCTCTGTCGGCGTTTCGGTGCCGAAACTGCCCCCAGCGCCGAAACGTTTCGGAGGCCTTCGTAATGGCCTCCGAAATGTTTCAGGCACAAGCCTAGTGGACAGTCTTCATGATAGGGGTATAAGAACATAAGAACAGCTCTGCTGGATCAAGCCCAAGGCCCATCTAGTCTAGTATCTTTTTTCACACAGTGGCCCACCAGACGCTGCCGGAAGCCTACAAGAAGGAGTTGAGGGCACACCCTCTCTCCTGCTGTTACTCCCCTGCAACTGCTACCCAGAGGCTGCAACTGGTACTTAGAAAGTATGCAATATGTGACAATGCAAAAGCTTATTTTGGGGTGAAATTGCAAGCAAACTTAGTTCAGGTTGTTCATGCAACGCTTTGTCTCTACGATGGATAAAGAACTGGAAACTAGGAACTGACTTCCACATCCTACAGAACTGTCCTCATGGAGAGTGTGGAGGCAGGCGTGCTTTAGTTTTATTTATTTGTTTGTTACAGGTTTATTCCACTCCTCTTCCAAGGAACTCAGGGCAGCGTACATGTTTCTTCTACCATTTTTACCCTCACAACAACCCTGTAAGGCAGGTTAGGCTGAGAGAGTGTGACTGGCACAAGGTAGGGATGTGCACAGAACTGGTGGGTTGGCTGATTCGACCGAACAATAGAATTCTATCTGATTTGACCAAATGGTTGAAGACCAGCAGTTCGGCCAATTCAAAGGTGGGGGGATAACTTTAAGGATGGGACGGTGCTCTTACCCCCCCCCCCCCCCGCCCCACATTTCCCCTGCCAGCAATGTTCTCAAAAATGGTCCCACCGGGGCGGCAGGTTACCTTCTTGCTGCCCTGGTATGTCGCAGACTGGAAGTGACCGCTGGAAGTGACCGCTGTGCCACTGGGGAGGCTGTCTCCCAAGTACTAGTCATACCAGAACATTTCACATAACACTGTTTACATAACATTGCTGGAGCATTGCCTTGGGTTGAGAATATCTCAGCCTACAGAGGCAACAACAGAAGATGGAAAACAAAGGATCTGCTCATTAAAAATTATGAAAAATAAATCAGATCAGGCTGTGTGATTCATTCCCAAAAGATAATAAAGTGGCAAAGTAAAAATACTGTACATAAATGCCCAAACACGGTCAATTTCTTTCTGTTGTCGTCATTACAGATTTTCAACATTTGTTTTAGATTTGTATTATCCCACCTTTCCCCTCACAGTTTTCCCAGGGTAGTTTACACAACTAGCTACTCCCACCTCCCCCCAATTTAGACCAAATGTAATAGTTTCAGATTTGCATATGAATTCGAGCTCAACAGTTTTGCGCTGGAATCTGCCCTTTGCTTTGACACTCCCCACCCACGCTGAAATATGGCAACATCATTTCAGATCCACTCACTATGGATCTATATTTTGCCACTCGTTCCATGTGGTTCCTTCTCTGTTCTTATCCTCAAAGTGCTGCAGAAAGGGCAGACTGGCTATGCAAATTCCAAGCCTTCCTCCAGACTGACTTTCCTTCGCTTCATTGTCAAGCAAGGGATCCACCGAAACTCCCTCCCCTCTCCCAGCTGCTCTCTCAGCAGGTGTGAGAGGCTGTGAATAGCAAATGCCACATTCTCCCGCGCAGGCGCACTTGGCTTTTTCTTCCTTCCCAGTCCTGTAACTGTTCGCTCTACTACAAGCGGCCCGAGTTCCACGGAAGCCGGGATTCCCTTTACTGCGCATGCGTCACAAGTAGTTCCCCTGGCTCCCCCTCCCCGCAAGATGGCGAAGGGGAGGCTAGTCCGAGAGTCAGAGTGAGGGAAGGGGGGCGGTGACGGCAGCAGGCAGCTGCAGGTAAAACTGTAGCGAGAGCAAAGGCCAAGGCCGGGCTGGTGGTGCTGACTGAGGCACGGGTGGAGCTCGGCAGGCAGCGGGAGTTCCTCGCCCTCCGCCCTGCTCGGGCATGAGGAGTCGGGGAGGCGGTGGGACAAGGGGGAGCAGCAGCAGCAGCAGCCCCCCTCTTGTCCGCCGGCGCCGCCGCCTCTGAGCTGAGAAGGAAGACGAGAAGGAGGAGGGGAGCGTGTCCCGCACAGCCTTCCCCGCGCCCCGGATGTGTGGGCGGTCGCTTCGCAGCTTCTTGGTGGGGCCGAGTCCCCCAAGCACCGGTCGCAACGGGGGGAGCTGCCGCGTCGGGGGAGCTGCCGCAGCGGCGCTGCTGGGCGTGGAGAGCGACGAGGCGGCGGGCAGGTGAGTGCGCTGCTGCTGCTGCTGCTGCTGCTGGAGACCCCGAGGCCGGCGTCAGCCCGTAGCCGGCACTCACGCCTCGACTTCCCCGGCCGGCGGGCACGGAGGTGCTGGTGGTGGTGGGGCGGCGGCGGCGGCTGCGGCCCCGAGAGCAGCCAGTCTATCTCGGCAGAGCGCTGCCTGCTCGGCTCCCTTTCCGCCGCCGCCGCCTCCGCGCAGCCTTTGCTGTTGAATTTCCAGTCAAAGCGGGTGGGAAAGCCTGGCTTCGCTTCTGGAGGGGCGTCCGGCGTCCCGCGCTCCGAAACCTCCCACCTCCACGGGGCAGCAGACAAGCGGGAGGAGGAGGAGGGTGGGTAGGTGTGTGCCCCGCACGGCCTTTCCTGCACCCCGGATGGGTCGGTGGCCGGCTGCCTACCAGCTCCTCGGTGGGGCCGAGAGTCTCCCAGACGCTGCCCGCCGGGGAGGGAACTGCCGAGAGTCCAGGCAGGAGTCTGGGGCAGCGTCGCTGCTGGGTGTGGGGAGTAACCAGACAGGCAGGTGAGTGTGTGGAGAGTTTGAGACCAGCATCAGTCTGACGGCACATGCCTCTTCTCACCCTCTCCCCCCCCCCCGCCCGCTCCCGGCATGGTGCTGGCGAAAGCAGCCGCCGCCTCCCTACCCCAGTAGAGCACTTCTGCTGCCTTCCTTGTTCGCTTTCCTCCTTCCAACTTCGGGGATTGAATTTCCAGCCGAAGCGAGTCGGAGATGCAGGCTTCTGAAGGGGCGTTCCGCGTTTCGAAACCTCCCACCTGCGCGGGGCAGTAGGCACCATTGCCCCATTGTCTGGCTAGCTTCTTGAAGCCGTAGCCTGGAAATGCTCCCTCTTTCAGAGACTGTACTTTACACCCGCTATGATGCGGCGCGTGGCAAGGAGGAGCCACATCTGATCACAATCTGTGGCCCATGGGCCAAAGGGTTCCTAAAGGGGCTTGTGGGTGGCGCTACAAGTTGCCTGAATTGGGAAAAATGCATCGTAAGTGGGGAAAGTTGCGTCGGGTCACTTGCACATAGTGGGGATGAAACCTGTAGGTGTGTCCTCAAAAAGACTACATTTCATTGATTTGTTCTCTTGGCAAAAGGTTTAGGAGTCATAGTAGGCAACTTTGATGGGAAATAAGCTAAAGATTGAGTTGTGTGGCTCAAATCCTGACAAATTGATTGCAGCCTGTGGTGTAATAGCTCTGTGTCAGGGTCTCTGAGGATAGCATTCCTGCGCACAAGAGCTTTCGCCTTTCCCTCACTCCCAAACAGTGTTTATGGGGGAGTCTTACTTAATGCAGTTAGTATTCTTGTAATATGTGTTAATTTTTCTATCATAGTCAGCATGTAAAATGATAACAGGATTTCCCCCTACCTTTTCACACTCTACATAATTATGACAAAACAGGGATTCTAAATTGGTTCAGGGCCAATTCAAACATTACAGCCTCCACATGGAGCTACTGAAAAATGTTTCCAAATTAAGCAACTCCTTCAGGGTTGTAAGAATTTGTCAGCTACACATTTGGACAGTGTAGATTGGCCTAATTGCATGGAGAATGCTGCACATTCTTGGTGGCTGTTGGTGCAGGTCTGGGAAGGCTCTATGATGTAATTAAGCCGATCCATGGAGTAAGTACTTGCTCAGAGCTGCCAAGAGCAGGAAGTTCAGTGTACAGAGTAGTTGTGAACACGAAAAGATGGAGGGATAATTATTGCACATTAATGTGGAGTTGAAGGAAATAGTCTGAAGTATGTGGTGTAAGACACAAGGGATTCCTTCTTCCAAGAGAATAATGAGTCCCTGGAGCCTTCATCTTGGCTGAATCATTAATATTTTTAAGGAACTGAGCCAACGAATACTTAACCTGTGTTTCTATATTTTATAATTATCTGATGGAAAGAATATGGGTGGTGGTGGTAGTAGTAAATCACTAGATAGGAGATCAGAGTTAAATTTCTGGTTTTGCCACACTTGAGATGTTCATACAGACAGAACCAGTCACTTTTGTGCTTTCTTATGCTATTAATTCTGTTGTCTATTTTGTCTGTTTAGATATCAGGCAGTATGGAGGCAGGGGGGATCTAGCTTTTCTTCTTGGTGAGTGGGCTATCCTTCTGCTTGCATTTTCTTTGGAACAGTTCTTCCTATGAATTATTCCAGGAATGGTGTCTGCTTGGGCTGCTCTTACTCCTGCATGATACTTGTGTGTGATACGGTGGGAACTGTGATAAACATTAGTGAGTTTATTAATGATCTATTAATATGCTGTTGCCGGGCGCCGGCTCTAGAATTATCACCAGTAAGACAAGTATTCATGATTTTTATCAGTCATTATAAATCTGTTTGCTGAACATTGGACCTGAGTAAAATCTTGGTTCAGCAGTGGCAAGTTATCTGTTTCCTATCTGGAAAATTAAACAGTTAGTCCCTGATTTCAGAGTTTTAATGAGGGTGAGTGGGCGTGCATTACAACGCTATATTAAATACTTGTGAATAATAAAGACTGGGGCTCAGATGTAGGTTTTCCAGAATAATTTGAATTGGAAATTTTTCTGGGGGAAAACCTCCTGTCCAAACTTCTACCTCATCTGCATTAATTTTCTCTCAAATTACTGTACAAATTTTCCTGATGCCCTAAATAGATCTTCTGATTTGGCAAGTTATTTGACCAATTTATACAGTGATAAAAAACCCTCCACCATATTAATTTCCTACACTGTATTTCTAAGTTTTTAAAAGTTGCTAAACTGAAATACTTGGTGGGGGGTGGGGGTCAGTAAAAGCACTTCATGTGCTTTGAAACAAATTCAAAGCTTTATGTGAAAATAATTTTTTAATTGGAATACTCAAATCAATAAAATGTATGTAACCTCTCAGATACTTCCTGGGTATAATCACTTGAAAAATGTTAATTACAACTTTGAAACTGCTGAACTTGATTAATATTGCATTGGCATCCTTCCGTTTTTAATGGATTTTATGCAACAACTGGCCTAGCATTGTGCACTCCCAGTGGAGTCCACTGTGGGTCACCTAAATATGTCCCTGAGGGTTGTGTGAAGGAAAGATTGATGAAAGTCACCCCTTCCCCCATGCAAGCAACAGGAACTCGCACTGCCGCATATGTGCAATTCTACTCTGGATGTCAGCCAATAAAATTTTAAAAAGCGACAGCTTTCCACCGAAAAAATAAAGTATGATGATGATTCCCACTCCAAATCCTTACTTAGGCTGATCTGCACATGTTCTTCATCCACGTCTGCATGACAGTCCTCCATAACTAGCTCTGACATCTATTTACATAGCATGAATTGTCCCCTTTGCTAAGCAGGGTTTGCCCTGGTTTGCATTTGAATGGAAGACAACATGTGTAAGATATTCCCCTTAGAGGATGGGGCCACTCTGGGAAGAGCATCTGCATGCTTGCACGCAGAAGGTTCCAAGTTCCTCCCTGGCATCTCTAAGATAGGGCTGAGAGAGACTCCTGCCTACAACCTTGGAGAAGCCACTGCCAGTCTGTGTAGACAATACTGAGCTAGGTGGATCAGTGCTCTAAGGCAGCTTCCTATGTTCCAAAAATAAAGGCATGGAAACTGTCTGATTGGAAGGACCTCCTTGGCCAGCTGCTCTAAATATTGCAGCTGTGCCTGAAGAGATGTTGTGCAGATGTGGCCTATCATACAGAGAAGGTCATGTGTAGACCAGTGTTCCCTCTAACAGTGATCCCCAGATGTTGTTGACTTCAGCTCCCATAATCCCTAAGCAAAAGCCATTGCAGCTGGGGATTCTGGGAGTTGTAGTCAACAACATCTGGGAATCCTTCTTAGAGGGAACACTAATATAGACTGGTCCTCAGAAATCAATATTTGAAACACTGTCTTAAATAACAGTGGGATCTTAACAGTCCTCTTCAGCCTACTTAGAAAGCAGTCCTGTTTATTTCAAATAATTAAACATTGATCTCCTCAATAAGTCCTAATCAGGTGTCCCTAATCACAACTTTACACAGATATCTGCTGCTGTTTGTTGGGGTGTGTGTTCTCCACTTCCTCATCATTCCATCTCTTTTTTTCACTTGCCAGGGAGAGACTCCTTCTCACAATTTTTTCCAATTCTTTGATGGAATATGGAGTTTGTGTGCTATGTCGTATTAAAATAAATGTTAAGTTCTTAAGGAACTAAATATAGGCAACAATAGGTCTCATACAAATACTTGTGCAGTCTTTTTTCTTACGGAGACAGAAGCATTTCTACAGAATTAACTCTAGGATTTTGTAAACATCATATATATTTCATTAACTTTGGTTAGCTAGGTAATACAGAGAAGATCGTAATGTCCATTAGCATATTCTTACACTTGGGCATCTGTTTCCTGATATCCTGTTTGTGTTCCCCCTTTACAAAAGACTCCACTGCAGAATCAAATCAGCTTCTCCCAGTGCGCTAGAAGAATAAATATAATATTAAGCTTCTGGGGGATCCAGAAGTCTTCTTGACTTCTGTAAATCAGTATATTTATTCCTGGAAGCTTTCCATGCCTTGCTTGCCAGGAGGATGGTAGTGGTGGGAAACAAAACAGACAAAAACACTGTTTGCAATCCTGTCTATAGTTCTACATATGCATAAGTAACTCTGTGCACATTTTTATGCATGCTGTTTTTATTGTTGTTTTTTTACTCTTTGTGTACTTAAGATTTGTTAAAAAATAAAATCCACAGAGCTAGCCGAGAACACCTGCGAACAAAATGGGAGCATCTTGTGGGATGGTGGGTTTGCTCCACTGTGTTGCTCAAACACAGTAGTGCAATGTTTGAAATACTGCTTCCTTTATAAACTTTTTTTTAGGTTATAATTCCTTCTCTAATTTATGAATCTCGTAGGGTATATCTAACTGGGTCCTGCACACCCCATGTACTACTATTGTTCCTAGACTTCCCCAGCTCTTACCTACCTTCCAGTGCCACTTTTTCTTCCTTTGCCTTCTGCTACATATGTTATCTCCCTGACTACTTCTAACTGAGATAACAGGGCTGGCAGTAGTCAAGGATTCAACACTTCACTCTTTCTATTCACCAATCTTGGCACTGCTGTGAGGGTTTTTTAAAAACTATTTATTTGATTTATATACTGCCCTTCCAAAAATGGCTCAGGGCGGTTTACATCAAAAGTTGCCACTTCAAGAACACACTTAAACTTGTTGGGACATGCTTTCCCTTGGTTGTCCTCTAAGGGGTAAGAGAGCTCCAGTGTGGTTCTTAGAGGTGCATGGACAGGCACATAAAGCTCTGAGTATGAGCTTGGGATTTCCAAGGTGACGGAGGAACAGGAGGGATGTAATGCTGGCTATGGAAAGAGAAGATCTCTGGGACCTCAAACCTTTAAAGATGGGGGCTTTTAAAAAGACACTAATGTGGGATAGACAACCTTTGGCCCTCTATCTGTTGTTGAACTACAACTCCTATCATCCCCAGCCACAATTTATGTGGCTGGGGATGATGGGAGTTCAGCAACAGCTAGAGTGCCAAAGGTTGCTTATGCCTGTCCTAAGGGAAGGGCGCAGCCCAAAGGCTTTGCTTGCTTCAGCTTTAATCAGCTAGAAAGATTTGAGTATGAGCAATTCTACATTAGTGGCAACTTAATAATAAAGTATGTCAATGTTCATTTAGTGTTGGTACCTTTCCAATATTTTGAAACAATCAAATGAAACTACTTTAGATATGGTTAATTTGTTGTAATGCTGTGTTCTATATAAAAGAATAGCCACAACTTGCTTTACCCAATATTCTGGTTTTAAACTCACTTAGAAATTATTTATATGTTCCGTAGAAACTATAAAATAGATTCCAAGAGAGATGGGAGATTCTGAAAAGCAAGATACTGAAGGCTCACTCGCACAAAATTCCCATGAGAAGGAAACATCTAAAGAAAGCAGTGTGGATGCACTGAGAGCTATTTGAAAAACTGAGAAGCAAAAATGGCACATAAACAAAACAAAAGGAGAGGCATATCACCAAGGAAGAGTATAAAAGAGTAGCCTGAACCTGTAGAGATAATGGCAGGAAGACTAAAGCTCAGAATGAACAGAGGCTTGTGAGGGATGCCAAAACACAACAACAAATTGTTTTTTGGATAACAAAATAAAAATCAGCAAAGTGGTAGATCTTTACTTGGAGAAGATTGTGAAATAGTAACAGGTGATAGAGAGGGTAGAGCTACTTACCTTCTATTTTGCATTTTCCTTCTCTCACAAGGGAAAGGTGGCACAACCTGCCAGCAGTTACAGTAATGAAGAAATAAGTTAAATGTGCTTCAAGATCGGTAAAGAGATGGTAAGAGAACACCTGGGCACTTTAGATGAATTTAAATCTCCAGGGACTAGTGAACTGCATCTTAGCATACTGAAGGAACTTGCAGAGATTATCTTGGAGCCACTGTCTGTCTTTGAGAACTCCTGGAGAACTTGAGACGAGCAGAACTTGTCCCTTCTTCAAAAGAGGGGAAGAAGGAACTCGGAAACACTCATACCTGGGAACGTCATACTTGGGAGATTAAGCAGTCTATCTGTGAGCACTTAGAAAAGAATTTGGTGATTAATAGGAGCCATGATTTGTCAAAACAAATCATGCTATACTAATCTTCTTACTTTTTTTTGTTCAATAGATTATTAGTCAATCACTACTTTTACAACATCCTCATGATCTGTTTGTGTAGACAATAGTTTAAGCAAAGTATTTGAAAAAGTCTCCCATGATATCCTTGGGGATGAGATGGTAAATTCAGGCTAGATGATACTACTGGCAGATGGATTCACAGCTGCTTGAAGAACTGGACCCATCAAGTGCCATAAATTACATCAATCTGGAGAGAGGCTGTTTCAAGTGGAGCAGCACAGGACTCTCTCCTGGACTCTGTGCTGTTCAACATTTTGATAAATTTCTTGGAGTGGAAGGGATGCTTATCAAGATTTAAAACAATATTTATTACATATGTATTCTGTTCTTTTTCCAAGGAACTCAGGGTGGCATGTGTGGGTGCTCCCTACCACCCACCCCCAATTTTATACTTAAAGCAATCCTGTAAGGTAGGTTGGACTGAGAGAGAGAGAGACCAGGCCAAAGCCAGCCAGTGAGTTTCATAGCTGAGTGGAGTTTTGAACCCGGAGATTTGAGTGTCCCTGCAGTGGCTCTTGATAGCCTTGAATACTGGGCCAAAACCAACATGATAAAGTTCAACAGACACATGTAAAGTTCTGCATTTAGGTGATAAAAGGGCAACAAAGAATATGCGTCTGGAAACAGACCTATGAGGAATGGTTGAAGAAGCTAGGTATGTTTAGTCTTGTTCAGACTTTTTCTCTTACTCCTGAGGGCAGAAGTAGAACCAGTGGGTTGGCTTTACAAGGAAGCAGATTTAAGCTAGATGTTAGAAGAAATTTCCTAATTGTAAGAGTTGTTCAACAGTGAACTGTCTGCCTTGTATAGCAGTGAGCTCTACTTCATTGGAGGTGAGGCTTGACTGCCATCTGTTTGGGATGCTCTAGCACAGTGGTTCCCAACCTGGGGGCCTTCAGATGTTGCTGAACTAAAACTCAAATCATCCCCAGCTACAATAAATTGTAGCTGGGGATGATGGGAGTTGTAGTTCAGCAACATTTGGAGGCCCCCAGGTTTGGAACCACTTCTCTAGCATATTCCTGCATTTCGCTCTAGCATGTTCCTGCATTCAGGAGGAAGGACTAAAAGACCTCCAAGGTCCCTTCCCAAGCTAAAATTCTATGATTCTACATATGCCCAGTAAAAAAACACCAAACCAAAACATATTTTCAGTTTAGCTATATGTCTTTAAGGGATATGTTTCTTAAAATTTGAAGCCTGCTTCCAATTTTTTCTTCTATTCTTCTCTGTTAAAAACAATAATTGGTCTGGTGTGTCATCTGATAAAGTAATAAAGCATTTAAGTTTGACCCAGGAAAGGAGGAAACTAAAAAAATAAAGAGCTGTCCCAATTCTTGTTAAACCAGCTCTCCCCCCCCCACCCACCCACTCAATACAGTGGGAGGGAAGGTTTTGGAAGGCTGAACATTTGGGGCAACTTTCATAGGTTGTGGCTCACAACACTATCACATTGTATAAAAGTCTAACACCAATGTATAACAGTATATTTATAGTTAAACTATAAATTATAGTTTCGTTGAATAAGAGACTTAAACACCTACTTACACTTTCTTCTTGGACAACTTCAGTTTAGGGGAATTTTTGTTACGAAAAATTCAAGGTCTATATGCTGACAAGGCCCACTGGTGAGATTTATTCTCTGGTATGTGTAAATACAAAATATTTTAAAACTGCAGAACAATGCATTCATTTAAATTATCTTGGGTTTGCATTTATTATAATTTTCTTTAATAAACAATTGTGTCCTTTGGTTCAGTTAATAAAATATGGGTTTCTGCTTTATATTATGATGCAGAAAAAAGATACAGAAGATTTCATACCTCAGCAAAGGAATATTTAAACGGGATACCATTGTTTAAGTCTTAGTTGCTTATATAACAAAAAAGCATATTTTAAAACCAACTCTAGAATATCTTTCAAGTGCCTTGCTGCAATAATGCAGTTAGCTCGACACAACAGGCCTTTGATACATAAACACAATCAACAAAAAAGTATCCTAAAAGAAATGTTAGAGCCAAGAGTGTAATTGCGCTCAGGAAATTTGCCACCTCTGCTCAAAAGGATCTAAGAATATAAGGGTCGTACTGGATCATCCCAAAAGTCCATCAATCATCCTGCATCCTACAGTGGCCAACCAGATGCCTCCAGGTAGCTACAAACAAGGGATGAAGTAAACAGCCCTGTCCTCGTGTTTCTCCCTAGCAACTGGGATTCAATGGCTTACTGCCTCTAGGTGCGAATGCTCCATGTAGCCTTCATAACAAATATCCCATAAGTGACCTATCTCCATAAACTTGCCTAATCCCCTTGTAACAGCTGGTGTTATGTGAAACATTTATCTTACCTGTTGTGAATCTGTTGCCACCCCATATCTGGTGTTATGTGAAACATTTAACTGTTGTGAATCTATTGCCAATCAATTTTATTGTGTGACCACAAGCTCTAATGTTATAGCAGAGGAGGAAAAATCTTTCTGTTCACTCGCTCCATATTACTATATCAATACTTCTATACATCTTTATCACATCTGCTCTTGGTTGTCCTTTTTCTAAACGAAAAAGCCCTGAACACTAACCTTTCATGATCTGATCTTTCTGCCCTCTGGAGCCAGCCCTGGTAGCTTCTACAAATACAGGCACTCCCCAAGTTACAAACATGTGGTTTAACATACATACATACAGAAAAGCTCCATAATATATTACATTAGGGAATATGTTACATTTTACAACTTAACAAACACCAACCTGTACATACAAACAAGTCTTTGCTCTTGAACTATATGTGTTCTGTGTTATGAACAGCCGACTTACAAACAAACTTTTGGACCACAACCTGTGTATAAGTTGGGAACTTCCTGTACACCCCCCACCTCTTTCTTTTTGCAGCGAGACTTTTATTTTAAGTCTAGGTCGCAGAAATTGCTTTGTGACCTAAATTTGGCTATAGAACATACATTTTGTATCAGAAGCATGCATGTCTTAATTCCTTTATACTAACAATATTACTCTGCTTTTATCGCACATGCTGAGAATTGAGTTTCCATTAGTTGGTTAGGCTTGTATGATTTGAATTAGTATGGAATTGGGTATTTCACAAAAGTTTAGATGCCAGTTCAAGTGACAGGCCTCTAATTAAATGTCATTGTTAGACCTTGAGAACTGGACTTGGTTCATGAAGCTTTTTCCAAAAAATGTTTCAAGTGCAATAAATTGAAAAGAGTGAACTGAATGGGAACTGAGTTCTTGTAGTCCTCTTTAACCAATAGACTTGTCTACTGCTTCATTTGCATGAAAAAGTAGATTTCTGTACATGACTGTCTTTATATTGCTCTCAGTTTTACTGAGGAACAAATGTCTTGACTTTTCAGGTCTTAAATAGTGCTTAGATTGGTGCACAAAGTCTTTGGTAACTTTATACTAACTTGGCAAGCATACACAATAATAGAGATTCAGTATACCTTTGTTTCTGTAGTATCCAATTCTAGTAGAATATATAACATGGTTTCAATTATTTTAATGAAGTGTGTTTATTTAAGATCACACTGCTTCTAAAGCATTCAGTTGCAGTGAAGGGTTAAACATGAGTTCCATGGTATACATGCACATAATATGTTTAAAAGAGATGGGTGAGAGGCTATTGTTTCCTATTTTGGTTATTTCTCTCAGCTTTATTGATTGAAGGTCCCTTACAAGAAATTGCTTTTTAAATTCTTAGTATATAATCTTCTGTAATAGTCAGTATAAACATCTTGCTATCATATGATCAGAAGCAGAATTCTGCATGTGTGCAGCCTATTTGCAGTCTCTTCATATTAATTCACACTAAACCTATTTATTGATTTGATCTGGCTTTAGTGTTCTTCCACATTGGATTAACTGAGTAAAGCAGAATTTGTATGAACCTATGAAATGATGGTTGCCCTATGCTCAGCATTGTAGAGCAGAAGTAATCTAATATTTGAACAGCCATTTGGCTGAGAGAAGGTTGACTCTTAGGAAGACTAAATAAAATGAATATATATCACCCAGTGTAATATACTTACAAATTCTTTAAAAATATTAAAAATTACTGAGGAGTAAGTCATCCCTCTGTTGGATAAACAATTTGGACAAATATAATGCAATTGTAAGGGGAGATACCTGTTGCAAAACAAGATCATGTTGAAAAAGACTGTTGGTTATTTTCAGGATAATCTTTTTTCCATATAAAGAAGACAATCTATTGGAAATTACAGAAGCTCACTTGTGTATTCCCCTTTAAAATAAGAAAGTAAGGAAGAAACGTTACTGTTGGGTGCTTTATTCTCTTTTTGTATCATAGTTTTCACATTGCTTTGAAATTTCATTTTTGTTTTCAAGATGAATGCTTGGTCCACTTAGGATTGAGTAGGAACATGTAGAGCAGGGGTCTCCAGATGGAGACTGCACCTTACAAAGCTCTTTCAGGTGTGGGTGATGCATGAGTGATTACTCAGTTCTTCTGTATATGAAGTGCTTGTAGTATACAGGTTTTAGATCTGTTTGAATGCAACATCATACTTCTTCTTGGAGAGGTTCCTCTGAAAGACAAAAAACTGTACTTTATGATCTTAGGTAGCAGATAAAATAACTTTGGTTTATGTGCTCATTACAGGGGCTCGATAACCAGCGCATGTATGTAGAAGGGATAAACAATGGTCTTTCTCACAGTCACTTTACCTTTTCCATGTTCCTATAAAACATCCTGATTCCAAGCATATGATGAATATGCCCTATGCCCTTTTTTTGGAAAGGGATGAGAAATAAAATTATTGCTAAGGTTTTTACAAGTACTAATATTTGCCATGGTCATGCTATGAAGATCTGGTAACTGCAACAACTATATTCAGAATTCATATTTTACAGGTGCACATATCGTGTCAATTCTCATAATATCCTGCCAGCAAAAGTTGAGCAGCAATGGGGGGAGGAGAATGCTCCTGATTCCCAGTCGTGTCTGTGTTGAAAGTGACCAGGAAGTGTTTGTGTGCAAGTGGGCAGTCATGGTTGGTCAGTGTGGCAACTGACATTGGCAACATTAGATTTGAAGCTGCTGAAGTTGGTTGCCTCACAGACTAATCATGATTGCTCTCTTGTGCACAATCACTTCCTGGTCACTTTCACCACACAGACCACTGGGAATCAGGAGTATGTGCTCCTCGCTTTACTACCTGACTTTTATTTATTTATCAAATTTGTGCACCGCCTCAAACTTTAGTCTCTGTGTGGTTAACAATAACATAAAACAAGTTAAAACATACATAAAACCCAAAAAACAATTTAAACAATTTAAAGTCAAAACCTAAAAATGTAAAAAGCTCAAAAAGCTTGTGTGAAGAGTCTGTTTTCAAATGCTTTTTAAAAAATTGCCAGAGATGGGGAGGATCATATTTTAGTAAGGAGCGCATTCCACAATCTTTTGGTGGAAGGATGATCATGAGAAGAAGCCCAATATGTGCACCTGTATAATATGTGGCTGCTGCAGTTCCTGGATCTTCATGGCATGACCTTGGCAAATAGTATTAATTTATTTTACTTTATTTAGCACATTTCTGTAATGCCCCATACAGTCCCTTGGCAGTTCACAATCCAAAAACCATTAAAACATCAACACGACTAAAATAATTTAAAATGCAAATAAAAACTGTAAAACCTGAAGCTTTAAAACTATAAACTAAAAGCCTGGCTAAACAGGTATGTTTTCAGGGGAAAAACATCCAGAGAAGGGGAGACTTCCTAACTTTTTAGGAAATGTGTTCCAGAGTCCTGGGGCACCTCGAAAAAAGTCCTGGTTTCAAGTTGCCACCAACCAAGTCAGTGGCAACTGTAACCAGACCTTCTCATATGAACTTAATAGGTGGCAAGGTTGATGAAGAAGAAGGCATTCTCTTAAATACCTCTGACCCAAGGCATTCAGAGCTTTTTAGGTAATAACCAGCACTTTGTATTTCACTCAGAAGCTTACTGGCAGCCAGTGGTGTTCTTTTAAAATGGGTGTAATATGGTCTCTTTGAACAACCCCAGAGAGCAACCTGACTGTTGCATTTCATGATAGCTATAGTTTCCGAACTATGTACAAAGGCAGCCCAACGTAGAGTGCATGGCAGAAGTTGAGTCTGGATGTTACCAGCATATGCACCAGACTATGTACCTGCTCTTTCTAGGGGAGTACAACCCCATCCAGAACAGGCAGATCTAAACCACTTCTTAAGTCTCAACCTCCCATAATGAGTTCCTCCATCTTACTTGGATTCAGCCTCGGTTTGTTCTCCCTCATCCAGCCCATTACTGCCTCCAGGCAGGCATTTACTACTACTATGAATATTTATATACTGCTCTTCAGCCAAAGTTGAAAGCGGTTTACATAGAAAAATAATACATAAATAAGATGGCCCCCTGTCCCCAAAGGACTCACAATCTAAAATGAAACATAAGGTTGACCCCAGCATCAGCCACTGGAAGGATGCTGTGCTGGGGCTGTCTAGGGCCAGTTGCTCTCACCCTGCCAAATAAAGAGAATTGCCACTTTAAAAAGATGCCTCTTTGCTTAGTTAGCAGGGGTTAGGGAAGTTGGGCCATTGCCTGATGAAGTCGACATGGAGAAACAGATTTGGGTGTCATCAGCATATTGATAACACCGTGTACCAAGTCCCCTGATGATTTCTCCCAGCAGTTTCATGTAAAGGTTAAAAAGCATTGGAGATAGAATGGAACCCTGGGGAACTCTATACAATTACACTTGTTTTGAAGAGTGACAGTCTCCAAGTGACACCATCTGGAACTTACCCAAGAGGTAGGGGCAGACCACTGCAAAGCAGTGCCTCCTACTCCCAACCCCCTCAGGCACTCTAGAAGGATACCATGGTTGAAAGATAACATTAAAAGCTGCTGAGAGATCCAAACGGATCAACAGTCACACTCCCCCTGTCAATTCCTAAGTGGAGACATTTAACAGGGCGACCAAGACCTTCTCAACCCCATAGCTTGTCCAAAAGCCAGTTTGAAATGGGTCCAGGTAATCTATTTTTCCAAGACATCCTGGATATGAGATACCACCACCCTCTCAATCACCTTGCCCAACCATGGGAGGTCTATAATTTCCTAATTCTGATGGAACCAATGCAGGTTTCTTCCAAAGTGGTCTAATGATTGCCTCCTTGAGACAAGGAGGCATCCTGCCCTCCATCAGAGAAGCATTAATGATCTTAACAAGACCCTCTCCAATAACCTCCCTACTAGATTATATAAGCCATGTTGGGCAAAGGTCAAGAAGCTGGTATGGCAAAGTGTCCCAAGTAGCTTGTCCACATCCTCAGGAGTCAGAAACTGACATTGATCCAACTTAGCCACACTAGTGTTGCTGCTGGACATCTCCACAGTAGACTCTGCAGTAACTGTAAAGTCTAGTTCAGCTTGAATATGAAAGATTTTATCTGCAAAAAACTCCTTTAAAACATCACAAACAGGTAACTGATGGATGCAAATACTCATTCAGGGGAGGAGGGTCATGTATTAGCCCTCTCATAACCCTAGACAGCTCCGCTGGGCGTCAGCTTGCAGAAGCAATGTGGGCAGAAAAGAACTGCTTTGCGTGCATTGCCAGAATGTAAATCTATGTGCTCTGTCATGAAATCTGTCAGATTTGAGCTGAGTCTTTTGCCACTTGCGCTCTAGCCGTCTACCTTGCTGCTTCAGCCCCCACAGTTCTTCCATATATCAAGGGGGCTAATTTAGAAGCATGTTGGAGAAGGTGCTTAGGAGCAATAATGTCTACCACCCTAGTAAGTTCATCATTCCAAGTCTGAACCAGGGCATCAACAGAATCACTGGCAGAACCAATCTTAAAGCCATCCAAGGCTTCTTGGAATCCTATTGGATCCAATAGTCTTTTTGGGCAGACCATACTAATAGGTCTTTTATTCCTATGGAGGAGGGTTGAGGCTGCGCGTCCAACCTTAACCAGATGGTGGTCCGTCCATGACAATAGGAAAACCACAGGAGTCCCCACCCATGGAACACCATCCTGATCAGAGCAAAAAACCAAATCGAGAGTGTGACTGGCAATGCGTGTTGGTCCTCCTGAGACCACTTAGGATAGTCCCATAGTTGTCATGGCCACTATGAACTCCTGAGCTGATCCTGACAAATTGGTTCAAAACTTAGCATTAAAGTCCTCCAGAACTACCAGTCTGGGAGACTCCAACCCCAACCCCACAACCAAGTCAGTCAGCTCAGTCAGGGCTGTTGGTAATGGGATGAACGGTACACCAACAGAAGTCCCAGTCTATCCTTGGTCTCCAGATGTAGGTGCACACATTCAATATAGGCCAATTCCCTGATAGGAACCCAGGTAAGGGAGAGAGTATTCTTATAGACCACAGCTGCTACTCCTCCCGCCCACTCACCTGCTCTACAATAGAATATACTGTCAGAAGAAGCTAGGCCTAAACTGGATTACTAGCTGCTTCCATCTAGGTCTCTGTAATACCCAGTCAGCTGCATCATCCACAATGAAATCATGGATTATTTCTGTTTTTATTTTGAACTGACCTGGCGTTGTACAGAAGCAAGGTGAAGTTCTGTGGGAGATTGGTACTTCTTTCCAAGAGCTGGCAGGGGTAACGGCTATTGAATTTCTGACCTCCCCCTATAACGGCCTGCTATTCTGCCAACACTACTTCTTCCTCTATTCCCCACCAACAAGGGAATCGCTCCAGGGACACTGAACACGATTCCCCCAGCCCCCAATAGTAGTACTCGTGAAAACCTTAGCAATAATTGTATTTCTACTAGCTGACCCCGCACAGAGCATCTGTGCAGTCGTGCACTTGCCTTTTGGTCTGTTGTGTGGTGTGCTGTAGTTTTGCTGAGTCCTGTTTTCCCTGTAGTGGGTGCATGGCTCATTCATGGTTTTCTTGTCAGGTAGATTGTGTTAGTGTCTGTCCACCATGGGTCTCTTATGTCATTCCTGTTTGCTGGTCATAGTGAGTGCTGAAGGTGTTTTGTCCCTTCCAGTGGCCAAAGTGAGTATTGGGGATATATTTTTTTTGTTTGTCTTGTCTTGATGGGGCTTTTGTTTTGTTTTGTTTTGTTTTGTTGTGCCACAAATGTGCCAGAGTGAGCCTGTGTGCAAGTTGGCTATCTGCCCTTAAAGGCATGTGGCTTCTCCCCATCCTAAACGTTCAGCACATCCCTACTCTCCATATCCCTGGAAGGTTATTGCAAGCAAAGAAACAGTGGAGTGATAGGTTGCCTTGGAACTCTGTGGAGAAAAATCAGGTTCTGTGCCCTTGTGGCACTCACTGCATCAGATTCAGAACAGTTTAGTGTATGATCCTGGTGATCATTACCTAGTGATGCCTAATGGCAGGTGCTGTGTGACTTGGGGGGCGGGCGGTCCTAAGTCTAACCAAAAGAGGCAACAGAATGTGCATAACTTACTGCCTCGAGTCAGACTTTGGGGATAAGCCCACTAACTTCCAAAGCCCCACAGATTTGCTGCCTGTTCTCCTGCCTCCCCCTACCACCACCCTGCACTGCTGCCAGCCGGTTCCCCACACTGCCAACCGCCTCCTGGCGTGAGCTCCTCTCTTGCGCAGTCAAACTGCTTCCTGCCCTTCCTTGCTTTCTCCTCTATAGCACATTAGCAGAAGAAGTCCCAGAACACCAGCCTGTAAAGTGGGTGGGGGAGAGAGCAGACCTCCTACCAGGCATTAAGTGGTTCCAGTCTCCTGAGTGACACTCTAGCTATTCCACAGCTTTTGACATTCTCCCTCAGTCTCCCATCAACACCAGTGTCGACCTGTCATCATCCAGCTGTCCTTCAGTCTCCATTTCAAGCAAAGAAGCAGTGGAGTGATAAGTTGCCAACTGCTGCCAACTTCCTCCTGGAGCAAGCTCCTCTCTCTTGTGGTCAAACTGCTTCCCACCCTTCCTTGCTTCCAGCCTGTAAAGGGTGGAGAGGGGAAGAGAGCAGACTCGTTGCCGCGTTCTGAGGCGGCCAACCACCAGCCACCCCCTTCTGTCAGAACTCGCTGGCTCCCGCCCGCACTCCTCTCTGGCTGCTCCCCTCAAACTCCCTCCTCTCAGCCCACCCCAGCCAGCACTCCCTCCGAACTAGTATGGCAGGCCTGCGCCCCGCAGTGCCTGCCCGCAGTCCTCTCTGGCTGTTGCCCTCAAACTCCCTCCTCTCAGCTGACCCCAGTCAGGACAGCAGGGCTGCTGCTTTCAAACTCTCTCCTCTCAGCTTACCCCAGCCGGAAAACTCCTTCCCGATGGTGGGGCTTCTGCCTTCAAACTCCCTCCTCAGCTGACTCCAGCTGGAAAACTCCTTCCCAGTGGGCTGCTGCCTTCAAACTCCCTCCTCCCAGCTGACAGCAAACTCGTTCCCGATGGCGGGTGTGGCAGGCAGGCACACTCCTCTCCAGCTGCTGCCTTCTCAGCCAATCGCGACCTTTCTAACACATCCCCACGCATGGCCCATCAATGAGAAATAAGTATAAGGATGCCCTGGGTTTAGAAAGGCATGAGACCTTGAGACATAGCCATCGTATACTTAGTATTGGGAGTAGCAGTAGTAAGTTTATTGCTGTCACAGGCCAGATTAACAAACAGTAACAATTAACAGCATTAATAAGAAAGTTCAAGAAATTTCAAAGTTTACAAAATCACAAACTGTGCAAATTACTAATACAGTCTTTACGGAGCTTCGACACCACGAAACAGAACTTTGCCACATTATCTGAAATTCCAGGTTTAAAATTGGTCAGCATAATTTCCAAATAAAACTGGTCTGTGTGACCAGGATAAATGGCTAAAATAGGAGCAATAAATTTGGTGCGAGCGTCCTTGTAAAACTGGCAATAAAGAATAACATGGGTGATAGAGACTCTGAGACCCTGAGCCGCAGGGGCAACAGTACTGATGATAAGGAAGTCGTTTGAATTAACCCTCAAGTACTGCCAAACGGAGAACGTTCAATCGTGTGAGGGACAAAAATCTCCTAAATTTTGGTACCAAGATCTGGTCTAACTATTCAGCCGGTTTATAGTTAAAAGTTTGAGAACCTAAGTATATTCTCTTGGGTAGCCGTGCAGACTCCTGCAAATCTATATCTCGGAGCCGTTGCTTCACAAAGCAAAGCGCCTGCTCTAATCCTCGCCCAATAAGATCTTCTTGAGACGTGCCCAAGTGATGCAATTTTAATTTCAGAGCTGATTTCCATTTGGAAACGAAAATGTCTGATAAAACTAAAGGGGCAAGACCAGCCAGAAAGAAGACCAGGGTTAACCAAAATTTAATTATGCTAAACCATACTTTTGCTTTCGGAGTGGTGACCCCTGCTTCCCTATGAAGGACGGCATTTGCTGTACCCCTGGGTACTTGAAAAATAGCCCTCAGGAATTTAGTTTGTACTGTTACAAGCTGAGAGAAATCTTCCAGAGGACTGATCTCCGCCCCATAAAGAATTTGGGGATATATCTTGGCCTTCAACAATTTAATAGCCGCTGGTACAAAAAAGGCACCCCTAGAGTAATAGAAGGACTTAATCACATTTGCTGTCTGTTAAATACCTTGGGAAATATAATCAAGATGAGTTTTACGTGTTCCAGTTTAATGGAATACTACCCCCAAATACTTAAAAACCTTAACCTGTTCAATAATATGCCCATTTATTGTCCATTTAAAGATTTTGGGGTGCTTTGAAAACACCATTGTCTTGGTCTTAGAATAATTGATCTCTAAAGCCTCCTTCTCAGTATACTTACCTAAGGCGGTCAAAGCACAACTGAGACCTATCCTGGTTTGAGATAAAAGGGCAATATCATCTGCATAGAGCAATAATGAGCCATGTCTGCCAGCATGTTTGGGGGTGTATTGGGATGTTTTATAGGGACAAAGAAAGGGATAGTTGGGAGTTGGGATCCCAGGATGCTGAGGCAGGGAGCCATGCAATGATTTCAGCTCAGAATTAGGTTATATGTGTTCTGAAAAAGACATGTGTTCTGACTAATAGGTTCAATCTTTATAACGTAGAAATGAGCTCTAAATTTCCAGGAGCAAAGGCAAAACTTAAATATAGTTTTAGACAAAGTAATCTTGTTATAGTTACTTGCAACTTCATAATGAGAATGATGCCTTGTTTACTGTTACTTTCAGAACTAATAATAATCCTGTGCTAATTAGTTCATATGAGTATTGTAAAACAATTTGGGAAAGCTTTGAATCTTTGAGGGTTTGAAGACTGTGGTTATGGGAGTGCCTCAATGAGGACTTTGAAGGTTTTCTTCTGGGAGGGTTTATATTCAGGGCAGAGAGTAGTCTAGGTGTGAAGGCCAGTAGACAAAGTCACAGTAGCAGTCTTTAGAAGAGATCTGTTTATGTACTTCAGAATGGAGTTTAGGGTTCAAAACTGAACACTAGCTAAACTGACAGTGCAGATAATTTCTCTGTTCAACTATCTATCAACATGATCTGTCTTCTCTTGGGCACTGGAGCCAAGGCAGCTCCCTGGTTTTCTATGGAGCTGTTCACAATGAAGTGCTTATGGGGATTACTGTTGGTGGAGGAAGACTTGTGACAACTGAGCACAGTCTAGAATCCATCTGAGGGTCTATTCTGTGATTGTGATGGTGCAAAGAAATTGTACCTTAATACCTCCATTGTTTCAGCAGAGTCAGCCACTGGAGATCTTCCGAGTAGTGGAGGAATATTTTCATCTGGGAAGGACAGACTGATAGCCCTCTGTGACCAATTTGCAAGACATTTAACTGATAAAGTCACTCTTAAGTTCTGATTTGGATGCTACATTGAATGATAACCCTGCTCTTTTGCATTTGGCACCTGCTTGTCCACTTTTTATTCTTTTCAACTTGTTCAGGCTAAGAATATGGACACGATCCTTGATAGAATGAAATTGTCTACCTGTGTGCTCAATCTTTGCCCAACATGGCTAATAGCCAGAAAAGGCTGGGCCAAGTGGACTGGTTAGAGAAATGCATCCTAGTCCCTATGTGAGGGTGTAATTCTATCTAGTTTAATAGAAGTAGTCATTAAACCACTGTTTAAGAAAACTTCCCTTGATCCTGCCATATTGATGCCATGGCTTTTGGCTTGTAGTGTCTCACATGGACCCATATTGTTCTCCATACTAATTAATATGTACATGAAGCTGCTGAGGGAGTTTGTTCAGAGATTTGGAATTAACTGGCATTAGTGCTAATAACTTGCAACTCTTATTTGTCCTCATCACAATCCAGAGAGGCTGTGGAAGTCCTGAATCATGTCTGAGATTAGTGATCAGCAGCATGTTGGTAAACAAGTTGAAATTAAATCTAAGACAGAAGTCCTCTTGGTTGTGAGGCTATCTGTATTGGGGTAGGAGCCCAGTCTGTTCTGGATGAGGTAGCATTCTCCTTGAATGAGCAGGTTCACAGTCTAGGGGTGCTCTTGGATGTCTAGTTGGCTGCAGAATGCTTTTGCCCAGTTTATGGTATGCTGGGAAAAGCAGATCTTGTTCACACATTGTTTAAGGGCATCTTGATTGGATTATTGTAACATGTTCCTATGTGGGTCTGCTTTTTGAAGTCTGTTTGGAAAGTTCAGTTGGTGCCGAATGTTGCCACTAACATCCTGATTGAGGCCTGCTTTCAGGAGCAATTCCTTTGTTTGTCCAAACTTCACTGGTTACCAGTTCAATTCAAGGTGTTTAGTGATCCATTTTGAAGTTCTAAATGGCATGACGTAGGTCCAGGATACCTGAATGATAATCTCCCATTTACTCACTAAGGTTGTCTGGAAAGGATCTTTTGTGCAACCCTCCACTCTTTTGAGGTTTGTTGGTGGGGATATGCAAGAAGGCTTTATCTGTGGTTGCCTCCAGATTGTGGAAGACCCTGCCTTGGGTGTACGGTTTGGCTCTCTGTTTGCCTTTTGATATCCAAAAATACTTGGCTATTTTGCCAGCCTTTATTTAGTTAATAAAGTCTGTCTTTCTGGCTCTTGTATGTGATGTTTCTGATTTTTCTATTATATTTAATTTTATTATAACTGAAGTATTATTGCTTTTTGTTCAGTGTAAGCCACATAAGTTTTGGTTGAAAAGGCAGGATTAAAATTATCTAAAATAAATAGCCATAGACTAATGTTTGCTCCACACAAGCCAAAACAGTCCTATAATTAAATAATGACTAGGGTGCTGACTGTGTTGGTGCGTGCTGATGAGGCCTTTTCAGTTTGCCCCTTATGACAGCAGCCTCCCTCCTCCAAAGCTTGACATCTGAAGCACAACTCAATGTACAACAGGCTGCTGCTGCAATGAAAATCTAGCCCTGCATAAAAAGAATGCTTTCATGGGACTTGGAAATGCTTTGCTCATGAGCCTCTCAGGATCCTGATCAGCCTGGGTTATAGGGCCCTGGAGGTGCAAAGGTGTATCAGTAACTCATGTTTGGAAAGGTAAACTCTCTGTAATACTCTTATGGGGACATTCAATTTATAATGTCAAAAGATTCAGAAACGCTAGGTCAGTCTCTGGAGCAAAATATTTTTGTATCTAGTTTATTTTAGTAATACTATTCAGTGATAGTGTGCACTAGGTTCAGCCAGCAGGAGTACTCAGAAAGGCATTCTCAGGGGCTGCCCCACAATTGAACTGGATTAGGTACATAAAAGTGTTAGCAGAATATGAAGTCTCTACTGAAGTATGTAAATGAATGGCATCTTGTAGTTTCACCATTAGTTGTTCTAGGGACATTTAACTAATGTGAATTTTCACTCTCTTAGTATTTAGCCACCAAGACAGTTTGTGCAATCTGCCAGAGTGTAAAGAAACAATACATATTTGGCCCTTAACTTGCTTTGCATGCTATGAGGTAAGCTTCTGGGAAATAGATGGTTTCCTTCCTAAAGTTGGGGAAATGTTCCAAGTCTTTTATTAGAATAGTGACTCCCCTTTTGCTCAGACTCTTCTAATTACTAGATGTAAGTGTAGGTGTTAGATGGGGTATTTATTTATTTTATTCATTCATTCAATTTATGAAAACAATTATTATATAAAAACATGTTCATATATGAAAATTATTTAAGCAGACAGTTGCACAGAACTGCACACAGCTTGAATATTTATGATGTGGGGAGCATATGACTTGCCATAGGGCATCAGCAAAAACAACAAGGGTAGCTTTGGTACAGAATGCAGGATGGGCTTTGTCGCAAGTAAAGCTTGAATTGCCCCATTCAGTGTCTGACAACAGCCTACACCCATTCAGGCAGGAAGCAGGACGTGTTGTTGGCATTAATCACTGTTGTCCTATCTGTCTCTGGGCAAAAAGGTTTTCCAGATGTTGTCATCTGTTAACAATTGCCTTCCTGTTATATGCATAATGTCAAACTCATTTTTTTAATATTATTATTATTATTATTATTATTATTATTATTATTATTAAATACTTACAAATAGCATGGTCCACATTTGCTTCATTTTTCTGAGAAAAGTGTTTGTGGGCACATGCATACAATGTATACTGAGGTATGTGATATGGCTGTATAGTCCAAACACTACATACAGCATTTTGTATCAAGTCCTTAATTGGGGAAAAATGCTAATGTGTAGTTGTTATGTAAACTTAATTCATATGAATGTAAATCATTTTTAATGCAAACATTGTATTCTTTTCTTTGGTTAAACTCCATAGAAATGTGTAACTGCTAATTTATATATGTTTATCTGTTTTAAACTATAGCTGAAACCTGGAATGCATGTATTTTAGTAATAGACAGTTTTCCTGATCAAAAAAGCCCCTTGGGTTTTACGTTTTTGGAATGAGCTGCCATAGAGCAGTAGACTTTGAGGTCTGGATGAGACTTGAAGGTCATCTCATTAAACACCCTCCCCTGAGGCAGGATCCTACAATTTGAATTGAAATGGATTAGACAGCTCCTAATGGGCAGGAATATAAAGTACAGCTGAGTTAAATTAGCTCTCTATCATATGAACTGATTCTTCTCCATAGTTGTAAATGTCAATGGTATCAACTTATTAATTTACAGATATTAATTTTGATCAATTTCTTATTTAAAGAAATAGAGCAAACCTTAACACACACCCCAAAACATCATTTAAGCGGGATATTTTGGATATGTGTTCCCACCACTGTTGTTTCTTGCTGCCGACCACCCCATTCTGTTTCTTTTTCCTGCAGCCCTGCAAAGGTGGCTGTCCTTTCCTGTTCTCATAGACTCTCTCCCCTTTCCTCTTGGCAGATGATCCAGACAAGAGTCAAGGTGTGTGTGTGGGGGGAGGGGGTGGTAGGAGGAAAGGAAGCACTGGATGTGAACGAGAGCATGTTACATTCTCTGATGTGAGAAGGGCCATTGGCTGGGTCGGGCTGGGTGCACACGTGACTGGAATGTGGCTGTATTGGCTCTGGCTCTAGCGCAGCCAGTGAATACAAGAGGGTACTGGGTGCTGAAGACTGAATGGAGGTGCAGTCAGCGTCGGAGATGGGGTAGGTGAACACTGCACTGCTGTCCGAAAGAAACACTGAGCATTAGCAGTGTTTTCCCATCTGGCTGCTGCATGACAACCATTGGGAAAGGTAGCCTGGGTCTCCCTCCCTCTGTCAGAGTTTAAAAGGAGAAGCTAGGAACGGCTTCCTTGGGTTCTGATCCATGGTTTTTGATAGAATGGTGGGGTTGGGGGAGGAGATGGTGACCTCAGGAGGCAATAGAAAAAAAGATGCCTTTGTAGCAGAAAAATGGTGGTTTTTAAAAGAGCTTGACATAGAAACGAGGGGAAAATAGTATCTTAGGAGACGGATGAAGGACAACAAAGAACGAAACAGATTCATTGCTTGGAGGAATGAGAGTTGAGCCCATTGAAATCCTCCCTTTTCCTCCTCCTCCTCCCTCCTGTCACAGTAGCAGCAGCCAGAGAAAGGGACACAAAGCAGCAGAGGAGATGCCTTGATTTGAATCTAACAGCTCCACAATGCAAGGGCTGCAGGGGGAGGATGTGGAAGGTATTGTAGAGAATGGATTTATTGTAATTTTGTAATGTTAAGATTTGCTTTTGGATGGTATGTCATGATACTGCGAAGCCATGAAGACTCCCTGCTGAAAATGCTGTGAAATCCCAGTGCCTTTGTTAGTGACAGGATGTGTTGCTAGCATTTCTGCGGTTTACTGCAGCAGCTTTTGCTCCTTTACTGAAAAGAAAAAGCTGCATAGAGACGAGAGCGTGCACTGCACTGCTGCGCCCAGAAATGCAATAGAGCAGTTGCCACCCCTAAAAAAGCAAAGGCAGAAATGTAAAGATGAAAGAAAATGAGGAGACACATATTCAGCATCCACCCAAAACCTTCTGACTGAATCTATTCATCATCAAAAGAGATTCTGAGAGATTATTCAGTCCTGGATACTGCTAGTAATCTTAATAAATTATGTATGAAGTAGTGGCTCCTTTCTTTTTCCTTGTCAGATGCAGCTTTTTAATGTAATAATTAGGTCAGCTTTGGTACATTGCTATAGAGGGGAAAATGGAAATTTTGACCATCAGCAGAACTAGAAGCAATATATAGCAGTATAATGATGTAGAGGCTGAAGAGAGAAGTTTTAAATTCATATTCAGTAACCAAACCTTCAATCAGTATTTTATAGATGACTTGCTTTTTCTGTGGATCAGCCAGACAGTCTTTGACTAATTGTGTATTAAACTTACTCTGTACTTGGGTTAAAATATTAATCTTAATTTTAGAAGTGTCCTTACCAGTAAGGTTTAAGTAACTATATACTTGAGTGTTGTGGATTGTCATGACTTAACCATGTCAAATAGCACAGATAATGTGGCTTCAAAAATTACTTATAGAAAGAATCTTTTTCTGCTTACCATGTAAAATGTTAATGAAGTCTTCAGTTTTATTAGTGAGCTTCTAATTTTAATATTTTTATAATAAGGTAGTAAATATTTGAGTACTTGGTCTTTGTCTGTAATATATTCAATATTGGATTGGCTAGATGGAATAGAATTATTTTATGAGGCCTGCATGAAAAATAAATTCCAGAAAATGTCCATCATGTTTGTATCCTACCTGAATTATGGACTAACTAAAATGAAAGTGTGATTAGAAATATAAATTTAAGTTGGAATACAAAGGTAAACTCTGTGGTGGAAGTATTTGTCCCATAAAAAATGTCTGTTGTAGTCTCATTAAATGCTAGCAAATACCAATAGTCCTAGGAAAAAATCTTGGGGTGGAGTAATGAGTTTCTTCTGGATTATCTTCTAGTTATTCTTCCTAGTGGCTTTGTTCAGAAAATGTTCTCTCTAAAATGGCACTAGCATGTAGTTAGGTTATAGTCTTAGGAACATAGGAAACTGCCATACACTGAGTCAGACCATTGGTCTATCTAGCTCAGTATTGTCTTCACAGACTGACAGCGGCTTCTCCAAGGTTGCAGGCAGAAATCTCTCTCAGCCCTATCTTGGAGAAGCCAGGGAGGGAACTTGAAACCTTCTGCTCTTCCCAGAGCGGCTTCATCCCCGAGGGGGATATCTTGCAGTGCTCACACCTCAAGTATCCCATTCATATGCAACCAGGGCAGACCCTGCTTAGCTATGGGGACAAGTCATGCTTGCTACCACAAGACCAGCTGCACAGGCTGCTATGCAAATATAATTCAAGTGTTAAATGACACTGATCTTGCCATGGGTAGATGGATATGACAGAGGTTACAAAAATATGATAATAGACACTATTTGCAATTTGTATTTAGTGCTGTAAAACTTACTATGGTGCCATCATAAGAGAACCCAATGAGCAAGGACAATTGGGGTACTGGTTTGGAAACTAGCCAAATGGTTACAAACTGAGAAATCAATTTACTACTGAAATTGACTGCCACCATATAGCAACCCTGAAAAGAAGTGCATATAGGACTGCTTTAAAAAACAAACCCACAAATAATTTTCTTACCTGAAGGTAACCATGGATCTTTTGTGATCTGGAAGTAATCTCTCTCTCTCTCTCTCTGTGTGTGTGGTGAGTTTAGTGTAATATAACTCTTATGTTTTTCTAGTATGTGAAACACTGAAAGTCTCTCTGGATCCTGTACACACCAGCCCCATTATGTGTGTCTTGATTTGGGTCAGCAGGCATAGGGTTCAGTATGCCTGGATTACTCTCATTTATGCCCCCCAGCCAACTTGACATAGATGACTGTGGCTGTTTTTTCAGATCTTCTTCAGCTGTCTCTCCTTGCCCCACTCCCATGAGTACTTAATAAGATGAAGTTTGAGAAGCCCCAATTTCATGAAATTGACACACAATTCAGGCTTGAAACTTGAGTACTGTGGAACTCCACTTATCATCTTGGTTCACTTGCACTGACCTTACACCCCTTGTCTTCTCTGCAAGCACTGAGTGTACCCATTCCGACTGTCTTTGCCGGCAGAGAGTGCCCATGCAGCAGCTATAATGTGCCACTGGAAAATAGCAGGGTGTTATATGGCAGCTGCCAAATTGGGCACACTCTGCATGGGGAGAGAGTGAGAGGTGGAGATGCTATAGAGGCAACTAGGGGTGTGCACGGAACCGCAGAGCTGCGGTCCGGCACTGTGGGGTGGGTTCCTTTAAGGGCGGGGAGGGTTTACTTACCCCCCCGCCACTTGCCCCCGTCCAGCGCGCGTATTTAATGTAATAATTGGGGCAGCAGGATACTTCCCTGCTGCCCCTTGTCCCTCTGCAATGCCGCCAGCCGCTTTGACTCACAGTTTTGAAAGTAATTACTGCTGCCCAGTGCCAATAATGAAGTTGAAGAAGAAGCCGGCCTCCACTTCGGCGCCTCTCCGCCCGGCGGCTCCCCCAGGAGCCGCCACCGCCGCCTCCCAGCAGCCACTGAGAGCGGCTCTGCCATGGAGGACACGCCGCGGCAACCCTCACTTCCGGCTTCCATGCGACTTCCCCCGCATACAGAGTTGCCCCGTTGTTTCACTGATGTTTTGCAACGTGCGCATGACACTTCCGGTCAGTGAAACAATGGGGTGGCAAGGAGGCACACTGTTGCCCCACTGAACTATATATAAACAGAGTGCCGGAGGGGGAAATGCGGCAGAGGGTGGTGGTAGTAAATGCACCTTTCCCCATCCTTAAAGCCACCCTGCCCCACCATAGGCGCAGAGGGAGCCAGTTCCGTGCACATCCCTCCCTCCTTCCTTATAGTTTAGTTACCATAGCTGTTGTGAAGGTATGGTAGTGTTGTGAAAATATATTGGGCACTACTGGATTCAGGCAAAAGTATTATAATTACAGTATATAATTGCATACTCTTGCTGGTGTTGGTGGGGGAAGTAGCGAATTTTTGGGTTGTGAGAAACATCCTACTGGTTCCAAGAAAAAGAGAAGTTAGTTATTTACTAGATCAAAAAACAGAATTGAAGATGTATCAAGTTTCATTTTTATGTGTTAGGAAATTAACACAAACTCAAGAAATTAAATGTAAAGCTAGAAGTCACCCCAAATTGCTCTGTGTTACAAGCTTGGTATACTGTTCATTAGGCCTTGCTTCCGCTGTTCTGAATAAAGTGCACTGTTCTACTGATGCCACTTTATTCACAGTGGTACCATTTATTTCCAGTGGATCTGTTTCTCTGTAAATCATATACTTCCAGCCATTGCAGCTGGGGATGCTGGGAGTTGTAGTGACAACATCTGGGAATACTCCCCCCCCCCAAGCTTTTAAACTGGACTGTGGTTTTAAATTGTGTTAAGGTTTTTATTTTTAATCTGTTTTATATTGTTGTAAACTGCCCAGAGACTGAAGTTTGGGGCAGTATACAAATTTGAAAAATAATCTAGCTTTCAAAGTTGCAGTTGCAATAAGGAAGGCCATTCATCAATCTCTTAACAAGTTAGTATCCAGCATCCTTGGAACAATTTCCTTTTTCACAGCTGTGGGTATTAAAAGTGCCTGTATTCAAACTGAACATTGATTACAATGAAAGTTATAGCAATAGCAAGGAGAGGAAGACCACAAGAATTAGGGTGCATTGTACCATCAGCAAAAATAACCATGAGGACTGGGGCGTGCATAACATCTCAACTTTCCCTTCTCAGCCTCTAGTTCTTCCTTTCACCCAGCCTGTTTGGTAGAAGGCGTACAAATGGCTGGTTTGATTCCATATTATTTGGACCATGCCAGCTTGGGTTTAACCCAAATAATCTCCTTTTCCTTTTGTCCCAAATAATATATCTGTCTTCCCTATTAATATTTTCCATGTGCATTATGTTTGTCTCATTCCATACACTAGAAGCTACTATTGATCTGACAGCTTGATTACTGTTGAAGCAAATCTGTAGTAACTAAACACAAGTAGATTAAAAGCTTAAAACAATCAAGGAAGGAGAGTTTAGGGAAATCAATTCTAAGCACACTTTGGGGGATGGGGGGAACCAGCTAAAATGAACTACTCTGGAATGTTTTCCTGAAGTGTATTGAAAGAAAGTGAAGGTGACCAGTTGAGGGACAATGCTTGTCTTAACCTCAAGCAGAAAGGGCTTAGCAAAGTATTTGCAGTTGTAAAACAATTGTCCATATTCATTGTATTTATATGCACCATCTTATACCCTGCTTGTTTCAAGAAAACTTGGCAACTATCAGTAAAACTGACACACACACACACACACGCAGGAAAAAAATCCCAGTTAATAACAGCAATGAAACCCCCCTTCAGAAAACAGCAAAAATAATCCCCCAAAGCTAGCTTTAAAAGGTAGGTCTTACATGCTATGTTTAAAACTGAAAAAAGAACTTCATTGGTGCATTTTTTTAAGGAGACAATTCTGTAGATTTAAGGCAACAGTGTGAAAGGCTTTTCTCCACACAGCTAATTTAATATCTTTCATTGTTGTGACACAGAGCTAGACCCTCCCTGCAGAGGCAGGAGGACTCCTATGAGAAGAGATAAATTCGGAACAGGTCTCATTCCATGAAAGACCTTAGAGCATGGGTTCTCCAACCTTGGGTCTCCAGATGTTATTGTTCTACAAGTCCCATCATTCCTTCAGCCACAATGCCTTCAGCCACTGTAGCTGGGGCTCATGGGAATTAGAGTCCAACAACATCTGGGAACCCAATATTGGGGTAGCCCTGCCCTAGAGTTCAAAGGTAGCACCTCAAATATTTCCAGTAACTGGGTGGAAGCCAGTGCAGTTGCTACAAAACTGGCTACCTTTATTCTAGTGTGTTCACAGTGATTTGTTGATATTTCAAAAAACAATTTCATACATTTCTCATCACTAACCCAGTGTAATTGCAGTTACAAAAATATACAATAACAAGTTGTTCTAGTAAAAACTAATCAGCCTACTTTCCTTCCACTGTCTCTACAACTGGACTAAATTTAGTTCAAATTGAGGTCCACAAGTTAATCTCGTGCCTCAAATGTTCGTGTGTCCACCATCTTAGACCGAGGTGGCATGACATCATCACATACTACACCATTGAGGTGTCCCTGTGTCCCACTCACTACAACTGAACCAAATTTGGTTCAAAACAGTTAGACAGTCCTCAAATTTGTGCACTTGTGCCTCAAAAGTTCACATGTCCACCATCTTGGATCAAGGTGGATGACGTCACAAACTACACCATTGGGGCATCCCTATGTATCTATATAGCTGTAGCAAATTTGGTTAAAATTGGTTAGACTATACACAGGTTAGTGCACTTACGCCTCAAATGTTTACATGTCCACCATCTTGAATTGGGTTGGATGACATTGTCACAATCTACGCCGTTGAAGTGTCCCTACAGCTGTAGCAAATTTGGTGCTAATCGATTAAGAGGTTAGCCCACTTGCACCTCAAAAGTTCACCTGTCTGCTGCTTTGGATGAGGGTGGATGACATAATCACAAACTATGCTGTTGAGGTGACCCTGTGTGTCACTCACTGCAACTGTACTTAATTTGGTTCAAATGGGTTAGGCAGTCCACAAATTAGCCTGCTTGCGCCTCAGATGTTCACACAGCTGCCATCTTGGAGTGGATGACATCATCACACACTACGCCATTTGGGCATCCCTATGTGTCCCTACAGCTGTAGCAAATTTGGTTAGGTCATTCACAAGTTGGCCCACTTGTGCCTCAAAAGTTCACCTGTCCACCATCTTGGATCAGGGTGTACGACAACATCACAAACTACACTGTTGAGGTGTCCCTACAACTGTACCCAATTTGGTTCAAATTGGTCCAGGCATTGCAAAATTGATGTCTGTGGGGACACACACACACACACACACACACACACACACACACACACACACACAGAGAGCCGGGTGATTTCATAAGCCTGCTGGAAAGTAGGCTAAAAATGGTATATGTATTCTGTTGAGGTGTCCCTATATGTCCCTACAACTGTACCAAATTTGGTCTAGTTTGGTTTCCAGTTGCCCCTCAAATGTTCATGTCATCACTTTTTAATTTTTTTAACATTTAATACATTTATATACCACTGACCACCACAGTCTCTAGGTGGCTATCTTGAATTGGGGTGGATGACATCACAAACTACAGTTTGTGTCTCTGCAGCTGTAGCAAATTTGGTTCAAACTGGTGTGCCTCAAAGGTTCATATGTCCGCCATCCTGAATTGTGGTGGATGACATCACAAACTAGGCTGTTGAGCCATCCCTGGGTGTCCCTAGAGCTGTAGCAAATTTGGTTCAGATTGCTTAGGTGGTTCAAAAGTTAGTCCTGTTATACCTCAAATGTTCATGTGTCTACAATCTTGAACTGGTATGGATGTCATCACAAACTATGCCCGTGAGCCATTCCTATGTGTGACTCACTACAACAGTACCAAATTTGGTTCGAATAAGTTAGACAGTCCACAAGTTAGTCCACTTGTGCCTCAAATGCTTTAGTGTCCATCTTGAATCAGGCCGGATGACATAATTACAAACTACACCCTTAAACCGTCCCTATGTGTTACTCACGACAACTGTACCAAATCTGGTTCAAATCTGGAGAGGAGAGCTGGTCTTGTAGTAGCAAGCATGACTTGTCCCTTTAGCTAAGCAGGGTCCACCCTGGTTGCATATGAATGGGAGACTTGATGTGTGAGCACTGTAAGATATTCCCCCCAGGGGATGAAGCTGCTCTGGGAAGAGCAAAAGGTTTCAAGTTCCCTCCCTGGCTTCTCCAAAATATTGCTGAGAGAGATTCCTGCCTGCAACTTTGGAGAAGCCACTGCCAGTCTGTGAAGACAACACTGGGCTAGATAGACCAATGGTCTGACTCAGTATATGGCCAAATCCTATGTTCCATCCTAAATCTATTAGACCAGAGTTTCTTAATCTTGGGCCCACAGATGTTGATGGACTTCAACTCCATCAACATCTGGGGGCCTAAGGTTAAGAAACACTGTGTTGGACCACAAGTTAGCCCACTTGCATCTTGAACATTTAAGTGTCCACCATCTTGAATCGGGGTGGATGACATCATCACAGACTATGCTGTTGAAGTGTCCCTATGTCCCTACATATGTAGCAAATTTGATTCAGATTGGTTAGACAGTTCACAAGTTAGCACACTTGCAACTCAGACATTCACGCATCTGCCATCTTGAATCAGGATGTATGACATCATTGCAAACTGCGTCGTTGTGGTGTCCCAATGTGTCGCGACAACAATTTGGTTCATGTTGGTCCAGGCATTGAGAACTTGATAGGGACACAGACACAGACAGAACCGGGTGATCTCATAAGCTTACTCTCCAATTGCCTTAAGTTGGTATTGCACTGTATTAAGTTGGTATTGCACTGTAGCAAGGATTAAAATGATATATACAAAACAGCCATGGGACAAGACTGAAGCAGCAACGTCATAAGAACAGCCCTGCTGGATCAGGCCCAAGGCCCATCTAGTCCAGCATCTTGTTTTGCACAGTGGCCCACCAGATGCCACTGGAAGCCACAGACAGGAGTTGAGGGCATGCCCTCTCTCCTGCTTTTATTCCCCTGCAACTGCTACTCAGAGGCATCCTGCCTTTGAGGCTGGAGGTGGCCCACAGTCCTCCAACTAGTAGCTGTTGATAGACCTCTCCTCCATGAAGTTATCCAAACCCTTCTTAAAGCCATCCAGGTTGTTGGCTGTCACCACATCTTGTGGCAGAGAATTCCACAAGTGGATTATGTGTTGTGTGAAAAAGTACTTCCATTTGTTGATCCTAGATTTCCTGGCAATCAGTTTCATGGGATGACCCCTGGTTCTAGTATTATGTGAGAGGGAGAAGAATTTCTCTCTGTCCACTTTTTTCACACCATGCATGATTTTATACACCTCTATCATGTCTCCCTGCAGTCATCTGTCTTCTAAACTAAAAAGCCCCAGGTGTTGTAGCCTTGCCTCAAAAGAAAGGTGCTCTAGGCCCCTGATCATCTTGGTTGCCCTCTTCTGCACCTTTTCCAGTTCTACAATGTCCTTTTTTAGATGTGGTGACCAGAATGGTATGCCGTACTCCCAAGTGTGGTTATACCATAGTTCTATATAAGGGCATTATAATATTAGCCATTTTATTTTCAATCCCCTTCCTAATTATCCCTAGCATGAAATTAGCCTTTTCCCAGCTGCCGCACATTGAATTGACACTTTCAATGAGCTGTCCACCACAACCCCAAGATCCCTTTCCTGGTCAGTCACCGACAGCTCGGATCCCATCAGCGTATACTTGAAGTTGGAGTTTTTCGTCCCAGTGTGCATCACTTTACACTTGCCAACACTGAACCGCATTTGCCACTTTGTCGCCCACTCCTCCAATTTGGAGAGATCCTTTTGGAGCCCCTCACATTACTTTTTGGATTTCATTACCCGAAAAAGTTTGGTATCATCTGTAAATCCGGCCACCTCACTGCTTACTCCTGCTTCTAGATCATTTATGAATAAATTAAAAATCACCAGTCCCAGTACAGATCCCTGGGGGACCCCACTTCTTACTTTCCTCCATTGTGAAAACTCTCCATTTATACCTACCCTCTGTTTCCTGTCTTTCAACCAGTTAGCAATCCACACATGTACTTTGTCCCCTTATGCCATGACCGTTAAGTTTCTTGTATACTAAATGTTTCTACATATGAGGGCAAGAGCAAAACTATTATGGTCTTGGATGGTACAGGATTTATAAGTCATCACGGGATACCTTGTTTTTTCGAGATCTGAGAGGCTGTGTATAAAATAGACAGCTAGTAATTAATTGTCTAGCAGCAGCTAGGCTGTTGCTAGCCAAATATTGGAAATCTAACATCTTAATTTTAGAAGAATGGCATAGGGAAGTGTGGTGGGTTATGAATAAGTGCAGAATAACCCCTGTAATTGAATTAAGAATGGGAAATTACATGTGTTGAATGGCTTTACAAATAAATGGCAAGCATTTGTAAGATTTTTGGAGGTATGTATACAGAAAAAGCATGCTTTAATCATTCCTTGAGATACTGTATGTGCATATTGGATACTGAAGAAGATGGAGTGATATGAAATCTTTAGGGAATGGTGGGGGAAATCAGTTTATAGCAGGTGGTATATATTAATTATATCAGCAACAAACATGTATGCTGGGGTCTGTGATCCTGCAGTCTGCACCCCAGCAGCAAACAGATTTCAGACTGGACCTTCCTTTCAAAATCTTTCCTTTTTTTATGAACTATTTTTCTGCAGTCAAAAGAAATGTAATGAGTTTTCTTCCCAGCTTTCCTTGGACAAACTCTTTTCAGTAATCCCCTCAAAACCAGAGATCCCAGATTCATAGACTCCAAAAGGCAGCACCCATTTTCCTTTGAACATAGGAAGCTGCCATATACTAAGTCGAACCATAGGTCTTATCTTGCTCAGTATTGTCTACAGACTGGCAAAAGCTTCTCCAAAATTGCAGGCAGGAATCTCTACAGCCCCATCTTGGAGATGCCAGGGAAGGAATTGGAACCTTCTGTTCTTCCCAGAACAGCTCCATCCCCTAAGGGGATATCTTACAGTGCTCACGCTTCTAGTCTCCTTTTTATATGCAACTAGAGTGGACCCTGCTTAGCTAAGGGGACAAGTCATGCTTGCTACCACAAGACCAGCTCTACCTTACTGCTTTGTAAGGTAAAGTGTGCTGTTGAGTCGGTGTTGACCCCTGGCGACCAGAGCCCGGTGGTTGTCTTCTGGTAGAATACAGGAGGGGTTTACCATTGCCATCTCCCATGCAGTATGGGATGATGCCTTTCAGCATCTTCCCATATCACTGCTGCACAATATACCGGTTTCCCATAGTCTGGGAAACATACCAGCGGGGATTCGAACCGGCAACCTTTGGCTTGCTAGTCAAGTCATTTCCATGCTGCGCCATAGTTCCCTGCCAAAAAACAAAGAAGTTTCATATTTGCAACTCCAGCACCCAAGTTTGTTTCCTTTGAACTTTTTGTATCCAACAAAAAATGCAGTGATACCAGATTCATAGTCCTTAATATGTTTGCTCCCTTTAAACTGCCTTTGTCGTGCCCTACCAAAGCAGACACTAGCTTTTCCCTTCTGATCTACTTTTGTAGCCCCCAGAAAGGATCGTCCTAGATTCAGACTCCACTATGCTTGCTATGATGAACTGCTTTTTGTAGCAAAAAAAGAGAGGTCCCACATTCATTCCCCAGCACCCAAGCTTGTTCTCTTTGAACTGCTTTTGTAATCTCCCAAAGCAAGGGGGTCACAGATTCACCAGCTCCTTTTCATAAGTTGTTTTTGTAACTCAAAATTACAAAGAGAACCCAGATTCATAGACCCAGCACCTCAAGTTCCTTCCCTTTTGATACAGTTCATGTGTAGCCCTCTAAAACAGGAGCCCAGATCAAGACCCCAATTTGGTCCCTTGGCAAAGCTATTTTTTGTAGCTCTTCTGAAAGCAGAGGTTCCCATTGCAGCCTCCCGCACCCCCTCCCCTTTGATAAAGTGTTTTTGTAGCAAAAGGAACAAAGATAACGGAATAAAAGACCAGTTTCCTCTTTGATAAATGACTTTTGGTTTGTTCCCTTGTGTTAACCTTTTATTTCCCAAAAAGGAAGGGGTTCCTAGATTCAGAGACTCCCACTTTATTTGATAAACCAATTTTTACAGCAATATAATAAAATAAAAGTCCCAGATCCATACACCCCAATACCCCATTTGTTCAATTTGAACTGCTTTTTGTAACAAGAAAAAATGCAGAGGCCACAGTTTTGCGGACTAACCCATCCCAGTTTGCTGTTTGACTTTTGTATCCTCAAAGGTCACAAATCTGGACCCCAACTTCTTTATTCTGATGAACTTCCTTTAGAGCAAGTAAAACGTGCCAAGAAATCTCATATTCAGGCCCTAGCCTTTTTTGCTTTGTTGATCTGTTTTTGTAGTCCTCTCAAAAAGACGAGGCCTCTGATTCATAGCCCTTCAGTGTGTTTGCTGTTTTGAGCTGCTTTCTTTTTTCAAGACAAAAAGAAGGTATAAATAGTATTTATACCCCTTCTCCAAATACGAACACCTGCAGCAACCTTACCGTATTACTAGTACCTCAGGTATAAATAGTATTGCGCACGTGGCTGCCTATATCTTGCACTCGCGAGACATCCGGGCTTTGAGCTCGTTCTGTGCCTTCTCTTTTCATTCTTTCCCACTTTGCCCGTTTGCGTCATGGCAGCGCGGGAAGTAGACGTACGATTTGCGCGGCTGCTGGGTGGGTGTGTGAGGCGGGGGAGGAGCGAACAACAGCCGGCAGGGAAGAGTCTGGGTGAGTTCCCCTTTAATCTTCCCCAGCTACAGTAACCCGGGAAGGCGACACATGAACGGCGTTGCTGTTGGGTCTGAGAAGGAGGGGAGCAAGCGATTGCCAACCACCCCCCTCCCCTTAACCTGATGTTGCTTGCCTGCGTTAGTAAGAGCTAAACGTTGTGCTTTAGCTGCAGGATTTGAGCACTCTGCTGTGTTACCGCTGCTTGCTGAAGGGCACTTTAGAGAGTAATGGAGGTTTGGGCTGTGTAGTCTCTGTTAGGACTCGGACTCTGAGGTTGTATTTATGTCCACAAAGCTTCCAGCCAGTGCTTTGTTGTTGAATGACGTCTGGTAAACAGATTGCCACGCACAAATGCAACCATCATTACTAACCTGGTGGAATCATTTCCCAGCAACGTCTGTAGTCGGACCACGAGCACCAGGGCTTGTGAGATGTGTGTGAGAGGTCGTGGAAATGAAGTGGGGAGTTCTGCTCTCCCCACCTGACATTGCTGTTTTGTGATACAGTTTAGGGAATTGAGGTAAACTACAAACCTAGCTACACAAGAGCTTGTTCGCTGGCTGCCTTGGTTATGACTTTAAAGTGTTGGCAATGAGTGCCAAGCCCACTACTTATGTCTGACAATACATAAACTATAACTTGAACTCCAAAGTTCCTTAATGGTTAACAATTGTGGCATTGCCCTGTGCAGGATAATATTTTTAAAGGAATTTTTAAATCTGACCTGGAATTAGTTGACCACCAGTGTAGTTCCTATTAATTTCACTTGGAATTTGGTGGTAGAAAGCATTTTTCATTATCACATAAACATTAGATTTTTTAAAAATAAGTGAGTTAAAAAATAATTGAGATAAAAATCTTAATCTGGTTATATGTAAAATAGTGCTTCTAAGGTATAAAAATTTCTGTTAAATCAGCTGGGAACTTGAATATGATATTCCATCGGTCAAGCTTTCTCTCAGACCTCATAATGCTTTTGTAGGATAGGTGAACAAATCAAAATTTATATATTTTTATTTGCTTTAGGTCCGGGGGTAGCCCAGAATGGCTGCAGTGTCATATGATCAGTTGTTAAAACAAGTAGAGGCGTTAAAAATGGAGAACTCAAACCTTCGTCAAGAACTGGAAGATAATTCAAATCATCTTACAAAACTGGAAACCGAAGCATCTAACATGAAGGTATAAAAATCGTTTAAGTAACACACTATTTTGCTGGCATTCCCAGATCACACAGCCCTATAAACCTTTCCCATAGAATTCAATAGATAGTCCACTCTTCTGCTGAAATTATTGTTTCCTTTCCTATAGGATCCTAAACTATGCTGGATTTCTGACATGTTCTGCATCTACAGGAGAGCAAGGTGAATTAATTACATGGGAAGCTCCATGTGACCAAGAGATGCACAGTGGAGACACATGCACGTGCACATATGTGTATGTTATATATCAGTGCTAGCATAGCTCAAGCAAAATGCCTGGAAAGGTTAACAAATGATTAGGAATACCATTTTCTTCTTGAGGCTACCACCCCCGCCCCCCACCACTCCCTTCCATGCACATATATTAAGCTGGCATTGTAGAAACAGCTACGACTGTGGTAGGGAGAGGTATTGTGAGGACCCTGTTACAAGCAGGAGCCACCCTATGGCTTCTAACCTTGCCAGTATTATCCAGTGACAGTGGCATGCAGGAAAGCTACAGTGTGGTCTCCTCATGTTATCCTAGTGGCACTGGAAGGAGCTACGTGCAGTGGTTACTGGTAATGTGAGAAGTGGACCTCTGCCTCTCACCCTGCTGCCACGAGCAGAATGCTGAACTTGGAGAGAGGAGGGATGGCCAAAGGGCACCTGGTTCCCCTGTGCAGTCTTGTGAAATGCTGCCTCCCACTGTCCCTTCCTGAATGCTCTGGAGTGTGTATGTATGCGTGCGCGCACACACACACACCCCTTGTTGGGTTGCACAAGCTACAAGTAGCATGCCCAAAGGAGATTGTACTTTTACTCCACCATATTGGTTTGTTTCAGGCACTGTTACATTTTCCCCCCTTGTTGCTATTCCAAAAGCCACTCATTTGAGAACAGACTTTGTAAGCATTTTAAAAGCTATATGCTGAAACAAATTGGCTGGATAATCAAATCAGCACACTTTCTGTCTTCTTGAATAAAATTTAAGCAAGGCTGAATCAGAGATGCTTATTGTCACTGACATCATTTTTGGGTAGACAATTTTCCCTTAGCACAAAATGAGGTATTTGATCTGACAGCAGCTTATACTAAAAAACAAATCTTTTTTTAGCTGTAGAACGTGGTAGTTCTGGAATACATACATACAAAATGAATATAGCTATTTCAGAGGAAAATATTATCAGTGAAGTATTTTCACTCTTTCAGACAGTTCTGCCAATAGTCCATGACTTTGCTAAGTTGTGTATGTCTGTATCTCTCAGGGCCTTCAACACATGTAGGCAACAGTAATTATTTGTGCAAGGCAAATAAATTGATCCTCTTAAATCTGCCTGAAGAATGTGGTGCTGTAGTTCAATATCAGAGCCAGTTGTCAGAGCTTGTTCTGCTCAGGGAATGAAAATAAGCATTTATTGAGCAATTGTGAGCTTAATATGAACTGCCCTGAGCCATTTTTGGAAGGGCAGTATAGAAATTGAATTAATAATAATAATAATAATAATAATAATAAGAAGGACTAGATGTCTGGATAAAACAAACCAGTCAATAACACCTGTTTGACTGTGTAAACAAGAAATAATAAAATAATAATATTTTGCTTTCTTGAGGTACTGGCAGCAAATTAGGGAGATGTCCAGAGCTAATGATGAGTCAGGGATCCAGCATCAAAATCCAAATGACACCAATCATCACAGTGCACAGCCCATAAAACAACAATGCCCTGGTTGCAAGGCAGTTTCTGAGATGGCATCACCATGCCTTTGCTTAGCCAACCCCAACAATGGGGTTCAGCAGTAGCATTTCACACAGCAGAGGTCAGACCCAGGATGTGTATTTGGACTGCAAAGGCTCAAAGATACCTCTTGACTAGCTGTGCATAAGTTCAATTCTAGGGATGTGCTCGAATGTTCTTTGGCGCTGGCAGGGGTAGTTCTTTAAGGGTGGGGGAGGGTGCACTCACCCCTCCTGCTGCATTTCCCCCGCCGGCACGCCCTTATTTTTATTTTTTATTTTTATTTATTTTATTTATTCCAAAATGGCTTAGAGCGGTTTACAATTAAAACAAACCGCTAAAACAAATTTTAAAACAATATAACAATTAACAATTTAAAAACATTTTAAAACAATTAAACAATTACAGTGATTAAAACCCCCAAAATTTAGGAAGCTGAGAAAGCTTGGGTGAAAAGATGGGTTTTCGGGTGTTTTTTGAAAATTGCCAGAGATGCAGAAGATCGTATCTCAGCAGGGAGCGCATTCCACAATCTCGGGGCAGCGACCAAGAAGGCCTGTCTCTGTGTAGCCACCAAACAAGTTGGCGGTAACTGGAGACGGACCTCCTCAGATGACCTCGATAAGCCCCTTAGGGCGGCAGCACGTTGCCGCCCCAAGGGCTTAAAAATAATGGAGCGCCGGTGGGGGAAATGTGGCAGGAGGGGTGAGTGCACTCTCCCCCGCCCTTAAAGAACTACCGGCGCCAAAACGGCCCCCAGAGCCAAAACGTTTCGGAGGCCTTTATAATGGTCTCCAAAACATTTAGGGCACATCTCTATTCAATTCTCCCTTGCCTCATCCCACCTAAGCAACTAGAATGTGTTGATAGAACAAATAAAGGAAACTTGAGGGGAGAGCAGCAGCACTTATAGCAGTACTGCTATTTAATGTTTATGCCACTACTCCATACCACTATATTTTACCCCACTTCCACCTCCAGGTTGTGTCCCACTTCTGGATCTTGTTCCCCACTTCTGGATCTGTGTAGGCTGATATACTGTTCAAATCATTGTCGTCTTCCTTTAAATGACCTGCTATTCAGTGTCATGAAAAGAATTGTGGGGAATGGTTGTCATTCTGCCTTGTGTGTATCAGCTGTTAGGCAAATGGTGCTCTGTAGCTGTAGAGGAATAAGTAACTTCAGGGAAGATATATGCTTGCCATTGCCCATCTGTAGCTCTGGTTTTACTGTCAGAGTAGGCCCTTCCACCAAACCTCAGTTCAATCCTGAGTTATTACCTGGACTTTTGTATTCTTTCATCTTCATCTTCTTGGTGTGTGTCTATAAAAAGTCAATGTACATCTGTTTTATGTGTGGGGACAAACATTCTGCCTTTATAATATTAGCCTGATCCCTATAATAAAAACTTTTTGGGTTCTGGTGTGCATGGATTGGTTTGATATTTTTCTTCTAACACTTGCAAGAATAATTTTATCTCTGTTTTTATATATTCCCTGTTGTAAAAGCATAAAGACAGATCAGTTAGGCAGACATTTCCTGGAATATAACCATACGGTCACTGTGGATAAATGGATGCACATTTTTCTCTTGAACTTCATTTCTAATGCTAAACAAAATAATTCTATAGATGAGTGCTCCCCTATAGCAAAGAAATAACTAAAGGGCATTTCTTCTTTATTTGTTCATGGGTTCATTGTGTCTTCTTCTTTTTCTAAAAGCAGCTTAGAAATTGCAAGACGGAACACATTGGTATTGAATCCTGTGTATTTTTGCCCTGTGGCTATATTTCTCAATTTACTTCAGTTATTGATGTAGCTCCTTTAATAAATAGAACATCTTTCAGATCTTTTATCTATTTGTCTACCTGAATTTAGGCCACTGAGCATTAAGAGCCTGGAAGCTAGTAGCCTCTCTTAATCCAGCAAGTACTCTTGGTTATTCATCTTCTGTTCATGATGTATCTCAGATGTAGTCAGACTGCTCAAACAATTCATCTTTTTAACTTAAAGGTAAAGTGTGCCGTCAAGTCAATTTCGACTCCTGGCACCCCTAGAACCCTGTGGTTTTCTTTTGGTAGAATACAGGAGGGGTTTACCATTGCCTCCTCCTGCGCAGTATGAGATCATGCCTTTCAGCATCTTCCTATATCGCTGCTGCCCGATATAGATGTTGCAAATTAATTGTGGGGTGTGGGGGCTTACATTGTTCAGAGGTCCAGTAGTTTCGGTATACTGTGATATTTGTGTTTGATTACGATGCAGTGAGGATGCATTTTAGAAAATGTTGTTGCATCCATTTATGTTTTAATTGGTGTGAAGGTTGGCAGGTTTGGCTTTTTAAAAGCCAAACTTGAGGTTACGGCCCATTTGACCCACGAGTATACCCCTTAGGTTCTGGCAACTAGAGGAAAGATAGCAACTTTTTTTTTTTTAAGCCAGAGTTTAGGAGTTCTGTTGAGAGAGTGGGAGGTAATGCAGATTAATCATCTTTAGTATGTCATTGTGATGTGTTTTTCTTAACTGATCGCTCTTTATTTCTAGGAGGTGCTGAAGCAGCTGCAAGGAAGTATTGAAGATGAGGCAATGGCTTCATCTGGACAGATTGATTTGCTTGAACGTCTTAAAGGTAAACTTGAAAGCAGACTGTCAGTTTGCTAAACAGCCTGTCCCTGTAAATAAATTTGTCTTGGATCAGAGTTGGCCAGCTCTTGGTGGCTGAAGCTCTGTTTATGCCTCAAACTTGCTAACTGGCAGGTGGTCAAGGTCAGACTACCTGTCCGTTTGGTGCCATCCTGTAAGGAACAGCTTCGCAGTTATGGAGCATGTACATTCAGGCATATAGCCATGGCATTCTGTATTATCTCTGTTTCTTTTCCTTATGAATGAATAAACAACTATTTCATCGCACCTGGATTAAAATTTGTTAGGGTTTTTGGTGGTCTCGTGAAATATTTTTGGAGGGACTCCTAGTTAGTTGATCTTATTTTAGATTAATAATAATCTCCGTTAATTCCTATTTATTGTCTTAACATCTGCCTTTAGAATTTACTGGGGCATTTGTCTGTTTCTATTTATACTAGAGCAAGAATAGGTTATGTAGGAAATCATCGTATAAATAGCTTTTTAGGTTTGCATACTTTAAAACAGCATTGAATCAACACTTTCTCTGTTTTATTCAGAATTGAATTTGGACAGCAATAACTTCCCTGGAGTGAAGTTAAGGCCAAAAATGTCCTTGCGCTCATATGGAAGCAGGGAAGGATCTGTATCTAGTCGTTCAGGAGAGTGCAGTCCTGTTCCCATGGGATCATTTCCCAGAAGAGGTTTTATGAATGGAAGCAGAGAGAGCACTGGTTATCTAGAAGAACTAGAGAAAGAGAGGTAATTTTTCATCCCAGATATTATATAATCAACCTATGAAATATTAAAGCAAAAATATCTTCATTTAATACTTGTAAAATGTCCCTCTTTTGAAAAACAAATGTTCCTAACCCTGTATCTGCCATGGTATTCTGAATACATTAGATTAACAATTCATTGAATACTTGAGTCTAGGATTATGTGTCTAAACTAAAATTGCATTAGTGAAACCCTTGGCCTCATCTCAGCAGTGGGAAATAAATATGCAAACATGCCAGTTCAAAAGTGAAATAGCAAGTGCACAGACTACTGCTATGCTGATAGTATTGAGCAGTCAGGTGCTGGACTTGGAGCTTATTCTGCCACCACCACAGCCCTATTTACATGCGATGAGAGAAGTCTAAGCAGAAATCTTCTATTTTCCCCAGATTGGAGGTGGGGAGGAATTTATGCAGACAACTCTCCTCTTCTTGCTAACAACTGGTTCAACTGGAAAACTACCATCACCATTCTCTTCACAAATCTCTGGATGATGATGATAACATGTAAAGTTCATTAATTTAAATTAATGGACTAAGAAATATGTATGTTACATATTGTGTACTTAATTGCAAATATCTTCGATTAAAAGATCATAGATTTCCCCCTCCCTACCAGCTGCAACCCACACACTGCATTGCACACCATTCTGGAGGGTACCTTGATTTTTAGGAATGATTTTTTCCAAGCACTCAATACTTTGAAATAAGCATTATCCAAAAGAACACAAGTTTTTTTCAAAACCTCTTTAGTGTGCAGATAGAATAAAATAAAACAGATGTAAAACAAACACACAAACACAATAACCTTGGTGGGGGGGGCGGCGGCGCGCAAGTTTGACCAGATAGCCTGAGGACACTAATGGGAATGCCCTCTGCTTTCAAATAAGGATCTTGCAAGAGGTCTTGGGTGAGCAAAATGTCAGTTCATAGAAAAAGCTCTTTTCAATGGCACACCACTGCACCAAAGGTCTGGATGCTATGCTGTATATACACGACTCCTATAGCTATTGAATTTGAAGAGAGAACAAAAAAAAATGACGCAGCTCGGTTAAGTTAATTGCTCCAAAGAGATCAATGTTGGTGAAAGTATGGCATGTATAAATAATTATACTTGAGCTTCTGGGGATATTTCACCTTCTACATTTCATGGAATTTCATAGAATGATGAAGAGAGTGAAATATTGGAGGATTAGCAAATAATTAATGCAACTCTTTGAGGACCTAAATAGAAGCATGTATGTATTCTTCCATTTTGTAACACAAACTTCATGGTCCGTAACAATTCTATTCTAGAATTGTTCAAAATTATTCATTTTAGGTTACCAGTAGTTATGGGGACATGTCTAGCAATAAGGTGTCTCTTAATTAACCCTTTTGCTTTAAAAAAAATTGAACTTTCTTTTGATGTTCTGCTTCATGGCAGCAGAAGCACTTTTAAAAGTTGAAGTATAATACAGATGCAGTTAAATCAAATGTTAGAACTGCATGAAGACATCCTAATGTTCAGGAATTTCTATGTGAACAGATAAGTGGTCATATTTAACTGTACTAGTCAGTCTGCTTTATAGTGGTGTGTAATTCTGCATTTGTTACATTTTATAGTGAAGTATGAAATTCAGCTGTAGAAAGGAATTATTAAAGCACTTTTCTAAGCTGAGTGACATCACATTGGACCTATTTCTTTCTAATAGCATCATGTTTTATCATAGAAATGAGTTGAGGATATGATTATGTGCACATGTCAAGAATATCCATGCATTGGACCCACAGTAGATCTGGAGGTGATCCATTGTCCTGAGAAATGAGTTACTGTGCCTGCACAGGGACCTCTTGGATGGATTAACTAGCTCCTTTTTGGCCCCCCTCCCTGCCATGCATGTGCTCCGTGCCTTCCTTTTCTTGGCAGTCGGGCGCCATTTTGTCTCGGTTTATTTTCGACTACTGATACGTTGAGACCTCTGGTTCATTGCTCCCCAGTTTATAGAAAAGAAAATGTTACTTCGGACAGATTTTTAGTGTTTTGGATTTCGGACAGTGACTTGACTATTCTTTTATTTTTGGACTTGATTATTCGGGTTACTTCGGACAGATTTCAGTGTTTTGGACTTTGGACTGTGAGTTGACTATTCTTGGGATCTTGGACTTGACGTTTACCTTTCCACAGCTTTGCTGTCGGAAAAATCATGTCTGAGAGGAAAAAGACAACATTTAAACATTGCTCTCAGTGTAGGGCTAAACTACCCTCAACTGATGAACATGTTCTCTGTTTGGGTGAGCAACATGTTACAGCTTCTTGTAAGATTTGTAGATTCTTTTCAAAGCAGACTTTGAAGAATCACTCGTTGCGCCTCAGAGCAGCGCTGTATGGAGATATGCTGCGTCCGCTGAGGCCAGAATCGACCTCAGTCTTGAGATTGACACCGTCAGCAGCCTCTTTCTGCCCCAGCATCTGTGCGCGCACAGTCTCACACCCTGCGGGATGATCTCGAAGAGATTGTCTTCAAAAAGCCCAAGTCCACCAAACCTGGGCATAAGCAGCGTAAATGACATTGTGTTACATAGGATAGTTTTTCACCGCCTCAGAAAAAACACAAATCGAAGTCAACTCACTCATCGAGATCGAGAACTCCTTCGCCATCGACAGTCCAATATCGACCACCTCTACTGTCGACGGACCCGTCAATGCCATCACCTGCTGTAACACCCTCTGGACCAATCGTCCCACCGTCGGCGTAGACGCATACAGTGACATCAACTCTTCCATTGGTACCGACAGCGACCTCTGCATCGACATTGATGTCGACATCATTTTTCCGGTGCCATCCACATTGATCGCCCCCTTGGCTTCTTCGATGTCAACCTTCAACATCGAGGTTGGCACTTTTCATCGTGCTCTTCCGACTTCTCCTATGGCTACTACTGTTCCACAGCCGTAAAAATGGTTGTCGCTTTCGCTGGCGAGGACGCCTCTGAAGTTGCCTCTACTACTCTTCAGTACCAGTGATGATGCCTTGTTGGATCAGAGGATTACGAAATCCCTGTTGAGTGTATTGGATTCCTCCATGAGTACCCCGTCTGGTTCTGTGTTTCAGGGGTTCCTAACTGGCGGTTTGGATACTGAAGTCGATCGAGAGGAGAATGTGCCTCTTCATTGAAGACCCCTTCATTGTCTTCTTTCCAAACAGGAGCCCGGTCTTCATCTTTCCAGGTGCCAACTCTATTTCCACCAACTACTGCTTCACCCTGGAAACCAACACCTACATTTATTTTCCCTCCACAAACTGTGCTGCAAAAAGACCCCATCCATGCATGCGTTTTTGTCATATCATCTCACCAGCGGTGCAGCTATATTGGGCAGAGTTCCAATTGTGGAAGATGCAACGCATGCTTCAGGGCCTGCTTCCATGTCAACCAATGGGGACTGTTCCACAACGAATATCCCCAGTACAACCTTTGATGCCTTTACCTCCTAAACCATCTGGAGCCCCAGTGGTTTTGAGCCGGTGTGTTCAAACTACACCAGTGTCATTGGACGTGCCCATGGCCCCCATGGAGCCGCCTCCTAAACTCCCTGTTGCACCTCTTGAACTGGTCCCAGATCCTCTTCCGCCTTCCTGCCCAGTAGAACCACTTACCTCAGGTGCGCCCTTAGAATCCTCTGATGAAGACTCATATGATTCTTCAGAGTCCTCTGAAATGGACACGGATTGCGATTATGACACCCCCCAAATCCTTCCGATCCCCCTTCAGATGTTCCACCAAAGCCCTCCACTTCTCCAAATGAAGAACTGAAATCCTACATGAAAATGATTCAGCAAATGGTGGAGATGCTGGGCCTAGAAGTCAAGCACCCTACTACTGACCTTGAAGACCCTGTTTGTAAAATGATGACAACTGTACAATCTACACAACTGATTGCTCTGCTGATGCTGCCGGTTATTACTAAAGCAGCTAAGACTGCTTGGGACGTGTTACAAACATCCATTCCTACCTCAAAACGTTTAGAGACTCTTTATCGTATACAGGATAAAGATAACTCCTATTTATTGAAATATCCCATCTCAAATTCCTTAGTTATAGACTACACGTCTTCAAAGTCCAGCCAGCGTCATACTACCCCTTCTGACAAAGAGGGTAGGAAACTTTATGTCCTTGGATGCCGCGTCTACTCTGCGGCCAGCCTTTCTATTCGCATAGCAAATATGCAGCCTGCATGGCCCGCTATAATTATTGTCTTAGGGCATTGTTCCGCAAGAACCTTACCACATTGAAGACAGAGGATTTTGTTATGACTTGATGAAATGCTTAATAAATTCAGTGACCTCACCAGGCAACAATTAAGCACCTTCAAACACTTGGCGGAGACCAAGTGTAGAACAATGACTGCTGCAGTCTTTTTCAGGCACCATGCCCGGTTGCGATCTACAACATCGTATATTGGTATGAAAGATTGAATTGAACATCTTCCATTCGATGGAAAAGGCCTTTTTAGCGAATCCACGTATGCCACAATGGAAATGCTTAAAAAATTGAAATTTACGGCTAAGAACTTTTCTACTGCTGCTGCCTCATCCCAAGGCTCCTCCTGTTATCGATCCTACAACTGTCAATGTTCCGGTGTCAAATACCAAGACGATGGGAAGCCTTTTAAACCTTATCAGAAAAAGGGCTATGCCCACTGAAATAAAAACCAAGGCCCTTTTACTGGCAAGTACAGTACCAAACAGTCTCTTTGATCTTGGAGACTGTCCGCTGCTTGCACCATCATTGCTGGCCAAAGCCTTAAACACCAATGCACTGACAGTCAATGGCATGCCTTGAATACCAAATTGTTTGCCACCCAACATCATCAGACTGGGCAGTCATGCCTCGGCATAGCACCGGATAACATCTAAACAGTTGTTCTTGAGAATTATCAACACTGGTTATACCATCAAGTTCATAACTTTGCCAAGTTTTGAGGGGGTCAAGGCTGCCCCGCCCCGGCCCTTTGCCAAGAAGTGCATGCCCTGTTGGAAAAAGGTGCTATAGTACCGGTGCTGCGGTGCTGTCGACTGAAAGGTTTCTACTCATGCTATTTCCTCGTTGCCAAGAAGGACGGCGAACTCAGAGCTAACTCAGGACATGTATTTTCATATCAAAATTCAGGACAACCATTGCAAGTTCGTGAAATTTGCAATAGGAAATTTAGCGTTCCAATACAAAGTTCTGCCCTTCGGCTTATCAACAGTGCCGAGAGTCTTTACCATATGTATGTCAGTGATCATCGCCTATTTATGGACGCGAGAGATCACTGTCTTTCCGTACCAAGACGATTGGCTCTTGGTACACCGCGACAGATCGAAATTGGAATCTCAGATCCAATTCACTCTATGACTACTGGAAGACTTGGGAGTTCAAGTCAGTTGGGCCAAGTCCAAACTTCAACCAGCCAGAACAATAGACTTCATAGGGGCCGTGCTGAATACTCAAACGAAACAGGCCTATTTACCTCTTGACAGCTACTATTTACCTCTTGACAGGTAATCTGCACCCTTGTTAGCTGCTTTGAAGATCACCCTCAGCAATGAGCCAGTCAGATCCAGAGGCTGCTGGGTTTAATGGCTTCATGCAAATCTGTGGTTTTCCACACTTGATTGCGAATATGCCCTCTTCAGCTGTGGTATCTGCAATCATTTCGCCCGAACATCAACAGTCAGGGGATGCTGCCGGACATCTCTCTGAGAGTTCTAAAATCTCTGACATGGTGGGAAAACGAGAGAAAACCTTCTGAGTGGAGTCACTTTCGATTCCCCGACTCCAACGCTGTGTGTCACGACAGACATCTCACTCTTGAGTTGGGGTGCCTACTGCATGACCCATCAAGTGCACAATACAACAATGTCTGTGGACAATACAGCAATGACGTATGCACATTAATTTCTTGGAATTGATGGCAGCTTACCTGGCACTCAAGACTTTTGCTCCCTTAATTCAAGACATGATTGTGCAGTTACTAACGGACAATAGTACAACGATCGCCTATGTAAACTGATATTATGGCACAGTGTCTCTCTCCCTGTGTGCTCTGTGCACCCAGTTGTGGAATTGGTGCATATCCATGAATGTCTTGCTAGTTGCTCTCCATATCAAGGGACTGGAAAACGTCTTGGTGGATGACATCAGCAGGACTTTAGAAAACGAACAACAGCACGAATGGGAACTGAAGCAATCGTGCCTGGACTGCCTGATGAAAAGATGGGGCGTTCCTCAGGTGGACATGTTTGCTTCAGTCACAAACAAGAAATTTCAACGATTTTGTTCCAGAGTGGGTGTTTGGACTAGGATCCCTGGGGGGTGCTTTTCAGCACCCCTGGAGGGAAACCCTTCTTTATATAAACCTTCTTCCCCCCTCCCTGCTAACTTGGCAAAGAGGCACCTTTTAATGTGGTGATTCTCTTTATTTAGCAGGGGGAGAGTAACTGGCCCTATCCACCCCCAGCACAGTATCTCCAGTGACTGTTGCTGGTGCATATCTTAGTTTCATTTTAGATTGTGAGTCCTTTGGGAACAGGGTTCCATCTTATTTATTTGTTATTTCTCTCTGTAAACCGCTCTGAGCCAGTTTTGGAAGGGCGGAATAGAAATCGAATTAATAATAATAATAATAATAATAATATATGTTCTCCCCTCAACCCCTGATCAACAGAGTAGTGCGCAAACTGATCAAGACAATGCATGGACTATTTTGGTGGCACTATGGTGGCCTCGCCAACCATGGTTTGCATCGCGACTCAGACTGACGGGAAGCGACTATTGCCACCTTCCACTGGACCCCGATCTACTGTCAAGAGACGGCGGGGGGGGGGGGGGTCGTGGAGTATTACACCCATCTCTGCAGACCTTACAACTCACGGCTTGGAAGGTCAGCTATTGAAAAATATCCTTTTGAACTCTTGTAGAGCCTCCACCAGGAGGAGTTACGTGAGTAAATGGAAGTGCTTCGCTATTTATGCAAAGGAACATGGTTTCTTCTCATTCAAGGCCTCTACTTGTCAGGTCTTGCTATTATTTAACCAGCCTGAAAGAAGCAGGCCTAGCTAATGTGTCCCTACGGGTCCACCTGACTGCCATTTCATCAAAGCATAACGACTGGCAAGGTCATTCTGCCTTCTCGCACCCACTGTGCAAGATGTTCTTGTGGGCCGTTAATAATCTCTACCCCCAATAAGACACCCTACTGAACCATGGAGCCTCTCCCTAGTTTTGGCCTCCGTGATGGAAGCTCCCTTTGAGCCGCTTTGTGAAGCAAGCCTACGTTACTTGATGCTCAAAACCGATTTCCTAATCGCTATCACTACTGCCCGGCATGTAAGCAAGTTATCTGCCTTAAGGGCTAATGCGCCATATATGCAATTCTATCCTAATAAAGTAGTTATGCACACTGACCCAGCCTTCTTACCGAAGGTGACAGACTTGCATTTGAATCAGAACATGGTTCTTCCCTCCTTTTTTCAAGAGCCAAAATCACGATTAGAGAAAGCACTACACTCTCTAGATGTGAGAAGATGCCTCTTGTATTATCTAAAAGGGAAAGAACTTATTAGACAAACTAAAATGCTCTTTGTCTTATTCAAAGGCAAGAATAAGGGCCTGTCTGTGTCTAGACAGAGGCTGTCACACTGGTTGGTGGAGCTCATTTTCTTAACTTATAAGTTACAGAATCAACAACCTCCCAAGCTGATAAAGGCAGACTCCATGAGCGCGTATGCTACTTCTGCTGTGCATTTATCTGGTCTCCGTTTTAAGGACATATGTGCTGCTACCACATGGTCTACACACTTACCTTTCATTAAGCACTATGCCATAGACTTATGTAATGCAGCAGAGGCCAACTTTGGAAGAGAGGTACTGAAAAGAATTCTTCAGTAGTGGGTGAAATGGCTCACCCTCCGCCATGGAGATAAAGCTGGCTAGTCACCCATTTCTCATGATGAGAGCAGATCACTTCCAGATAGGTTGCTTACCTTTAACTTATGATCTGGTGGTGATCCATTGTCAGTCATGAGACCCACGTACCTCCCCACTGCAGCGTTTTAAGAAGACTGACTTACCTACTTGGTCAATGAATCCACGACGTGTGAATCTGCTATCATCAGACAGATCTTCAAGAAACTGAGACAAAATGGCGCCCGACTGCCGATAAAAGGAAGGCACGAAGTGTGTGCACAGCGCAGTAACCCATTTCTCATGACTGACAACAGGTCACCTCCAGATCATAAGTTACAGGTACATCAAGGCTTGTTTTTCTGGTCTGTTCTTTGTAGTGCATTGGAAGCTGCTCTCAAAGGTCTGTTGAATGTCACGAGGGACTTGTCAGTTCTAGGGGCTGAGATTGCTTAGGAAATTACTCCAAAGCACCATGTGCACTTGCAGTCTCCATGTATGGCATGTTGTATTCCAGAAATACGGAATTATTAAAACAATATTTTGCCCATAAATGTGTGAACGGTTGTCCTTCCTTTCCCTCGTACACTCACAGCTTTCCCGCACACAGGACAGTGGCTGTGAACCAAACCACTAATCTGAATGCCAAAGATCTTTTCTGTGCCTTGTGGATTTCCCGCTCTCTCTCTCTCCTTCTCTCAACACAAATACCCATGTTCTCAATGCAGGGTTTCTCAGTCTTGGGTCTCCAGGTATTATTGGACTACAATGTGGCTGTCAGCAATTTTAGCTGAGGATGATGGGAGTTATAGACCAACAACATTTGAGGACACAAGGTTGAGAACCCATATTATAGTGCAAGCTGCTTTTGAAAATGTTGAAAAAAATGCTTTTTATGTGGGATAGGGGACTATTGTTTCAGAATACAATCCCTCTCTGCATAATCCCCACTGTTTACTGAAGTCCTTTTGCTTTGATTTGCCATTGACTTGTCTGGCAGCAACTCACAGTTGAGAAAACCTCTGTAGTCACCAAAATGCATTCACTGCTGAGATACCAGGTTCAACATCTTTGGTGGCCTTCAAGAAGGCTGTAAACATACATTTTTCAGCAGGTTCTTAGTAGAACATTTTTATTGCTTTTTATTGTAAACCATCATGATATTTACTGAGTGACAGCATAAATAAATAGATAGGTACAGAAATCTAAACACTCCTTGAGTGTGTAACTAGGTTTGTTGGATCCTTGTTTGTAAATTATCAAACATGTTAGTAGTCTTTGGGTGAAGTTACCCATTGTGTTAAAGACATAGTTTGGCCCTGCATGTTCTTCTGTTTTGTTCTGTTTTTTTAACTTAAATAATCATGGAAGGACCTGATAAGGACTGGATATTTAACCCTTTTTCTGCACATTGCAATGCCAATGAAAATTTAAACAGCATCATAGCTTGAGAGGAAAGGGTTAAATATCTTCTTGACATGCACTGTCATCCTATTCCTGTTTAGTCCTTCCACCATGCCAAATTGCTATTTAAGACTGGGGCGGGGGGTGGCGACGGAATATGCACAAGACCAAACTACACATTTAGATGTACTGATGATTGGTCCTAGAATCGATTCACATTCATCTAGCCATTTCTGTTAAATAGCAAAACCCATGCTATTTTTTTAAAAAAATGTATTTGTGTTAATAGAAGCTTGGTTCTAAAGCAATTAGAGACTGATCTTTTGAGAGGAAACGTTTGTAAATTTTTCATTCTTAGCACTAATTCTTTTCATACTCTTTGAGAAATAACTGATCTATATAAAAACGATTGTTGTAAATGCCGTTGGGTTTTTTTGTCAGTCCTTGATACATTCCCTATAAAACTATTTTTTAAAAAATTGGGCAACATCTGGATTAAGTCTCATTGAGATGAATAACGTTGTGCATGGATCGCGGAGGCATGGTCCGACGCCAGGGTGTGTGTGTTGCTTTAAGGGCGGGGGGTTGTACTTACCCCTCCCACTGCTTTTCCCCCTCCGGCGCTCCAGTTTTAAGCAAAATCTTTGGGGCGGCAGCTGTCCTCCCTGCACCCCTGCCCCTTTGTTGTTTGCCAAATGCAGAAGTAACTTCCGCACATGCCCAGAAGTAACTTCCGCATTTGGCACACACACCCGCCCTTAAAGCAACACACACGCAACCCCCCACCCTTAAAGCAACACACACACACAGCGACAGTCTGTTGGCCCGCTGGACCAGCGAACCGGTTCGCAGGCCTCCAACATGGCCTGCAAAATCTATTATTTACTTCTAGCAGTTAATATAGTTTAGTGATTGTTACTACTTTGTTCTTTTATAGATCTCTCTTACTTGCTGAGCTTGAAAAGGAAGAGAAAGAAAAGGACTGGTATTATGCTCAGCTTCAGAATTTGACTAAGAGAATAGATAGTCTTCCTCTTACTGAAAATGTAAGTGGTAAATAGTGGCAACATATTCTGTTCTATATAATCACTGTTGTTGTGTTTTGATGATTTTGTTTTGCAAATTCATATATACTAACAGTAAATTATGCAAAAGTTAAAACACTTATATACATAAATTAAAATGTTTCTCAAAATGTGTCTGCAGAAGAAGTTGATAACCCTAGGTGGTAACTGAACTCAAGCAAATGCAGATTATGCCAAGTAGCAGCCATAACTAATGTGGTTTATAGATTTTAGTTGTTGGCATGTTTTGTTGAAAGATAGCCTGTTTGTGGGTAAGTAGCCACCACAGGTCAGCATCAGCTTTGTATTCTGTGAAACCTTATACTACTGTCAGTTCTAGAAACTGGCAGCATATTTAGTTTATTGAAAGGTGCCTCTTCTGCATTTATAGTTTGCCTTTCTGGTGGTAGATACAGTTTGAAAATGTGGAAGGTTGGATTTGTGTCCAAGTTTTCAAACAAACAAATCCATCCATCCAGCCATCCATCCTTGGTTATTTGAATGTGTAATACTCACCATAAGGACAGTCCTTTTATGAGGCAAGGTGAGGCAGTTCCCTCAAGTGGTGGATTATTGTGACACTAACAGGGGTAGTAAGATGCCTCACCTGCCTCTCTCTGCCACCCTGCCATTGGAGCAGCTCTTCCCTGTGCAGTGGTACTGCTATTGCTTGGCAAAGAGCTGCTCTGTGGCAGCCCACCACTGCCTCCTTTATGACAGCCTAGCAGCTGCTGCAACCATTGCCTAGTTTGGTGTGCATCCTTCTACCTCCCTTCTGCACAGCTGCCAGCCTAGCAGTGGAGCACAAGGGAAGTAAGAGAGAACATGCAGAGCTATGTACTCTGTGTCACTGACATGGAGGAGGTGGTGGTTGTTTTCACACATGCCTGGTGTAGCAGCAGCTGTTGCCACCGCCACAAACAAAAAAGGGAGGCACTTGGCACCCTGTCTTAGGTTCATGGAGATCTTGAGTTTGCCACTGCATATCTCATTGGTTAACTATGAAAATAAATGATAAGGATTCTATGGTCAGCCAAACTTCTGATCCCTTCCACAGTATACAAAACCCCAAATTTAAAATGAGTTGAACTAGGGGGAGGTAGAGTGTGCATGAGAGAAGAGGATTCCTTCTCTGGTTTGTGTTCGCTTATCCATCTCTCCATCACCCCAAGAAGTTTCAAGGAGTGGATATATGTGTGCATGCATATACAGATGAGGCCCCTACATTTTAACAGATATACAGATAGTGTCATTACATTATGATAGACTGTGGGGTTTACTAAATGGAGTACAAACACTTTCGTGGGATAGCATCTGGACTAAGAGTTGTGTGAATAGAATTCTTCAGCGGGTGTATTTTAAAAAAAACAGGGGAGCACAGGGGGCTGCAGAGGGAAGCGGGGATCAACAACCCCCAGCCCCTTGTGCAAGTGGAAGAGTTTTGTGCTCTCTTCTCTCTCTCTCTCCCACCTTCTGCCTATATAGCTGTGCTTGTCAAATTGAGGTTTTGTTCTGAATTTGTTCTATAAACAATTGGTCTACATTTTTATATTCCTTATTTGGATTATGTGCATGGAATGCTTGGATCATAATCAACTGGCATTGTTTTGTTCCTTGTTTTGGTCCTAGTTCTCCTTGCAGACAGATATGACTAGGAGACAGCTAGAATATGAAGCAAGACAGATCAGAGCTGCTATGGAAGAACAGCTAGGTACTTGCCAGGACATGGAGAAGAGGGCACAGGTAATTAGTGCTTTGAAAAAGATGAAATATTTGGTCTGTGCCAACTGAATTAGTTAACTTTAACACAACTTTAAACTTTTAGTTATGTGTTTGAAACTACTTGAGAAGGGAGGAAGGTCTCCTTTTCAAACTGTATTTTTGGTAATTAAGCAAAACAAATTACAATGCATAATATTGAGAACAGCAGCACTGGTATTTAACTCCAGGAATGAAAGGTATAATCATGACTTCACAGGATACAGTGACATAATTGAACCTTCTTGACTTGAAAGAAAAACAAATACCTGTGCCCAGTGTCGTCTTTTTTAGTTCCTGCACCTGTGAGTCAAAGCGCCATCTCTTACAGCCTTGTCAAATTATCTCTTCTTTCCCCACCCCATCTGCCTAGGGCTTTTGTGTTCCCTCTTCTACTTCACACAGTCCCTCCGTCCTCACTACATGCTGCAAGCAGAGTTGAACTAGGAACACATAGGATCTCCCATAATAGTCTTAGGGTAAAGGAAATCCTGAATTCAGAATTCCACCCTCCTTGCTTGAGTGTTGGTTCTCTCCTCAGTTTTGTGTTGGAGAGTAGATAATATGCAAGCGGATGTGAGCTTGGCACTTGCTCCTGATTTCTCTGAGAAAATCCCTGGGGCTTGAAAGAGTGATAAACAGGCCGCAAGTTGCACTGGCCTCTGTGATTCTTTGATCCTGGTCCTGCAAGTTTAGTGATCTAGAGAACAGTTGTCCCTGGTGGCTATGTTCTAAAGAAGTGCTTCTAAAACTGTATCAGGTATAATTGATACAGAACTATTTAAAATTGAAATACTGTTCTTGATTGGCACTGCAGGATGAAGCAACCTTCCAGAAATAAGAAGAATATGTATCTGTGTGAGAAAGTACTTAATTAAAAGTTTAAATGCTTGAAACATACAGCCAAATGTGTCCAAGCACATTTTAGTATTAGAGTAACTGATTAAGCACCTCCGCCTCCCCCATCACTTTTCTGTTATAAATTAAACATTGTGGCACTATTACATGTATTGGATCCAGGGTACATAAGAGAGCACCTTCTTTGGCCAAAAGGTGAAATTAATAATTGATTTTAATTGTTTTGTTTTAATGTAAACCGCGCTAAGCCGTTTTGGAAGGGTGGCATAGAAATCAAATAAATAAATAAATATAGATGCCAAGCAAAATTGCAAACAAGTCATGTCCTGTGCAGATTTACATTCAATCACATTTTGTGTGTGTGTGTGTGTGTGTGTGTGTGTGTGTGTGTGTGTGTGTGGCCCTTTTGGACACAGTTTTGCAAAACAGTAAAAATTAAAGAACTTGGAGTTTTGGTGTGTGTTTTGGTATTGAAGAACATTACTTATGGGGAATATTAAAATGCAATGCATATATATAGCATAGGGTTTTTTTTAGAAGAGTATCTGTCACATACTGTGCAGAAGCAGACAAAATTCTACAGGAAATCCTCAAATTCTGTGTTGGGTAAATGTTGCGGGAGCAAAATAACACCCATTCTTATTGTGAATACCTGTTCTGAACTCTTTAAAGGTTTATGTATGTACAAGTTGGTATAGTGAAAATGGATAAATGATGAATAAGAGTGAAAAATGGCAGGAGTCTGAGGAAACTGTGCCTCTATCTATCTATCTATCTATCTATCTATCTATCTATCTATCTATCTATCTATCTATCTATCTATCTATCTAATTCTCTAAGGTGTACCTGTGGCTAATTCTGTGTGTGGCAGCTCTCACAAGAGTTTGTGAGCAGAAGTAGTGTGATGATTGGTCAGTGGAGATTCCATATGCAGATAGGGGGGAGGAGCCGGTGAGAGCAGAAGCACCATGGTGATTTGGTAGTGGGGATTCCATATGCAGATAGGAGGGAGAAGCCTGTGATGGGTAAGGACAGTTGGAATGCAACTGTTACTGGTTGGAAGATGTTCTTGATTGTAGAGGAGGTGTGTGTGTGTGTGTGTGTGTGTGTGTGTGTGTAGATAGCTAGTTAGTTAGTGGGCAAGAGTCTGAAGAGAGGGGTCATGAGGGAGGAAAGAGCCCCTTCAGGAGAAGGAAGCTGCCGTTGTGTGAATTAGATGAGGAAACAAGATGAACAAGTTCTGTTAACTCAGGAAGGGAGGGAGAGAGAGAAAGAAAGAGGGGGGGAAGGAGGGGAAGAGCAAGTGGAGGAGAAAGAAAGAGAGAAAAAGAAGGGAGAGGAAGAGAGAAAGAAGGAAGGGTGAGGGACGGGTCCGAGCCTGACAGCGGCCTGAGGGGAATGAGCAGTCATGGCGGTGACGGCAGTGAAGAAGGGCCCGGTCAACCGCTGCTGCTTCTGTGGGGAGGAACAGGAGCGGGGCTCAGGTGAGGGTGGGGAGGTCTCTGGGGATAGAGGGTTGCAGCTTGGCCAATAGGCACCAGCAACTCTGCAGCTGTGACCAAGAGGGGTGAGGAGGATGGAAGCAACGGAATGGCGGAGGAGCAGCAGCAGGAGTGCGGCTCAGGTGAGGGTGGAGAGATCTCTGAGGTGAGGGGAGCTGTGGCAGGGGGTGAGGGGAGCAATCAAGTACTAGTGCACAGATGCTGTGCGCAGGTTAAGCTAGTTTTATTTTAATTCCTGTTTGTGCATAGAACAGTGAAATAAACAGTTAAACTAATTAAACTTAGTTAAACTGATTTCTTAAGGCTGCCGAATCCTAGTGCTGGTGACAGGATTAGCTGTTTGAAATTTGTATTCTGTCAACACCTATCATGTTTTATTCCTCCAACCCCTGTATAGTATGCCTTGTTAAGACACTCCCCACAGAGTATTATACTATATCAGTAATTCTGTACATTTTCCCCTTTAAGCTTAAATGTATTGAAAAGACCCATAAAACAGTTATGCTCTCCTGCTAGTTCTGTTGCCATTTTGTGCCTCCAGTAACTACTTGAAACTTCATGTTGTTTCAGGTGCGAGTGGCTAGAATTCAACAAATCGAGAAGGATATTCTTCGTATAAGACAGCTCCTGCAGTCCCAAGTTGCTGAAGCAGAGGTCAGTGTTTATTTTCTGCCTTTTATTTACACACAAGCATTTTAAACATTCGGTCTGTTCTACAAGGAAGTGGAATAGACTGAATGGGGAGCATATTCTATATCAATAATTAATAACTCATAGTGGACTCTCAGCTTTGGCCCGGCCTAGGTAGAGCAGCAATATTATGTTTCTTCCATCAAGGAAGGCTCTTGCTTTAAAGTGGCTACAGCCTCATGTATTCCTAAGGGAAACATTCAACAGTAGTCTTTGCTCAGTAATCACTACTGCACCGTGAGAACTTTAAAGGAATAGTGCTGTTGGTGCATGCCTACTACTTTACTATTTAAGCAACCCTTATGTCAAATCTCCAAACTACTTCATAAACTTGATAGAGCTTAAATAGCAGATTTGGGACTACTTCAAGTAGCTTATGAGAGGAAAATGCTTAGAAGAATTTATGTGCATTCACACATGGTAGACATATGCTATCTGAATATTGGTTAATATTTTACAAAAGTATTTTGATTCCCAGCATTGCTTATTTTTCTCCATGGTCTCTGCTGTGGGATCTGTGCCTGTACAGAGCCTCATTTGGAATTTTCTAGAGCTCGCCCTCAAGAATTTTGGTACTAGCCCTTCCCCTTTGCAGTAGATATGCATGTCTAGATTGGCATGACCCACACTTCCTTCCTCAGTTCTTCTTTGACTGCCACAGCAGCAGTTCCATGAAGAACCTTCCCTTGCTCATTATTCAGATGGGTTTGACTTCTTCCTCCTCTTGGCTTTTTCTCATATGTTTGTCTTCTTTTGGATGTTGCACATTTCTTTGCTGGTTGCTGTGGACTACAAACTTGTGTTAAAGATTTCAAGCTGCCCATCATCAACAGTAGTTTAGCAAAGAATGCAAGGTAGAATTTTTCGCACATTGTCAGCACTTTATTAAGCAAGCACAACACAGCTGCTCTTCCAACTTCACATTACCTTGTGGGAGAAAGTATCTTAGGCCTCCAGTTCCCTGACCCAGGTGCAAAGTGCAAGCTCCAAAGCAATTTGGTTTCAACTTCACCCCCCCCACACACACACACACCTTGTAGTGGGCTCAAGTGCAGTCACTCCAGTGTTCAGCCTGGGGTATCTGAGCTGAGAGTATCTTAGGCCTCCATCTCTGGACTGACTCAGGCAACCACTTCCCATGACTGCCTCAACCTCTGAACAGACCCGGATTACTTACAGCACTACCTCGTTATCCATGGGTCCATCATCTGTGGTTTCACATATCTGCAGTTGGGGAACTGACATCTGACCTCAACATAGGGGCGGGTTGGGGGGAGGGTTAGATCTGTGGGTTGGAGGGTGGCCGGAAATGTCCTCAGATAATTTCTAGCTGTCATTTTGAGTGTGGGAGCCATTTTGTGGCTCTTTCAGTTTTTTAAAAAAACCAAAACACCCACCCTTTCCCCCGTGAAAAATCGTGGAATAATGGCAACATTCAGACTTCTGAGGAGCATTGCTGAACTGCTGGAGGCCCGTGGGGCACGGTAGGGCACTTTGTGTGTGTTGCCCATTTTTCGCCGTTTTCTGAAATGTTTTTGAGCCTCCAGTAACCTAACCCCTGCAGTCTATATGATTATATAGACTTCAGTGACCCAGTATTCCTGTTTTTGCTATCCGCAGTAAGTGCAGAGAATGCAACTCATGCAAATATTGAGGTCCACCTGTATTTTGAATCAATTGATTTGGATTTCCAGTCCTCCCACATCAATGGGGGGGAAAATTCTTTTACTCTGATTGGAACAGTCTCCGTCTTATATACATGGTCCTTATCCCATACATCAATATGACTCTTCAGGTGATGATACATCTATTATACTTTGACAAATTCATCCACTCCATAGTGCTCCATAGACCAGGCAGAATCGCGTCGTTGTCATTTCAGTTATCTGGAGCTCTTGGCAGTGTATGTTTTGCCCAGGTAGATTATGGAAGTAGCCGTGAAGTACTACATCAACAGAATGGCTTGGGATCCTAGTTGCTGCTCTTCCTGACTCTTATCATCTGGGACTGGTGTCTTGCTCATTATGATCTCACCTCAGAGGTCCTTGTCTAGGGCCTCAGGAATGCTCTTGTGGACATTCTCAGCAGGTACCTGAGCACATCTCATGAGTGAGTACTAGCAGGGGAATTTGTGCAGCTCATCTTCAGAACCTGGGAAGCTCCCATACTTATTCTCTTCATAACATTTATTTATCAGATTTGTACACCACCCCAAACTTTAGTCTCTGGGCAGTTAACAATAACATAAAAACAAGTTTAAAACATACACAAAAACTTAAAACAATTTTAGATATTTTAAATCCAAACACAGATTAAAACCTAAACAATTTTAAAAGCTGAAAAATTTGGGTGAAGAGGTGGGTTTTCAAATGCTTTTTTAAAATTGCCAGAGATGGGGAGTATCGTATTTCAGTAGGGAGCGCATTCCACAATCTTGGGGCAGCAACCGAAAAGGCCATCCCTGTGTGGCCACCAGCTGAGCTGGCGGCAACTGGAGACAGATCTCTCTAGATGACCTTAATGAACAAGTGAATGAGGGGGATTTTTTCCCTCCAGGATCTGATGCTGGCAGCATTGTTCGAGACAATTCCAAATAGCAAAGTCCAAATAGCAAATTTTAATTAAGGGGAAACGAAAAGTAGGTAAGTGGGCATTCCTACGTAACAAGTATACAAGTGAGTCAACCTTCATGTTAAAACATTGATTTCCTAAAGTTTAACCCTTTTCGCTAATAAAAACCTTAATCGCTAATAAGAGAAGGCAATTTCTTGTATATGACTCATCATGGGACTTTCTGATGTTAGCAAAGGAGTTTAGATTATCTGGTGTGGATGTACATTGTGGGGGTGGGGACCAGACTTGAGAATGTGCTTCTAGTTCCTAGGAGGGCGAGGTGGGGGAAGACCTTGGATGTCAGATCAGAAGAAGGTCCAGGACCAATTATCTGGTACTCAAGGGTGGGCCGAAACCAACTTCCTAGGAGGAGATATGTATATGACGACCGGCAACAGATCCTGGGGTTTGAGTTCACTATAACTAAGGACCAAGGAGTCCAAGAAGACCCCACAGCCTCTTGGCCTCGTGCTGGCTTGCCAGCCAGAGGTTTAGCCTTCTCATGAGATGGCCAATCTACGGGGGAAATGGAAGTACCATGTGTTTCAGCTCCCCATTTGACTGAACTCTCATGAGGTAGGCATTCCAATGGTAGGGGATCCTGCTGATGTGGTGCTGTTAGTATCCCTGTTTAGCAATAGAGCTTATGCTCTGTACCTTTCCACTCAATCCTTCCAGACTTCCAAGGGGTGCAGGTCACTTCAGATGTTCAAATGGCTTGGGGCAGGTGGATGAGGGAAGACCAGAGATGAATCCTAAGTTTAAAGCTAATCATTCCCAGCTGGATTTGACGCTGCGGTGAATGCAAATTAGCCACTGCGGTGAACTCTGGGGCAGGGCACCAATGGATTAGAGTGGTCCCTGACTAGCCAGGTAACCATGAACACCAAAACCGAGCATGAGGATGTGTTACAAGGAGACCAGACTCTTGGGGGTGGGGTTGGGTGGGGAGGCTTCCATTCTCAGTTAGTGGCAGTCACCGGGACTGAGAAAGACCTTACTGAGGGACCTTTTCAGCTGGAAAGGGTTGTAAAAGCTCTACAGCCCATGCATGTCTCTATGGCCATGCACTCCCATGAAAGAGTGGTCTTTGGGAGAAGGGTCTAAGCATCTATTACATGTCTTGTCATCACACAGACCTTAACCTCTTCATTCTATTAGAATGGCCCCGCTTATGAGGTTTGGCTGAGACTGAACATGCTTTCACTCCAGGGAAAGGGGTTGGGCCCCCCTTCCGCTACCAACTGGTACAAAAAATTAAACAGAATTACCAGCAAAAAAAAAAAAAAAAAACCACCCAAAGGGCAAATCCTAAATAATTGTAACTTTTTCCTAGCAGTCTAATCCTAGCCTTCCATACATAACCATTCATACACAGGATAGGGAAGGGGGTCTAGGGAGAGGGAAATAATAAAAAAGCCCAGGTACATGGGGGTGACGGGACGATGCATCTCCTGACATAGCTTCTGGAGAGTTGGGCTGGTTTGGAGTCCCGGACCAGGAGTCAAGACCGGAGGAGAGCCGTCTGATGCAGCTTCTTTACATAGGGTCAGAACCATGGGGTTAGACTATTCCTGGGCCTGGAGATAAAGTTGAGATAAGGGAAATGTTAATGTGCCAGTTTTGGCCCCAGACAGGTGATGGGCTTTTCCTGCCTGAATAATCACCCAGGTGGATTGAAAAGGTGGACTTTTGTTTGTCTAAGGACTGAACAATCCTAGGGGATAGAATTGGTGAATGTGAATCTGGGGAATACAGGAAGGAATGCAATCAAGTGTTTGGTAAACTGAGGTAGGCAAAACGGCTTCTGATTCTCAATCTAAGAACAGCTGAAGGGATTTCATCCCAGAAAGTTGCCCTTGGGCATCGGCATATTTCTGCAAACACATGAGACCTGTTTCCAGGATTCTTGTATATGTGACTTTTCTGACCCTTCCTTTTGCCAGCGTGTACATGAATCTTTTCCTGGACTTCAGAATACAGGTCCTCCATACCAGCATCATGTGTAGGGGTGCAGGAGTGTGTGTCAATAATGGCCTCTGCCCGTAACACACACAGTACCAGACTATCTGCAGCAGAGTGGCAACAACATGTGATCTCTGAGGGATGCTTTCCTATGACATTGAAAAAAAAGCATTTTTGTACTTATTTCCTACTTGCTTGCTAAATCCCCACCAACCTCATGGCAGCCGTAGTATCCTCCATCTGTCTGAGGATCGCTACATTCATCTCCTTCCCGTCCCATACCACCTTTCCTAGGATGGAGGCTGCTTGGAGAATCTTGCCTTAGCTAGCCTGGATCCAGTCCAACAAAAAGTACTTCTGGAATCCAGAAAACGGTTGACATGCTGTTCCTGTGGTTAGAAGTGGAATAGGTTCTCTGTCTTTGTGCTGCACTGAGTCATTCCAACTGGGTTACATCCTGTTTTATCTGCATGTGCTTCCTTTTTCTAAAGGTTCAGGACTTGGCACCTGTTCTGAGGATTTGCTTGGCAACTACCTCTGCTTTTATGTCTAACTTTTGTCACCTCGACTGTGCTTTAAAGACCCACTTGCCCAGCTTTTCTTCAAAGAGCTGTCTTGTCTCCACGCTCAGTGCTGCAGATGCTGCCAGTTTGGGACCTGCAGTTCATTCTTGTGAAACATGTCTAAGCCCTTTTGAATCTCTAGTCTCCTGTCTATGACTGTTATCTTTCAAGGTCTCCTGCCTGTTCGCTGTCATCTTGGCTCAATGGGTCTGTGAGTTCGGAGTCCTACAGACTGACCACCTTTTGTTTCATCATGACAAAGATGTGTTCCAACCAGATGTCTCCTCCTTGCTCAGTTGTTTCTGCATTTCATCTGGCACATAAAATATCATTCATAGTATTCTTATCACCATCCACTGAGGCAGAACATGCTCTTAATTTATTATTTATTATTTTATTATTTAACATATTTTTATACTGCCCAAAACTTACGTCTCTGGGCAGTTCACAACAAGATCAGTTTGCTTGCTCTCCAATGGGTCTTCATCTTACATCCATCATACTCGCCTTGTTCTGAAGAGAACTACAGCTTTCCATATGCTACTCCATCCCTGGGAAAGGTGTTTGAGTGTCATCTTGTCTCTTGCACTGGTTATTTTCTATTGCACATTGGGCATACCATCTGTCTTGTTGGCCTGTCAGGATTCATTCTGCAAGGTCATGGCTGTGTCTGCAGTTTTCGATAGAAGTATCGCAATTCATGACCTCTCTTGAGCAGTTATATGGTCTTGTCTATTCTTTGAAATGTTATACTCTAAATGGTTGCATTTATGATGACACAGCATTTTGCAGAGCAGTTCTGCCATCTTTGTTCAACTTTGGATTCTACACTCTCCTTCCAGGTAGAGTAGCTTTGCTAGTCTTCCATGAGTGTGCCTACACAGAGGCTACAAATAACTGGTTACTTACCTATAACTGTTCTGTGAGTGGCCATTTACAGGCAACTGAGAGGAGGTATGAGCCATACCCCTTTAGGCATCTGTACTCACTGCAGGGAGTGGGGCTTGCACTTGAAACTGAGCTCTAGAAAATTTCAGATAAGGCCCTGCACAGGTGCAGATTCCATAGGTGTGACACTATGGATGACTAGTCAACACCAATTACAGGAAAGCAGTAGGGGTCATTCATATTCTCTCTCTCTCTCTCTCTCTCTCTCTCTCTCTCTCTCTCTCTCTCTCTCTCTCTCATATATATCACTTAGATTATTTAAAGAGTTCAATAACTGTTTGCTGGCTACTACTAATTTCATTCAGTGTTTGTGTTTCTTAGTGAAGTCTTTGTCTTAAGGTCTTATGTACATTTAATGAATAGCATTAATTTGCCACACTGAGTTCAGTGTTGCTTGGTCACGATTAACTAGTCTGGATGCTGCCCGTTGTCCCTAATTTCCAAACCATGGTGAGGAGATTAGGAGTGCTATTTCTCTCACTTGGTGCACGAATATTCTCCATTTTCCTCCATTTTTGAGCTAAGCATGGTGCAGTATTGATGTCCTTGTCAATGTTAACACAGGATTGCAAACTATGATTTGAAACTGTTTCAGACACTAATAGGCTAGGGATTCTGCTGGTGTACCAACCCCCTGCTGCACCTAAGTCTCCTGACCTGAGCTGGCGGGGGTGGTCTCGGAGGTGGCTTTGGGTTCCCCCAGGCTTATTGTTTTGGGGGATTTCAATGTCCACGCTGAGGCCCCCCTAGTGGGTGCGGCTCAGGATTTCATGGCCTCCATGGCAACCATGGGCCTGTCTCAGTTGGTATCGGGCCCTATCCATGTGGCGGGACACACTCTGGATCTGGTTTTTGCAGACCGGGAAATAAATGATATGGTGGTGGGGGAATTTGAGACCACTCCTTTGTCATGGACAGATCATCAACTGGTGGGGTTTAGTTAGACTGCTCCATCTGCCCTCTGCAGGGGTGGTGGGCTGATTAGGATGGTCCACCCCCGGAGGCTTATGGATCCGCTTGGATTCCAGACTGCCCTCAGGGAGTTTCCAGTGTCCAGAGCTGGTGACCCTGTCGAGGCCCTGGTTTCTCTCTGGAATGGGGAGATGGCCCGGGCTGTTGACACGGTTGCTCCTAAACGCCCTCTCCGGCTTGGTGGAGCCCGATCTGCTCCTTGGTTTTCCTCGGAGCTTAGGGCAATGAAGCAACTCGGACGACGGCTGGAACGATGCTGGAGGAAGAGGTTGTCACAAATCTGACCAAACATGGGCTAGAGCCCATTTTAGGGACTACTCTGTGGCGGTGGGGGCGACGAAGAAATGCTTTTTCTCCACCTCGATTGCGTCTGCTCAGTGCAGACAAACAGAGCTCTTTCGTGTGGTAAAAACCTTGCTCCACACATCCCCCCAGATAATGGGGGAGGAGTCATCTACAGCTCTTTGTGATCGGTTTGCCTGTCGCTTTGCAGATAAAGTTGCTTGCATCCGTGCTGACCTCGACTCCAGAGTTTTGGCAGTTCCGACAGACGTGCCTCTAGTACCATCTGGTCCCGTTGTGTTGGATTCTTTTCAGTTGGTTCGGCCTGAGGATGTGGACAAGATCCTGGGCAGTGTGTGGGCGACTTCGTGCGCTCTTGACCCTTGCCCTTCATGGCTAATAAAAGCTGCCAGGGAGGGGACAGGCAGATGGCTGGAGGTGATCATTAATGCTTCATTAAGGGAGGGCAAGATGCCATCGTGCCTCAAGGAGGCGGTGGTAGGTAAGACCACTATTTAAAAAGTCCTCCCTTGATCCCTCCAACCTGGACAACTATAGACCTGTGTCTAACCTTCCCTTTCTGGACAAGGTGATGGAGCGTGTGGTGGCGTCCCAGCTGCAGAGGGTCTTGGATGATACGGATTATCTGGACCCTTTTCAATCTGGCTTTCGCCCCGGGTATGGGACTGAGACTGCCTTGGTCGCTCTAGTGAATGACCTACGCTGGGAACTAGACAGGGGGAGTGCGTCCCTGTTGGTTCTGCTGGACCTCTCGGCGGCATTCGATACCATCGACCATGGTATCCTTCTGGGCCGCCTCTCAAGTATGGGAATCGGAGGCACTGCGTTGCGGTGGTTCCGGTCCTTTCTTGGGGGGAGGGTCCAGAAGGTGGTGCTGGGGGACTACTGCTTGGCCCCGTGGTCGTTGGCCTGTGGGGTCCCGCAGGGTTCGGTCTGGTCCCCCATGCTGTTTAACATCTACATGAAGCCGCTGGGAGAGGTCATCCCGGGATTTAGACTGAGTTGTCAGCAATATGCGGATGACACTCAGCTCTATCTCTCCTTGTCATCTGATCCTAGGGAGGCGGTGAATGTCCTAAATCGGGGGCTGGAGGCCGTGATGGGTTAGATGTGGGCTAACAAACTGAAATTGAATCCGGATAAGACGGAGGTACTGTTGGTCAGTAGGAGAGCCAATCGGGATGAGGAGATTTTACCGGTTCTGGATGGGGTTGCACTCCCCTTGAAGGAGCAAGTACGCAGCTTGGGGGTACTACTGGACCCGGCTCAGCTTTTGGAAGCTCAGGTGGAGGCGGTGGCCAGGGGTGACTTTGCACGGCTTCGGCTAGTGCGCCAGCTGCGTGCCTTTCTCGAGAAGGCAGATCTGGCCACGGTTACCCACGCCTTAGTCACATCGCGGCTGGATTACTGTAACGCGCTCTATGTGGGGCTGCCCTTGAAGAATATCCGGAAACTGCAGCTAGTGCAAAACGCGGCAGCGAGGGTTTTATCCGGAGCTGCCCGTTGGGAACATATCACCCCCATTTTGAAAGAGCTGCACTGGCTGCCGGTTCGTTTCCGGGTCCAATTCAAGGTGCTGGTTTTGACCTTTAAAGCCCTTAACGGTTTGGGCCCGGGGTATTTGAGGGACCGCCTGCTCCCAAGGGTTGCTGCCCACTTGACAAGGACATCTGAGGGGGCCCTGCTCCGCGTGCTGACAATGAGAGAGGCCCGGCTGTCGTGCACTCGGGACAGGGCCTTCTCTGTTGCTGCTCCTAGACTCTGGAATGCTCTCCCAGTGGCCATTAATTCCTCGGACTCCATCACGGCTTTTAGAAAGCTTGTAAAGACTAGGCTTTTTACCCAGGCTTTTACATAATCGTTTTTACTGCTGCTTCGGTGTGTTTTTATCTGTTGTATTGTTTTTATATGTTTTTAGCTTGATGTTTTTACTGCTTTTTATTGTATGTTTTAATTTTTGTAAACCGCCTTGGGGTTGTTTTTAACGAAAGGTGGTATAGAAATGTATGTATAAATAAATAAATAAATAATACAAACGCAAGATGGAAACTAATCATGATTAGCATTAACATCTGTGTGGACTTAATTGTTGGTTCTAAAGAGGAAAGAATGGGAGCAATTTGCACAAAAGAAGGGGAAGTGGAAAGAGTGTGTAACCTCACTGAAACCATGGTTTGGAGATGAGGAACATTCTATTTGTGCTGGGCCTAAACATATTTGCATTAGTAAATAGCCTCACTCTGTTTGTGGCTAATAATTAGCAACATTCCCATTTATTCCATACTAAATTTATATGTACCTTGAAAGCTAATTCCCGAACAATGCTAGCTGTGACCTTACAGCCTTTGCAGTAAAGCTGTGTGAAAGCCACTGGCAGAATTCGGCAGAAAATAAACAGTGTATTGTTATTACTCATCCCTCATCTTAAAACAAAAGACTCAAAACTTATACTTCTCAGAGAAACAGTAATCATAAGCAATTACTGACTTTATAAATACTCACCTACAGTGCACACTTTTACCAAATCATACAGAACTGATGGAAGCTCCAATTTCAGAAAATGAAATAGATATTATGTATTTTAAATTTTGCAACTTGGCAAATCCCTGGGACCCATTGGTTTTCCACCAGATTTTTATTAAAAAATTAAATCCCTGCTTAAACCCTTCGCTCTGCTAAATAACAGTATTCTAGAAAAGGGTGACATTCCTCAATCCTGGAAAGAAGCCAACATGATAGTGATTCCTAAACTGGACAGAGACACTTCTGTAGGGGATTAAAGCCTTTGTCTCAGAGCAAGCTCACATGAGGGAAAGAAATGCTGAATCATCCCTACTGAGCTACCTGACTAGGGTTCTCCTAAAACCCTTCAATTTTATCGGTAGGTTCAAAAAGCTGTTGCCACTACCACCCCTTCGGTCTACAGAAACACTCTGGGCTTGGGGTGGGGTAACCCAGAAAAATACTCTCTTAATTCGGTTCTTGGACAAGTACAAAAATCTTACATGTGCAAGCCTACACATGGTGAGAAAACTGGTAGTTGCTGGATGTTGGAGGCTGTGTTTGCACCAGACAAAATCCCCCTTCGGCCCTCCCCTTTTTCATGAGTTAGAAACCAACTCAGAGAGGCTTGTAAAAAGAGAACTAAAAAAACAGTGTTATTCAATTACTACAGACTGTTTCTATCTGAGGCTTTCCCAGATTTTAAATATAGTTAAGAATACTTAGTAGGATTACAAAAAAAGGTTGTTTTAATGCATGCGTAAATGTTTCTTGAGTCTTTTGCAATGCCCTAGGTACGATGGCCGTAGGCTAGTGTTTCTTATTTTAATTACATTACAGGTAAACAATAATAGAACAGTATCAGGAATATGCAGAAGCACACATACCAAAGAAATACAACTTTTAACACAAACTCTTACTAAAGCACTTTTTCCTGCCCTAAACTTCCGAAGCCACCAGGCTTGGCTTCCTTTTTCCTTGAACTCGCCAAACTCCAGTTGAGAATCAAGCCCTTGCAATTCTATCTTCCAAGAGCTTCAGTCATCTTCCTGCAACCAACCTCCACGGCCACATGTCATCCTTTTCCTTCTTCCTGGCAACAGCTCTCTAGGTCCCACCCACCTGGTGTGCTGATTGGCTGAGCCCTGGAGTTCACCAGTCTGCCAGTCAAGACAGGGTTCACTTCTGGTTAACTCTTTAGAGGGAGGGGTGACTGATCACTACAACTACTAATCTAAGTTCTACTCAATCAAGATGCTAAAGTGTTCATAGCAATATTATCCAAGAGACTTAATTTCATTGGCAAATACATTAATTCAGTCCAGTCAGGGTTTGTCCCATATAGGAACATAATAGACAATACTCGCAGGACTTTGGATATCATTCAGTGGACAAAGAAAAGAAAGGAAACCTTTAACCATCTTAGCACTGGATGCAAAGAAAGCATTCAATAGATTAGAACCTGGATATCTCCACTATTTATTCGAAAAATTAAAATTTGAACAATTCAGAAAAGTAATTTGTTTTCTTTATAAGTCACCAAGAGCTAGCCTCTTAGTAAGTTGACTTAAATCAACAAGTTTTAATATACATAAGGGAGCAAAGGAAGGGTGCCATATATCTCCAATACTATTTGCTCTGTCTATCGAACTCTTCGCTAATGCAATATGACCTTCTTCAACCACTGAAGAAATCAGAATTTGAAGCCACATCATTAATCCATTTGCGGATGACATTACAGGTGGCCAGTGGTCCCGCATATCTACAGTAAGGAAATATATATCCAACCTCTGTATCCATGGTTTACCGTCTCGCGTATTGGTCTCGCATATACAAATCTATATGATGCAGGTCTGTCCATATATGATTGTGCTCTTCCCGCACGAGAGGAGGATGGAGGAGTGGTTTTGTGTACAGTTTTTGAGTGAGGGTTTTGTGGTGTAAAAATATAGATTTGAGCATTTGGTGGCCTTGGGTAGATTTTGGTGTCCTCAGGGAGCCATTGAGAGCCTTTAGGAGCCATTGCTCCAGAGCTTTTTGGAGCCTTTTTGTGTCTTTCCATGGAGCCTTTGGGAGCCTTTCTTCAGCCATCCCTGTGCAGATTCTTGAAGGAGCCTCTAGCAGCATTGTGCAGCCCTGGTAAGATGCTATTTACAGTACTGTAACTTTAATAAATTTTAATTTTTATGAAATTCTAACGTTTAATTTAAAAATTCAAATAAAAATTTAATTTTAATCTTGGTAATTCGTTATAGCACTGTACCATACCATATAACTATAGTTAATTAAATAGCAATTAAAATTGTAATTATCCATTAAAATTCTTCTTAAGTGCGTAGTGTATAGTACACACCAAAAATTGATTTTAAGTATCCATTGAAAATTGATTTTAAATACAGTACTGTATCAATTGAAAATTGATTTTAAGCTTCCATTCTAAATTGATTTTTATATCCGTCGCAGTGCAGTGCTGTCCTGTCCTTTAAATATACTGTATCACCGGTGGGGGGGGGGGGCAGGTTGTTTAGCACAATTGCTGTGCTGTACTGAACATCATTGTACAGATTTTTCGTTCCTCCACAGCAGGGGCATAGCGAGCTTCCCTGGGGCCTGGGGACAAAGAGCAGGAAGGGGGTCCCTATCATGCGTGCAAAGCACACATGCCCCTGCATCTGACATCAGATGCAGGAGGAAGGGCAACCTCCTCGTCTCTTCTTCCTCCACTCTGCTGTGATGTCCAGAACTAGTAAATCCAAGGGCACTTTACAAAACAGTGCTTCCATTCAGAAGGGAGGAGGGAAACACAGCCCTTACCAAGCCCTGCACGCTTGCCAGTGGAGCCACTGCTTTGTGTCCTCCACAAAGAAAGAGCCACACCAGCTTCTGGAGGTCCCCCTCCCTCCCCGCTGCTGCAGAAGAGAAAGGGAGCGGATGCATATGTACATTCCCTGGGCTCTAATTGTTCAGCTCTAATGTGAGAAATAGCGACAGGGCAGCTCCCCAGATCACTGGGAGGCCTGGCAAGAGGCTTCTGCCTTTGGGCCCCTTGTGTGACCCTCTGGGCCCAGGGACATTTGCTCTCCCTTGTCCAATAGACCCTATGCCTATGCTCCAAAGTCAAAATGAGCAAGCGCACAACAGAGAGCTCTACTGAGTGGTGTGGCAAAATGTCTCGCAAAGTGTTGCCCTTGAGCAAGAAGGTGAAGCTGCTGGACATGTAAGCTCATGGGGACTGCACAGCATCCGTTGCATGCTATTATGGCATCAGAGTCCATTGTCTACTCCATCAAGAAAAGTGAAGCCAGTATCCATGCGAGTCTCAAGGTGGCATTCAATCCACACGATTCCCACATGGAATGGATGGAAAAGCCCTCAGCCTGTGGATAGAGGACCAAGCTCAGAGGAATGTGCCACTGAGCGGACCAGTAATCTGAGAGAAAGTGCTGCAGCTCTATAGGTGGTTGCTAGCAGAAGCCAGGCAAGCAGCAGGGTCATCTGAAGTGCTGAGTGTGGTTTCCAGGCAAACAAGGGCTGGTTCAAAAGGTTCAAGCACTGCTATAGCCGCCACAGCATCAAGCGGGAAGCTAGTACAGCAATATCCAGCAGAGTTCCAGCAGCTGATTGAGTCCAGATGCTGCTGGCCAGAGCAGGTCTTCAATTCTGATGAGACAGCCTGTTCTGGAAGCAGATACTATCGTGATCCTTTAACAGCAAAGAAGAAAGAACTGCTCCAGGTTTCAAGGTGGCCAAGGACCACCTCACACTGCTGGTGTGTGGCAGTATTGCAGGCGACTGCGTGCTCACTCCCATACTCCTGTACTGAGCACAGTACCTTTGTGCCCTGAAAGGGAAGAATAAAAGCCAGCTTCCAGAGAGCCAACAGGAGAGCATGGGTGACCGCAATGGTTTCCTCTGACTGGGTGAATAACTGTTTTCTGCATGAGATATCTGGCCTTCAGGGTTCTCTAGCTACTTGACAATGACTCTGGCCATGCTGAGGCCCTGCAGTTTGCACACCTGAACCTGGAGATTGTCTTCTTGCCACCCATTTTTTTAAAAAAATTATTTTATTTATATGTAATTAAACCGCTTTGGGAACTTTTGTTGAAAAGTAGTATATAAATATTTCTATTTGTATTCATACACCACCACCTCATTGATCCAACTAATGGACCAAGGTCTGATCACAACCTTCAAGTTATACTACGCTCACCACACTTTCAGGAGGCTGCTGGATTTCATGGAAGTCAATATCTCTCTCTTGATCAGCAATTGCTGGAGGAGCTGCAGAATCATAGACTGTGTTGAGAACATCGCAACATCCCTTGTAGAGATCAAGCCTACACATGGAATGAAGTTGTGGTCTGGGGCAGTCACTTCTTCATCTACCGCAGCAGTTCCCTTTGTAACCGAGGTGCAGCGGATCACCAGCCTTGTGTGCACCGTTGGTGGAGAAGGCCTGGAAGTCATCCAGCCACATGAGGTGAAGGAATTCCTTCAGTCCCATTAGGAAGAGCTCACAAAGGAAGAATTGGAGGAGAAAGAGGAAGAGCTGCTCCCTAAGCCCATCATCACAAATGGGCTCTCTGAGATCCTGCAGCTGGAGATTTCTTGGCGGACAAAGTGTTTGAACTTGATCCCCTGATGAAGCACAGCATCAAGTTCAAAAGACAGCTGGAAGCTGCTTTGCAACCCTATAAGGATACCTACAAGGCTCTACAAATCAAGACCAAACAAAGCACCATCACTAGACACTTTGCAAAGGTAGCTACAGCCGCCACAGCCGCCGCCGCAGCTGCAGAGTGGTCGTCATCACCAGAAAGTGACACCTGCACTTTCCACCGCTTTGAGGAAGAAGAGGATGGTGATGACAATGACAGCAACAGGTCTGCCTCTGCAGGGCCTGCTTCTGTTATGTGATCTGTGCTTCAAGCAGATGACTGGAGATGGAGTGCCACTAACTCCAGCAGTGGAGTGAAAGAACTCCATTACTTTCTAAACTTGATTTTTGGTGCTGCAGGCTAGAGACTGGAGAGAGAGATGGAGTGCTGTTAATTCCAACAATGGAGGAAAGACACTCCCCCATGTGCATTGACTTGAACTGAAACCAATTCTGTGCTGCCTCTTTGACCGGCCTACCAACCAGTCAGACCAGGGGGTTGTGCTGCCAGTTGTTGGGTTTCTGCTATGAGGTGGGGAAACTTCATGATTAGACATTACTGGAGAAGCTGGGGACCACTGCTGGAGGAATTGGAGAGTTGCAGAGCTGAGGTGGCCAAGGTACAGTGCTGTGCTATGTGCTCCATCTTTATTTCTGCTTTTTTACTGGGTGTTTGTGTGTTGGTGGTTTTTTGTTTTCCGAGGTTCAGGAACCTAACCTCCCAATTCCCATAGACTCAATGTCTCATTATTAGCAGTTTCATTATCCACGGTTGTAGGTGGGAATGGAACCCCTGCAAATAATGAGGGCCTCTTGTACCTTATATCTTTCTAACCCAGACTCAGCAATTACTAAAACTGAGAAAATACTAGAAGAATTTAGAAAGGCCTCGGGTTTCAAAATTAACTTTAAGAAGTCAGTTGTTGCATCTTATGACCCCACTACAAAATCAATGATGTTGCTAAATCAAGCCACTAAAAATGGAGATCTGAATACTGACAGAGGATTCCTCACCCATTGAGACTAATTGTAAACCTTTATTCCAAAAAATTAAACATGATCTACTCAAATAGAATAAGTTGAATTTGTCTTTACTTCAAAGAGGTCTGCTAGTGAAAATGGTGATTCTACCAAGATTTCTTTTCCTTTTCCAAGCTCTCCCTTGTCCTATCCTTTGTTCTCAGTTAAAGGTTTGGAAGCAATTATTTGACTGCTTTCTGTGGTGTAATAAAAACAACAACCCAGAGTCCAGATAGCTGTCTTGAGACAGCATGCTAAGAGTGGTGGGTTAAAAACACCTGACTTTAAGCTGACTATGAATCGGTATTCTGGCACAAATACCTAAACTTCTATTATCACATAATTCATAACCCTGGGGAAACAGAACTGGTTTCCATACAATATGGAAGAAGTACCGTGGCAAGACTTGAAGGACAGACCATTATCTACATTAGACAATCTTATCTACTCGCCACCATACAAACCAGGGATAAATTGAGATATCAACTTGCTCCTCCTCCTTCCCCAATAGCCACAATTTTTGGCCAGTACTCTTTCCCACCTGGAAGACATATTAAAGCCTTTCAAATCTGGAAAAAGGCCAGACTCACTAAACACTACTTCTTTATGAACAAATACAAGATGTTCGCAAAAAAGGCCCTCTCACTAAACACTACTTCTTTATGAACAAATACAAGATGTTCGCAAAACAAGAATTGACCTCCAAAACCAATGGTCTGCATTTGCCATGGTTCGCATACTTACAAATATCACCCCTCGTAGCATTAAATTCATGGATAACGAAACTAAACTGACCGAAGATCTTATTTGAACCTATAATAATAACTGACTATGCTAAATATAAAGAGTTATTAGCCCAAATTTATGATGTCTTATGGAAAACTGGAAAGTTAAACTGCTGTAGAAATTTAGAGGGGGAAAAGACCTTATTCAAGAAATTGATTACCTTAAATGGAGCCAAGTCTGGAATTCTAAATCTTTATCTTTAAATAGTAAAGAAAACATATACAAGATACTGGCCAGGTGGCCTCTCTCCAGTCCACTTGGCAGCATCAAACTCAGCAAATTCCTCTAAATGTTGGAAGGGATGTGGTAGTAAAGGAAATGGCACCAATGGTAAACTTGCACCTATGTTTCTAAATGTGGGCTCAAGATTCATGGCCATATTGTTGCAATTACTATAATAATCTACTTGATCCTATAAACTATTTACTTGATTTACCCTTTCAAGGCAAGCTTGACCCTTCACACAACAAACTCTTTCACTTATTGGCGACTGCTGTGCAACTCACAATTGGATCTGTATGGAGAAAAAGGGGTCACTTCTCTAAAAGAGACTGGTTTGTAAAAACTTGGAACATTATGATAATCAATAAAGTCTCCTCAGCTTTAAAAACCCGTCAGCCATCATAATCAAGATACCCTCTTTAATATGAGATGGGGAACCCTTTTGGAACTACACAGAAGGGGGGAAGATCCAGTCTATTCACCCTCATCACTTACATGTGTCTATTTCTGGTGAGATATCTATTATTTGATTGGCAATTGGTAAAAGCTAGTGTTGGTTCAGAGACTTAACTTTAGTATTTTATGTTTAAGTCCTATGTGATACAGTTGCAATCGTGTCCATTGTCTATGCTTGTCACTTATATTGAAGTTCTTTATTCATCTTTTTTGTAGCATACGTGAAAATTCCTCAATAAAACAAAAAAAATCTATGCACTTGGTTTTAAATACCTGAATTATCTGTGTGCTGAGTTCTTTTTCTTAGGAATATGAAAAATAAAATAATTGTTCTAAATTACTTAGCCTCTGATGTAAATGCTCTTTGGAAATCCAGAAGATATTTGCCCAACATTATTTTAAAACTATGGAGTAATGTTAGTGCAACAGGTACAAAGGTAGCCCTGGTATAATCAAATCATCATTTAAACCTCACCTTTTGCCTGCATTATTGTGATTACAAGCTCAACCATTGTACCTAGCCAAATTGTTCATTGTTTTTCAAAAATAAAAATACCCAGTAGGTTTTCTTTACAAGTTTGGGAATGAAAAAATCTATTTCTTGCTTGCCACTGCTTCTAAAAGCTAATAGAAGTGGAATAATTGTTTTTGCAAATTCTTTAATCTCTTTCTGCATTGTGTCTCTCCCTCTCCACTTCTTCGTGAACATTTGCTTGATCAGTCACTTAATCCTTCTGTCTCCTCTGTCCATTTTCTCATCATGTTGCATTATTTCTAGCCTGAGGTCATTGTTCCTACAGCAGTCAGGAACGTGCATCCCCACTTCTTTCTTTCCACACTCCCAATTGGGTTGCAATCTGTTCTTAGAAAACCCTGAGCCTTTATTTTCTTTAGACCTGTGATCAATAAGACTTGCAAAATTGTGTTCACCATTTTTTTGGTCCACGTCTCAAGAAGAGCCAACCTGTTCTACAGTTTGAAAATCACTGATTAATATATATTAAATCTGGATATAAGTTTCCTTTATATTGGACTTATATTGGAGATGATTCATCTATCAAGATCAGTATTATCTACTTTGATTGTCACTGACTCTCCAGGGTTTCAGACAGGCTCTTTCCTAGTCGTATCTGGAAATGATAGGGTTGAACTTTGGACTGTCTGCATGTGATTACAGCTTTATCCCCAATTTGTTGTGTAGCAAATATGACTTTTGTCTTGAAAGATCTGTATCTTTCTGCACATAAACTAGAAGTATATGAAGTAGAAAATTGCAAGAATAGAAGGAGGAAGGGTTGGGTGTGATTTTTTGTTTTGGTGAGATTTTTAAACAGCATTGCACTGGCTCTGAGCAAGCGACAATGTTACCACATGGAGCAGGCAAACAAAAATAGTATAGGCATATAGAGGTGAATGACACTTTGCCTGACATGTACGAGGCAGAAGTGTCACGTGTACGGAGCAAAGAGTGTGCTCTGCTGCCTTTGATAGAATTGAAAAACTAGGCTTCCACTAACATAAGGACATTGATAGTTTGATAGTCTATTGAAATTTAGCCACTGTCCAAATAAGAGGCGGTCTTTTGAGTGGCCAGTTAACTGGTATCGCAGCCTTGCAATCTTGAATTGGTTAGGGAAATAAGATGTAACCAGCAGACCTGGCGCAGAACGTCTGCACCGTCTTCCCCTGGGCATCTCTGATGCCCGCCTGGCCTGCCCCCCCACTGCCCCGCTTCTGGCCGGCTTTCAAGCTGGCCGGCCCCTCCTCTTCTCCCGCCGCTTCCTCACCCTGGCGGCCACCCCGCTGCTGCCTCCCCGCCGCCGCTGGCCTGCCGCCACTGCCGTCTCCCCGCCACCATGGCCGGGCCAGCCGCCGCAGCTGTCTCCCCGCCACAGCTACCATCTCCCCACCCCCGTGGCCGGGCCAGCCGCCGCCCCAATGTGGCCGGGCCGTCGCCACCTCGCCTGTCTCTCCTCGCTGCCAACAGCAGCCAACCAGTGCCCAGCCAATCTGGTGCCTCCCTCGCCGGCACGCATAGCCTTGCCACATCCCTACGCGTGGCTGGTGGCTGGCTAAGAGGATTAAGTTTAACGATGATGATTCTGGGAGTCTGGTAATGTTTCTTCTTGAAACATAATTCTGTATGTTGAGCAAAATGGGACTACCTTGACTATTTTTCCACTTGTCTAAATCTTAGCTAGTGCAGATATCACTAGTGTTCAACATAGTTCTGATATTTTATATAATTTACAGTAGTTTTTCTCCTGTTGTCTGGAGTTGTACAATATGCAAGCTTGAATTTTGAATGCTTAGCTGTTTGTGAGAGGGAAAACCTTAGGAAAATCCATGCTGAAATATATTTAATAGATTCAGATGAATGTGGCTTGCTCACCAAAGAAAACCACATGGCTCTGTGGTCTCCAGGAGTCGACACCGATTCGATGACACAACTTTACTTTAAGTCCAATAAAGGAATCAATTTTTTTAAAAACCATACTGGACTATAGTCTGGCACCCTGCCCTAGATTATTCTGTGTTGGAGTTCCATGTTCAGCTTGGTTCTTGGCATTTGCTTTAGCCATAAGCCCATATAGTCTTATCCAGCATTGAACTCCCTGGGTTGATTGGGTCCATACAGAGTTTGGAATCCTTTGATATCCTCCTGTTGTTCCAGTATATGTTCAGCCTCCAATTAGTAAAAACAGAATAAAAGAATGCAGTTTTTATTTATGATATTCTTTCTGCCCTTGTGAGTAAAAATCCTAGATAATAAAAACACTCCTTTAAAAATAAGAGTATGCTTTTATGAAGAGGAAAAGGACTGGATTTCGTAGTTATGCTGTACAGTTTCATTCATTCAGCTGAAGAATTATTAGGCTAGGGAGAACCACTTGTTTTAGAATTTATTCATGTTGAAATAGATGCTCCAGCATGGATCATGTAGCTGAAATGTGTCATTGATAAACTGTGTCTTTTGGGCTATCCATTCAGGTGTTGCAATTTGATTGCAAAGCGTAAGTAATAATTTAACTGTTCCAGTTGTAGCCTCCAGTAAATGGATAGATCATGTGACATTGCAGAGGAGACAGTTGTTTGCTCCAATTCTGTTACATTTCTGATAGTGATGTGAGCACAGCTGGTGGAGGATGGTGTTTTGTGTCTCACAGCAAATCCTTTGTCTTCTAGGGCTATAATCCTCAGAGGACATGCTTCACTTTCATCCTGCAATTTTGCTAAGACAGTCGGTCTCGGCTGCTAATTATTGAGGCTAGAGGTTATGAAATACGAAGCACATTTCATTGGCTTTGTGAAGCTACAGCGTTGATGCATTCGCAGTTTTTGGAAAGCTTTGAGTGATAAAGAGTACTCCATTTCTCTCTCTATAATGTCATAAATTCTTCCATTAACAGAGGGCACCTCCAAGCAAGCATGATACAGGCTCGCATGAAGCTGAGAGGCAAAATGAAGGTCAAGGAGCAGCAGAAATCAGCGTGGCCACTGCTGGCAGTAGTCAGGTAAAGCTACCCTCTCATTTCTTACTAATGTTTAAATATATGGTGTGTTTGTGGGTGGGATGCAGTGGTTCTGTTACAACAATATAATTGTGGAAGAATAGATTCCTTCATATGCATTGAACTGGAAAAGTCTTGCCGCTGGAGGAGATGAAAGCTTTCTAATCTGCTACAAATGATTTTTCTAAATAAACAGAATTTAAATATTGCACATGTGAGCTGGTGTAATTCTTGCTCAATGGGTATTATGTAAATAACTGATTCTGTCAAACTGATTTTGTCATTTTTTTCAAGTTGGAATATGATTGAGAGAAATTGGCTTTGATACTACTTTAAAATGGCTACTAAAATGCTGCACAATTTTTGTGGCCTTGAAATAGAAGCTTCTGGTTACAAATACCTTGCCCTTTTAAAATGAAATACAGTATTATATAAATCATTGGAATTGTACATTTCTGCAGTCTGAGATTGTCTGCACTTAGGTTGAAAGGGATACATTTCTCATAAAGGTTTTCTGTTCCTTTTGCTCTTTGTGTTAATCCAGATGTAGTCATGTCCTGTTGATTTTATTTGTTCAGCATTTTTAAAGTCTGTTTACATTGGGAATATGACTGACTAATTAGTATTAGTATAACACTCTATTTTGCTTACATCAACACTTCATAATATAAGTGGATGCTTTAGAATCTCCACACCAGAAATTGAAATTACTTTAGCCTCAAACCAGTACAGTTTTGTAGAATATCTATTCATATTTTCTGTTGGACAAATAATTTAAATCCATTAAAATATTTTATAATGCTGCATAGCTTCACATTCAACATAACATTTAACTTGTTTGCACTGCATTCCTCTTATTCTGTCGTAGCCCTTTTACTGTCACAGCGACTACTCAGAGTTAAGAGGTGCAGCGGGAGGTTATCTACCAGTCTTGGTTAAAATATATTTTATTTTGATTCATTTTCTCTGCTGTTTTCTGAGTGATAGTCAGGAGATCCACACTAATCCTAATGAAAACATTGCTCTGGTGTTTGTTGGGTGTTTTTTTTTTAAGGCAAACCGATTCTTTTGGACTGAGGGCATGTTATTCTCTGTAGCACACTGTGTGTGTGTGTGTGTGTGTGTGTGCACGCGTGTGTGCGCACTGATATGAATGAGAATTCTATTGTGGACAAGAAGCTGTTCTTCATGAAGAGAGGATGGGCAAAGTGTCTTATAGCCAATGAGCTTACTATTGAGTATAGAAATAATGAAACATAGTTTTTGTGTGTTAGAATTTTGGATGGTTTACGTCAAAATTATTAGTTTTATTTTTCCTCTCTCAGTGTATGAATCTAGTGACTCAATCTGCCTTACTGTGAGACATCTGGGGATTACTTACTTTTTATGCAAAACCAGGGCGGGAAGGCTTAATGGATTGGGCACCAGTATTTTATTTCTGGGAACTCAGCTCATTCCACCTTGTGTCCATTAGCAATGGGGATTACCAGAGTGCAAAACTCTTAATGTACTAGTTATGTCAGCCAGTTTTTACAGTCAAACAAGCAACATTATAATGGAAGATGTATCTGCCATGGATGATAATTTCTGAAAGGCAACCTTCTCCTCTTCTGCATGACTGCACTGTTGTACATATTCTCTGCTCTACTGCATTTTGCTTTGAGAGGAAATGAAATTTGGGTGTTCCTAAGTTAGCTGAAGGATGTTAAGTAACAAGGTTTTTTAATGAGAAAAATCATTCTGCAGGCAGTGTGTTCAAGGAACAGAATATTAAAAGAATAAAAATTTAGAACATAAGTCAGGAGCAGAAGTGGGGTTATTGGGATTAAGATAAGATGTGGCAGGACCACTTGGGTTAATTAGAGAGACTATGTACAAATAGAAGTGAAGAGGAAGAGATGGCAGCAAAGGGCCAATGCATCAGGATAGATGAAACGCTATGAGAGCTAGTTCATGCACTCCCTGTCTCCTCTTTTGCATGCACGAGGAGGAGGGTTAAAGCTTCTACTTTAAATCTGATGTAAACCACAGCTCTGCATTACATATGGTCTCAGGATGTAATTTATTCAAACCAGAGTTAGGTAAAGTGTTCCGTCGAGTTGGTTTCAACTCCTGGCGACCACAGAGCCCTGCCTTTGTTGGAATACAGGAGGGTTTACCATTTTCTCCTCCCACGCAGTATGAGCTGATGCCTTTCAGCATCTTCCTATATCGCTGCTGCCCAATATAGGTGTTTCCCATAGTCTGGGAAACATACCAGTGGGGATTCAGACTGGCAACCTCTGGCTTGATAATCAAGTCACTTCCCCACTGTGCCATTAGGTGGCTCACAGTTGGGTAGCACTACAGTATTATACCACAGTTCTGAAATGCTTTTACCTAACAGTGGTTCAAATAAATCACGGCATCTCAACTTGGTATGTCATGCAGAACTGTGGTTTGTTTCAAACTGAAAACGAACATGGGGGGAGAGAATCACCAAGAAAGTCTTAATTCAGACACTTTGAATTTTTGAAGAGGAAACTTCTCTAAAATGAGGAGTTTGGAGAAAAGAACACTGAAAGGGAAAATCGGGAGAGTCACTTTGCTCCAGAATGCATGGAGTTTACTTAAAACCACAGTACTAGAAGCCCCAGTTAGAATGTATACCAAAAAGGAGGAAAGGTACCACCAAGCCCAGGAGGATGCCAGCATGGCTAACAGGTAAAGTCAAGGAAGCTATAAAGGGGAAGAAGACTCCCCCTTTAGAATTTAGACTTCTGCTTCAGAAATTAGAAAGCCTGCCCAAATGAGGAGAACAGAAAGGAACACAAACACTGGCAAAAGAAATGCAAGGTGACAACAAGGGAGGCAAAAAGAGAGTTTGAGGAACATTTAGCTAAAAGCATCAAGAGGAATAACAAAAACTTCTTTAAATACATCAGAAGCAGGAAACCTGCCAGGGATATGGAGGTTGCAGAGATACTGAATGAGTTGTTTGCATCTGTCTTCATAGCAGAGGATACTGAGCATATACCAGTTCCTGAACCGGACTTCTCAGAGACAGAGGCTAAAGAGCTGAGTCAGATAGAGGTGATAAGAGATGACATTCTAAATGTTCTTGAAAAATTAAAAACTAGCAGTCACCAGGACGAGACGGCATCTATTCAAGAGTCCTTAACTGAAGTGTGAAATTGCCAACCTCCTTGCAAAAATATATAACTTATCTTTATAATCAGGCTCTGTACCAGAGGACTGAAAGTAGTCACTGTAACACCAATTTTCAAAAAGGGATCCAGGGGCAATCTGGGAAATTACAGGCTGGTTAGCTTAATTTCTGTTCCGGGCAAATTGATGAAAAGCATTCTCATGGATAAAATTTTAAAGCACATAGAAGAACAGGCCCTGCAGGGAGAGAAGCAGCATGACTTCTGCAAAGGTAAATCTTGCCTCATGAAACTTTTGGAGTTTTTTTAGAGTGTCAACAGGTATGTGGATAAAGGTGATCCGGTTTACATAGTATACCTGGACTTCCAAAAATCTTTCAACAAAGTTGCTCATCAAAGAGGTCCCATTCTGAATGAATGTGCACACACACTGCCTTGATACTGCCACCCAAAACAAAACTTATTCCGCACACAGATGAAAAAAATTAGAGAGAACCCTGCTCTTGAGTAAACCTAGCAGTCATAGGATAAGGGGACACGTACATGTGTGGATTGCTAACATGTTGAAGGACAGGAAACAGAGGGTAGTTATAAATGCAGAGTTTTCACAATGAAGGAAACTAAGACGTGGGGTCCCCCAGGGATCTGTACTGGGACCGGTGCTTTTTAATTTATTCATAAATGATCTAGAAGTTGGGGTAAGAAGTGAACTGGCCAAATTTTGCAGATGACACCAAACGATTTAGGGCAGTGAAATCCAAAACAGATTGTGAGGAGCTCCAATAGGATCTATCCAAACTGGGTGAGTGGGCGACAAAATGGCAAATGTGGTTCAGTGCTGGCAAGTGTAAAGTGATGCATATTGGGTCCAAAAAGCCCAACTTCACATATACACTGGTCGGATCTGAGCTGTCATTGACTGGCCAGGAGAGGGATCTTGGGGTCGTGGTGGACATCTCATTGAAAGTGTCGACTCAATGTGCGGCAGCTGTGAAAAAGGCCAATTCCATGCTAGGGATCATTAGGAAGGAGGTTGAAAATAAAACTGCTAATATTATAATGCCCTTATACAAAAAATATGGTACGGCCACACTTAGAGTACTGCGTACAATTTTGGTTACCATACCTAAAGAAGGACATTGTAGAACTGGAAAAGGTGTAGAAGAGGACAACGGAGATTATCAGGGGCCTAGAGCACATTCCTTATTAGACAAGGCTACAACATTTGGGGCTTTTTAGTTTCGAAAAAGATGACTGTGGGGAGACATGATAGAGGTCTGTAAAATCATGAATGGTGTGAAGAGAGTTGATAGAGATGTTTCTTCCTCTCGCATAACACTAGAATCAGGGATCACCCCATGAAATTTGTTGCCAAGAAATTTAGGACCAACTAAGGCAAGTACTTTTTCACACCACACATAATTAATCTATGGAATTCTCTGCCACAATATGTGGTGTCAGGCAACAACTTGGATGGCTTTAAGAGGAGTTTGGATAACTTCATGGAGGAGAGGTCTACCAATGGCTACTAGTCTGAGGGCTACAGGCCACCTCCAGCCTCAAAGGCAGGATATCCCTGAATACCAGTTGCAGGGGAGTAACAGCAGGAGAGAGGATATGCCCTTAGCTCTTGCTTGTGGGCTTCCCAATGGCTTGACCCAATAGGGCTGCTGTTACGTTCTTAAAAACTTTCATTCTCTTCTCACATGAAAAATGGCAGGGAGTGTGAAACCCACCAATCCTTCAGGCTTGTCCTTGAATTACAAAACCATGGCAGCAAATTAAATTGAGCCTGTCAAAATGAATATGTGAGCAGAAGGGTACCTACACAAGAGCAATCAACCCTGTTCACTTTCCATTTTTCTACATTTTTTGAATTGGTCTGCTTTCAGGGAATAAACTAATGAATCATTGAGTTTGATTTGACATTTTCAATAAATTCTGGGTCTTTCAAACAACTTATACATGATTGGTTATCTGCATAATAGCTACCCCTAAGCTCTAATAAAGGTAAAGGTAAAGTTGTGCGGTAATAAAGGTAAAGGTAGAGTAGGTGTCGACTCCTGGTGACCACAGAGCCATGTGGTTTCCTTTGGTAGAATACAGGAGGGGTTTACCATTGCTGCCTCCTGTGCAGAATGAGACGATGCCTTTCAGTACCTCCTTATATCACTGCTGCCTGATATAAGTGTTTCCTATATTCTGGGAAATTTGAACCAGCTACCTCTTGCTCACTAGGCAAGTCATTTCCCTGCTGTGCCATTAGGTGGCTTGAGTTCTAATAGCAAGCTTAATATAATCATGAACTTCTCTACAGGCTCCATGGGTACTCAGTTGCACCCAAAGCTTCAGCTTGTGCAGCTTTTTTTCTTTCATTTTAGTGATGAGGGATAGCTGTGTGCATGCAAAATGCATAGTATTCTCTTATGCTCTCATTTTCGCTTCCTTTCTGCAACTTTTGTATAGCTCCTCTCCTTTCATTTACCCAAGTCCTTCCATATCTCCTTCCCTGTCCCTTCTTCTCTTGTACTGTATCTGTTTAATACTCTGTTCCCTTAACACCTTACTATCACATCTAAGGCTCAGACAAGGAGGGGCTGCATGAGGAACAATGTGAAGGTGCTGGACTTGTGATCAGAGTAACTGCAGAGAGCAGGATGAGGCAAGACACTGAACAAGATTACTAGAGAGAAGGGCTGGGTTCTAGGGATGTGCACAAACCGTTCGAGTACTTTTAAGGAATTGGACAAGGAACTTTAAGGAAAAGGAGAACAGGTCCTTATGTACTGCTGCCCCATACAGCTTCCTGCTGGGGCGGTGCACATCCCAATATTCCACCCCCCTTCCCGTGCTGCGTCAGCATGCACATGACATCCATGCATGCATAGGCACCATTTGCGTGGTGGTCATGCTAATTGTGCCTGTGCATGCACAGTTGTAATGTGCATGCTGATGCCACATGCGGGGGGGGGGGGATATTGGGATGCGCACCACCCCAGCAGGAAGCTGTATGGGGCAGCAGCACGTAAGGACCTGCTCTCCTTTTCCTTAAAGTTCCTGGTCCAATTTCCCTATAAGTGCTTGAAGCACAGTTCATGCGCATCCCTACTGAGATCCGGTGCCAAAGAATGAGTCTAAAGCAGCAGACTTGAGCAGCAGGCTTCCATGGAGCTTCTCATTTTGAACCAGTGGCATAGTCCACAATGTTCTCACGGGCCTTGTGAACACAGACTGCCGCTGCCAAGGAGCTGCTGCTGCCTCCTCCCCTCTTTGCTGCCACTGCCATTGCTTCCTTCCTCGCTTGATACCAAGCTGCGTTCTTTTGCGGGGGCGACCAGTGAGGGGGTGGGAGATTTTGTTGCTGGCACAAGAGAGGAAAGGAAGCCTTGTGTCTTCTCCCCTCACTTGCTGCTCTAAGAGCCAGGCTCTTACAGCAGCAAGTGAGGCGGGGGGAGAGGCCAAGAGGCTTCATTTCTCACACCAGCAAAGAACTCTCCCACCCCCTCACTGGTCAGCCCTGCAACCGCTGGCAGCTTAATGGCAGCAAGAGGAGGAAGGAGGTGGCAGTGAAGATGGCAGTGGGATGAGGAGGAGGCAACAAGCCGAGGCAGGGGGTGGTGTGCCCCCATACAAGTGGTGGCAGGAGGAGATGTGGGGAATGTAGGTCACCATAGAGCTTGCTCTGCCTCTGGGTTGAGCTGTTGTACTAGCAAGGGTCTGAATGCAAGTAAAAGGTTTGTATAGGAACAGTAACTGACATGCTCTCCATATATACCTTAGAGCACCTATATAGGCAAGGGGTTACTGGTTGGGCCAAATAAATCGAAATACTTTTTTTGTTTAAAACTTCTATCCTGTAAATACAGTCACTATCCAAGGGTCTCGGTGTATATGTTAGAAGTTCAAATAGAACACAAACATGTTACTTCAGTTTTTGTGCCCTTGGTCTAGTATTCTTAACATTAGCACATCTTAACTAAACTACCTAGTGATTTTAGGAACATAAGAAGCAGACTTATACCATGTCAGATCCTTGGTCCATCTAGCTCAGTATTGTCTACACAGACTGGCAGCAGCTTCTCCAAGGTTGCAGGCAGGAATCTCTCTCAGCCCTATCCTGGAGATGCTAGGGAGGGAACTTGAAACCTTCTGCTCTTCCCAGAGTGGCTCCATTCCCTAAGGGGTCTATCTTACAGTGCTCACACATCAAATCTCCTATTCATATGCAACCAGGACAGAACCTGCTTAGTTAAGGAGACAAGTCATGAATGCTACCACAAGACCAGCTTTCCTCTTATTATTCACCTGGAGCAAGTAGTGCTAGAATAATTATTCAGAAATATTAAATGCTGAATTGGAAGTGAGTGACGTTCCAGCGATCCTGAAGGAGGCTGTTGTGAGGCCTTTCCTGGCAAAAAAATTAATTGCTTGACCCTCCCTGTCTGATAAACTTACCATTGTGGGCAAGATGTTTGACCTTGTGGTAGGAAATTGGCTTTTTAAAGACCAAAATAGTCTTGGCCACCAGAGTGGATGAGGTGCCCTGGGAGATGGACTGGGGGAGTATGACCTTATTGATTCTTCTGGATTTCGTGGCAGCTTTCAGTATTGCTGACCTATAGTGTCCTTCTGGGGTGCTTAGCTGTAAAAGCATTGAGCAACAAGCTGTGGTGGCTCCAGTTCTTTCACTCCGATCTCTGAAGGTGATGCTGGGAGCTGTTGTTCTACTGCATTTGTTAGATTCTAGATTGTTCTAATTGCACTAGAACAACCCCAGCACAGTATCCCTCCAGTGGCTGTTGCTGGTGACTCTTATGCTTCTTTTTTTAGACTGTGAGCCCTTTGGGAACAGGCAACCATCTTATTTATGTATTTTCCTCTGTAAACCTCTTTGAGAACTTTGATTGAAGAGCGGTATATAAATATTTGTTGTAGTTGTAGTGGGACAATTTGAGTATTCTACTGCATCGGCTTATGGGGCATGGCAGAGTACCATCTTGTTGTCTATGCTTTTCAACACTTGCATGGCACAACGGAGTGAGGTCATTTGGAGATTTAAGCTTGGATGACTTTTGTATATGGATTGTACCCAGCTCTATCTTCTAAGCCTGGAAGGGTGGGAGAAGTTTTGAGGAGTGCTTGGGAGTTAATTAACAAGCTGAATTCAGACAAGATGGAGGTACTGTTTAATTGATGGTTCAGAAATTCCATTTTCAACCGATGCTGGATAGCGTTGCGCGCGCGCACACACACACACCCCTTGAGGATGCTTTCCTGTAAAAGTTAGACCTGGCCTCAGTTGTCCAGGGTGGAGTACTATCATGTGCTCTGCAGTGGGGCTGCCCTTGACAACAGTTCAGAAACAGTGGTTCATTCAAAACGCCACTGATAGGCTTGTGACTGGGACCAAGAGATTGAAACACATCACTCTGACTTTGTATCCGTTTTACTAGTTGTCAATTTCTTTCTGGGTGCAGTTCAGGTTGCTCAGCAGCCTTCTCCATTGCTGCCCCTGGACTTTGGAATGCGCTCTCTGTTGAAATAAGAGCCTCCCCATCTCTGGCAACTTTTTAAAAGGCACTGAAGAGACATTTATTCACCCAGGCTTTTAATTAGATTTATAGTTTTAATATTTTTAATATTGGGTTTTAATTGTTAATTGATTTGGTGTTTTAAATTATTTTAATTGCAAACCACCCAGAGACGCAAGTTTTGGACAGTATGGAAATATTTCAAATAAATGCTAGTTTTACCTTAATGGGTCGGTGCCCCAGGCCGTTTGGGGATTTAAAGTTATCTCCAGAACTGCTTCCTCTCATATGAACCTGCCTAAGAACTCTGATCAATCTTGCAGAGCCCTCTCCATATTTCTGTATGATGCAGCAGGTGAGCATGAGGGGAGAGGGCTGTCTTATTGATGTTGCCTAGAATATCCTCCCCAAGGAAGTACCCCAGTCCTGTCGTGCTCTGCCTTTCAGCGGAAAATGAAAATTGTCCTGTTCCAGTCTGCTTTTGCTTACATCTGTTACTCTTTGCTAGTTGTTTTAAACTGCTGTTTTGTTTCAGGACTATAATGTTGAGTTGATGTTCATCTATAAATGTGTAACTTCTGTGAGACTGCTTTGAATGGTTAGGTACCTTGGGTGCAGTTCAATTGTCGAAAGACTAAATATAAATCAAAGTAATAAATAACACTAAATAATACAACCACCATTGTTGTAGGCAGGCAGCCAAGTCAAAGTGATGTGAGGAGCAACTGCCCTCAGGCAAGCATCCAGATTACAAACTATACTGGTGTAGGCTCGTCTCATTTCCACCTCCTCATCTCCTAGGCAAGCAAACACAAGGTAGACTACTCAGGCTGTACAACTTCAGTCCTCCATCTGTTGTTGGCATGTGACTCCCATTATCCCTGATTATTGGCCATTGTGGCCAGTAGTCTGGGATTATGGGAGTTGTAGACCAACAGAAGCTGGATGGCCAAAGTTGTGCAGCCCTGCTTTAACCACAGCTCATCATTCCCTGGTGCTCAACAATGCTATGGCACCTGCCTGTATGTCTTTATCTTTTAACTTTAAGACAGAAATAATTTAAATTTGATTTTTGTTCAAAAGCCAAGCTGTAAATAAATTGAAAATCCATTACTAATTAGCACTTTTCAAATCTTAATCACAATCAATCTTCTGCCATTGAAACCTTGCTAGTCACTTCATTTTGTGGTAGGAAAGAAAATCAGTGGAATTGGTTAAGCGAGTTGATTTGTCAACTTAATTTAATTATAACTTTCAAATTGTTATATTTTTTATTATGTTAAAATACTGGAATTAAAATGATTTTGCATTGCAGAAACACTTACATCACCTAATTGTAATTTCTAGGGTTCAGCTGCTCGGATGGACCAGGACACCTCAAGTATTATGAGTTCTAACAGTAGCTATTCTGTTCCTCGAAGATTGACCAGTCACCTGGGTACCAAGGTAACCGAAGTTTACTACAAATTGCTAAGTTTACGTTTCTAATAAAATATCCACATTGGTTTCTATAAAGGGTGTTAATATTTATAAAGGAATTCTTCTACTCACTAACTCTGTGGAATTTTAGGAATAGAAGTGTGATATTTTACCCTTGTGTTTAGGTCAGGTCTTAAGAAAAATATGGCATATATTTAAATAGCCTGTCTAGGAAATTCTGTTAAAACTCTAACATTATTTTCTTGTGTAATTTAGAAAAATACTAAACTGAAGTTGCAATTCTATAACTTTGAGGTACACAAGCCTGAGGATTGTTATAGCAACATATAGAACTCAAATAATGAACTCCAGCAACATATTGCTTTATGGTAGACATGAATGTGTAATCAATTTTTGATTTTGAACTTTTCCAAGCATATTTTCTGGGATTTGTATACCTAAGGCCGATATAGACATAATGCTGAGTGGTCCACATGTTCCCTCCCTTCTGGAGTGTGAATACCCACTAATTGTTGGGTTAAATGCAGATAATTACATTGACATTGATGTTAACCTCCGTTAAAGCTAACCAGGATTTCTGCTTAATCCAGGATCTGAAACCATGGTTAGCAGTGCTCCAGAGTGCAGAGAATTTAAGGATTATGTGACCAATTCAGAATTGCTTGGCCATGATTATCTCTGCATTGGCTCAGAAAGAATAATTCTATGCTGTCTGAAATATACTTATTTTGAGCTAATTTGTTCTAATATAATCGGTTCAAGGAATTGTATTGTATTGCATACATGTACAGCACTTTCTCAAGTCTGCTTTGGGCATTAGACATTCTAAATATACCCAGCTGTTATTTCTCATGTGAAAGGGAAGATATGACTTGGAGAAATTGAGAACAAGTCTTGAAGGTTTCTTGAAAGTTTCTTGAAACTGCATATAGAGGAAGTCTTGAAGCAGTATTTAGTAGGGATATGCACAGAATCACAGAGGCGCGGTCCGGCACGGGGGGGTATGGAGCTTTAAGGGTGGGGGGGTAGTACTTACCCCTCTCACCAATTTTCCCCCTCCGGCTCTCGACTTCGTAGCAAAGTTTTTGGGGCGTCAGCGTTCCTCCCTGCCCCCATCGTTGCCCAGCAAAAAGGGAAGTTGTGGGCGCGTGCACGGCCATCGCCGCTGCATGCGCACCACACACAATGTGTGACGTGTGCGGCGCACATGTATGGCGGTGGGCGCACACGCACCGCAACGGGCACATGCGTGCCCTCAACTTCCCATTTTGCCGGGCAACGACAGGGGCAGGGGCGGCAGGGAGGAACGCTGCCGCCCCAAAAACTTTGCTACAAAGTTGAGCGCCAGAGGGGGGAAAGTGGCGAGAGGGGTAAGTACTACCCCCACCCCACCCTTAAAGCTACATCTCCCCCCCACCCCCCTCGCTGGACCAGCCCCTATCCAGACTGGTTCGGAGGCCTCTACCATGGCCCCGGACTGGTCCGCTGCACATCCCTAGTATTTAGAGCAGTTGAATTTTACTCCATGGCTTAATTATCAGTGAAATATTAAGGCATCAGTAATATAAACCTGTAAATCTCAAAGGAGACTAGCCCTTCTCCCTGACTTACTAGTTTTGTATGTGTAGGGAGTTTGTATATATGGGGGAAGATTCAGACATTAGAAGCATAGTCTACTGATCTCATTTTTTGGAACCGAAGAAATTTGTTCAGACCTTAGAGTCCCTCACCTAGCTTGTTTAGTTAAAATGTGGTTGTGCATTATGCCTGAACTGGGGTCTGCCCACAAGCTGTGGTTTGAGGCCAACAAACCAGGATCTGGAACCATGATTTGGAGTTGATTTGCAAACCACCATTTTTGCTGTCGTTCTGCATTGTGTCTGAATTCACAGACCATTGATAAACCATAGTTCAGGCCATTGCTTAGCCTCAAGAGGCTGCTGCACCTTGGAGATGGGATATGAGATATGAAGCAGAGTCATGCGTAGATGGGGGGAAATGCAGACAAGCAATTGTATTATTTAGTTTCTCTGTCTATCTGTAAGAGCAAACCATGTTTTTGTGTTGTCTGAAACTACAATGGATGTTCCAGTGTTAGCAACTGAGCTCACCGAAGCACTCTTTCAGGAACTGAAGTAGAAGTGCTACACCACTTCTATTGCATTGTTGTTAGAGTTAGGGTAGAAAAGAGGAAGGGCTGTCCAAGGCTCCAGGAACAGAATTATACTAAAACAGTGCAGGTGGTTGTTTATTTAGATTATTTCATTCTTGTGTGTAAATATCCAGTATATTAATATGACCAATATAATTTTGCCTCAATGCTTCATTCCTTTAATTTTTGTGCTAGTGTACATTTTTTCTGACATCCCATTCAAACAAATTGCCCAGACTAATTGTGTGTTCTTTAGCTCGAAAGTGTTTATCTTTTGTGATGAAAGTATTCATAGTCTCTCTTGTGATTCTGTGGTTACATACATAAGTTAATATTAAGAACCTGTTCTTACATGTTGTTAATTAATCTTTAAAAACCTGCTCTTATGTAGTGCTTTTATCCACCTGTACATGTGGTAGCTTTTGACCTTAATCTTAACACATCAGCTATTCTCCCCCTCCTCCCCCCTCCAGCTGAGCAGTCCACTCCATGGGAAGTATTTTTACTTTAAGCTGCTTTTGAAATAGTTGTACCGGTCTTAAGGTGTTTTCAGCTGTCCAGTGGATTTATATTGACATATTGCATGTCAGGTTATTTTAGCAAGCCTGTCAATTCTCAGTAATTGCTTCAGCCCAATTGGACAATCAAAGCTGCTCGGTCAATTCTATTACTAGTGTTTCATGGTGTGACACTAGATTGCTGCCACAATAATAGTTCAAGGAGAATGCCATTAAGGTTTTCTGAAAATGCATAATGCTCTTTGTGTGGTTAATTAATTTATGAGCAACATTAGTTCTTATGTATAATGTTTTCTCTTACTGCTGCAATTTAACATTCATTTAGGAGTCCTGTAAAAGTGCTATATAGAATCTAATTATTAGCTATTGTATTTGCTAGGCTTTGAAAGGCTGAATTTTTAAAATATTTATCCTCTTATGGGCAAACGTTTTAAAATGCCTCTACAATGGTATTCTTCTCTTCCATTTTGCTCCAAAGCTTCTTGTGATTGTTACAGAATTTGCTAGGTAAAAGTATATGTGCCTGGTAGAGCAATTCTAAGCCTGTAGATATACGTTTTTACATGAAAATCTTAATCATATAAATGTACATACAGTTGAGGGGAAAATTCTGGTAAGTTTCTCATCTAAGCATTTGAGGATCATTTTTAAAAATGAAGAGCTATAATCCTTTTGATGTCATTACCATATTCTTTTTCTGTTACTTTAAAATAAAATGAAATTAACAGCTAAGGACTGTTATGCTTTAGAGTTATTTGACACAGTAGAAAAATATTCCTGGATGGACCTATGCCACCACTACATCATTCATATATATATTTTAAAATTGTAATCTTGTTTAATTCCATCTACTCTGCAGGTGGAAATGGTGTATTCATTGTTATCAATGCTGGGTACGCATGATAAAGATGACATGTCACGAACGTTGCTAGCCATGTCCAGCTCCCAGGACAGCTGCATAGCCATGCGCCAATCTGGATGCCTTCCCCTCCTCATCCAACTCCTACATGGCAATGATAAAGACTCTGTTTTGTTGGGAAACTCTCGGGGCAGTAAGGAAGCCCGTGCCAGAGCCAGCGCAGCCCTGCATAACATCATTCATTCACAACCTGACGATAAGCGAGGCAGGCGGGAAATAAGAGTTCTCCATCTTCTAGAACAAATCCGAGCTTACTGTGAAACGTGTTGGGATTGGCAGGAGGCACATGATCAGGGCATGGACCAGGACAAAAATCCAAGTATGTTTGTCCGAATGCTTAGAAATGGTTACCAAAAGATTTCAAAGCAGCGCAAAGTGGTGTTTAATGTTAGGGCTTTGAATTTAAGACTTAGCGGAGCAAAAGTATATAAGCAGGATATGTGAACTACAACACAAGAACCTATTGCTAGATGTTTTGGAGTTCAAACAAATAAAGTTCAGTTCAGTAACACCCCACCCCCCCACCCCCAGTCAGTACAGCCAGGCTCGGAGGATTTTTTCCTCCTTAACCATTATTTGGTAGCAGTGGTAATTGAATCAGAATCTTGACTACATGGAAGTGATTGTGGTTGGGTCCTATTATGTGTGGAACTGGGTTTTTCAGTCTTTTATGACAGTGTCCCCACCCACTCAATCAGGTGTGAAGCCTCAGTATGCTATTCAGTGAGGCTGTTCTCACACACAGCCTGACCCAGGCCAGGGACACCCAACTGGATTCGGCTGCACGTGAGAACCACTGAGATCAGGCCTGATCCCGGTGGGCCAGTACTGCCTAGCCCAGCTTTTAGCCAGGGTTAAGGGAGCAAGGCCTCCAGAGCTGCGCACTGCACCACATAGTGCTGCTCATCTGGGAGCATGATATGGACTCTCAGAAACAAGCAATCTGTCATCTGGGGGGGGGGGAGTGAGTAAATCCATCCTTCCTACCACCACCACCACCCCACCTGCTGCCCCGCCCACCCGGTAGTGAGAACAACCTCAATATGTTCTTGCACTTGATGTGAAATGGGCGTCAGGGAGTCAAATCATTTAAAAAAAACTAGGCCCAGTTCCTGTTCATATTAATCAGTATTTTTTTAATTCTTTGGTTCAGGCGCTGACTTTAAATAAGCCATTTGGTGACGGATTCAGACACTTTGAACCAGTTTAGATACATTTCGTGCAGAATAATGTCCATCTCTTTAGCTTGCAATGTACAGTAATTCTAAAATGAACTCAATGGCAATTATTTGAGAAAAATGTAAGTTACCAGTGGTAACTATTTAAGAAAAAGATAATAAAACAAATACATACATACATACATACATACATACATACATACATAAAACAACCCCTGCTAACTGGGCAAAGAGGCACCTTTTACTGTGGTGATTCTCTTTATTTAGCAGGGGGAGAGTAACTGGCCCTATCCACCTCCAGCACAGTACCTCCAGTGACTGTTGCTGGTGTCTATCTTGTGGTTTTTTTTAGAATGTGAGCCCTTTGGGGACATCTTATTTATTTATTATTTCTCTGTGTCAACCGCCCTGAGCCATTTTTGGAAGGGCGGTATAGAAATCGAATTAATAATCAATCATACATACATACATACAACAGGGTAAACCCAGAAAAAGCAAAACATTAATCATACAAGTGAAAGCCGAGTGTCTGATTACTGAATGTAATGAGCAGGATCCAGACTAGCTTAGGCTTAGTTTAAGGACATATAATAAAGTCATTGCATGAAGAAAGGAGCCTCTTTTCCAGACTAGTTCTTGTACAGTGGATTAAGGTTCAATACGTGCTTATGGAACACAATCCCATATGGAAGATGGTTGCCTAAAGGGAATATTACACATTGTATTAGCAAAATGATAATATTATGCAGCAATGCAAACTGCTTAGAGATTATATTTTCTTACCTGCTGTGAGCGTAATGCTAGCCTGGATCCTGCTCTTTGTCCTTTTTCACTGAAAGAACTCAAGTGGTGCCAGGGTTGTCTTGATAATCTGGCCAGATGTGACTTTCAACCACTTACATCTGATAAGAAGGCTTCACATTTTTCCATCTGGGAAAGACTGCACAATTATGCATAATTAGACTGCCTTTTCAGTTGACCAATAAACAGTTTTAAAGTCTGATCTCAAAACTTGGTTCTGTTAAATACCTAGTTAATGGATCAAGCAAATAATAATTATTCTCCTCCTTCTGAGACAGTGCCAGCTCCAGCTGACCATCAAATCTGCCCTGCGGTGTGTGTCCTAATGAAGCTTTCATTTGATGAAGAGCATAGGCATGCAATGAATGAACTTGGTAAGACGAAAAGGATTACTTTGCAAGAAAATAACAAATGTTTTTTCTTCTTTCTATACACTTGCTAAATTAAAGCGTGTCAGTAAGAACTATAATACAGGTGGACCTCGTTACTTTCAGTCCCGACACCTGCGATTCCACGTATCCATGGTTGGGCAATTGACACCTGACATTGGTATATGTGGTTCCTAGGTGTCCAGAAACTCCGAAGGCATTTCTTGCCACCATTTTGCAGCACAAGGCCATTTTGTACTCCCGGGGGGGGGTTGTGATTTTTCCTCTGGAAAATGGCAGAATTTTGGCTTCTGCGGGGGCTTTGCTGTACAGCACTTTCTTTCTCTTATTGCTTCAGTGTTTAGCCTTTAAAAAAAAAGAAGAAGAAGCCGCCTCCAGGAACCTAACCGCCCCTCCCCCCCCCGATTCCCATTGCCTTGATGCCTTGTTATCCGTGGTTTCACTATCCGTGGCTTCAGCCGAGAACGAAACCCCCACAGATAACGAAGTCCACCTGTACATCACTATCATTCCTTCCGATTTAATTGCACACATCCAAATAGGAAATAGGACAATTGATGTATGTGTGTAAAATGAACTAAAGCTCTTATACTTTCATAAGTGACAAATGCTCATCATGTCCAAAGGAACAAAGGAAACATATCTGAATGCTTAAAGAATATTTCTTCTCTTAAACTGGATAATACAACATGAATGTTTAGTACTCTGTCCTAAAATACCCCTTGCTCTTTAAGACAGTTCTCAGTTGATGTGGATGTTCTGTAATTAGCCCCTTTTTTTTGTTTTTGGCACTTTGGAGAATAAATATATTTAGAAAATAATTTCTAACAAACATTTCAATTACTTTTTATAGGGGGGCTGCAGGCCATTGCAGAACTTCTACAGGTGGACTGTGAAATGTATGGGCTTACTAATGACCACTATAGTGTTACATTAAGACGATATGCTGGAATGGCTCTGACGAATTTAACTTTTGGAGATGTTGCCAATAAGGTAAGTTTTGAATGTGTAGTTTCTTACTGAATAACTTTAATAATTAGAATATTGGCTTTGTCTACATAGAATGTTGTTGACATTAATGTCAGCGGCTGAATAAAGAGCAGAATTTATCAGGCAGCTGTAATTCAAGCATGCTATGAAGCCCTGAATACTGGCTGTAACAGAAGCACAAAACTTCTCATGATTCTGTGAGCAGACTTAAGAGGGGGTGGCAGGGAAGGCGGCAACAGCTTGCCTTCCCCACAAATGATCGAGAAGAGTTGCTGGGTGTGCAACTCGCGCACCCAGGCAGCATGGAGGTTCGGGGGCTGGGATGTGTTGTCCTGGCCCCCAGAAATCACGGTGCACGGTGCCTTATGGGGATCCCCCCAGTGCTGGCCATGAACCTGCTCCTCTGGCACATGAGCCAGCAGGCTCCCTTGCCTGGGTGTGCCTGCCTTAGCCCAGTCTTGGCTGCTCGTGAGAACAGCCTCAAGGTGCGATTCAATTAGTCTCTTTACTTTGGATTTTTTTCCTTTTTAGCGAAGCTTGGCAGAATATCTTTGGCAAAATATGAGTCTCTTGGAGTTTGCACTTAGGCAGTAATTTGCATCAGAGTTTAATTAATCTTTGTGAGTTATTTAAATTGGCACATTACATACATAACCTTTAATGCTATCCTTAAATGTTTGATCTCTTGTCGCCATAATACTGCTTAACCATTTGTTTCACAAAATCTCTCTGCTTTTGTTCCAACAGGCTACATTATGTTCAATGAAGGGTTGCATGAGAGCTCTTGTAGCCCAGTTAAAATCTGAAAGTGAAGATTTGCAGCAGGTGAATCTTGTTAGTGGGATGTTTATGTTGTGCATTTTCCTACTTGCTGCCAAGTATTCAAGCCTATTGATTTATTTAGGCTACCATTTATTTAAGTCAATTTTCCTAGTATCCACAATTGTGTTCTTGAAGTTTTTTCCATTTCATTCTTAACATACATACTTCATGCTTTTCAGAAGTCTCAAAATAAACCAAAATTTGCAACATGTTCACCAATATGGAATTCTCTAAACCAGTTTCTCCCTTTTGTTGAGGGAGCAGAGCATTGACTTCTCCCCATCATCTGCAAATTGGGGGGGATGTAGGAAGACGAGCAGTTCCTTCTCCTACCCTTTGAGGGTGAGTGGTGGCAGAGCTGCTACTGCTGCCTCCATGCAGAGGATGGGAGGGGCAGAAGCTGCTGCCAAGTCTGTTGACAAGGATGACTTCTCTTCTCCCTCCTCATCAGTGAATGAGCTTTTCTCCCACAGGCCCTGTGTCATCACATGAGGCCCTGAGAAGTCCATTTGCAAATGGGGAGGACAGGAGGCGGCACTGGTGGTCTAAGTGTTTTTGAACTGCCACTGCTATCTCTCACCTGCCTCCCCATCCACAAACTGAACATCCCCTAACTGTGAGGATGATTCCATTTTGCAAGTGGAAGGTGAATGGGGGAAGATGGCACCAGCAGCACCACCACCACCTTTCAGCATCCCTCATGGGCCCTAGCCTTGAAGGTTTATTGTGGGACAATACATAATTTGGACAGCCTCTGACACTACGGTTGAGTTTTTGGTGATAGTATAGATAGATGTTTTACTTTGATCAAGGAGGCCTTTGTAGAATTATACAACAACTGTTAAGATGAGGGGGAAATCGAAGCAATTTGAGTTTTATTTGCCCCTTTTATCTAAAGCAGTCGTACTAGGAATTATTTCATTTTAAGGTGCAGCTATTGCTGGCTGGCTTTTGGCTGCTCTAATGAAGTCCTTAATGTACCATCTTAATTTTATTATAAAACATTTATTTCATTCATTAACATTAAACTGGCCAAATACAAGACTTTTTAGATAAATTTATACCTATTTTACTCACCATGGGAAGTTCATCAGTGGCTGATGATCTGACCTTGGGCTCTGTCAAGCTTAATTAGCACTTTTATATACAGCTATATAGTTATCTAAATGTAAATTTCCCACAACACAAGTGTGTTAAACAATTACAAATATTTTCATTTTACAAGTGAGGAAGATACAGAATATCTATGTGCTTTAATTTTACCCTAGGTACTCTTAAAACCTCATAAATAAATCTCAATGAGAAGTTCAGTGATTCACTTAGGGAACTATACCTAAAACACAATTTGAAATGAAGCTTTAGACTTCTGACTCTGAACTCTCAGGCATTAAATTTAACAACAACAACAACAAAATCCAGTACATGAAACAGCTTATTATAATGTTTATACAGAAAAAAACAAAGCATCCTGTATTCCTAGCCATCAGGGAGTACCAAAGAGTAGAAAACTGTAAGAGATTGGATCCAATTGTTGCTTTCTTCTGATAGCATATTCACCCCCAAAAGTTAAATAACATTAAGCTTTTTTTGTTGTTTCATTTTTACAGGTCATTGCAAGTGTTTTGAGGAATTTGTCATGGAGGGCAGATGTGAACAGTAAAAAGACACTACGTGAAGTTGGAAGCGTGAAAGCATTGATGGAGTGTGCTTTGGACGTTAAAAAGGTGCCATCTGCAGAGGAATATTTGGAATGACTTCCCCTCCCTCCTTCTCCCCCAAAAGAAAAGTATAGCTCTTACTAATAAAAGACTAAAACATTATAATTTACAATGTGTAGTAGAAAAAAAATTGTAAAATGGATAGCAAAATATAAAATAGCTTGATTTCTTGCAGGTATTCTCTACCAGCCATTTTCTAAATTAAAGTTCTAAAAGCTTAATTTTTATCCCATTGAAGTCAAATATCAAAACTTCCATTGGTTTAATTGGGGTAAAATCTCCCCGCTCCACCACCCACCCAGAATTGTAATTCATTGTATGTTTTTTCTTTCTTCAGGAATCCACCCTAAAAAGTGTATTGAGTGCCTTATGGAATTTATCAGCACATTGCACTGAGAATAAAGCTGATATATGTGCTGTGGATGGTGCTCTTGCCTTTTTAGTTGGCACGCTGACTTACCGGAGCCAAACAAATACCTTAGCCATCATTGAAAGTGGAGGGGGGATACTGCGCAACGTCTCAAGCTTGATTGCTACAAATGAGGACCACAGGTAAGTGTGCTAGCAAGTTACACGTGCAGTAAGCTTTACATTATATGCAGACTGCTAGCTCAGATGTTTGCTAGAAAATTCATAAGAAACTATATGCAGGTAGGCAGATAATATGATCAAGGTTATACTTAATTATCTTGTATATGACACTTTTTTTTTTTTGCCACGTTCTTGTTAAGACCACTACTCAAATGGCTGCACACTGAGAATTGTCTGTGGGGGAAATAAAGTGAAATTGCTCTTTCAAAAGTGCTATTTGTATTGAGATACTATCATCTCAACCACCTAATGGTGCCACGGGAAATGACTTGACTAGCAAGCCAGAGGTTGCCAGTTTGTATCCCCACTGGTATGTTTCTCAGACTATGGGAAACACCTATATTGGGCAACAGCTATATAAGAAGATGCTGAAAGGCATCATCACATACTGTGTGGGAGGAGGCAATGGTAAACCCCTCCTTTATTCTACCCAAAGACAACCACAGGGCTCTGTGGTCGCCAGGAGTCGACACCAACTCGACGGCACACTTTATCTTTACTATCATCTCATTTCAGTTGTGTAACTGTGATTAATCAATTAGAAACAAGATAGTTCTTACCCAAAAACTTTGACTGGAATTCAACCCGTCCCCCAATGTGTCTGCGTGCACACACACCCCATATGCTCTGAGAAGCTGCCCTTAAAGGTCAGGGAAATGTTCAGGGTGACATTCCACAACATGTGAGTGACTTCTGTTGACAGGTCTGCTCTGAAGTGTAGCAACTACCTTCCTTGATAGCTATGTGCTCAAAGTTGGGGAAAGTTAGCTTCAAATGGGTCCAGACCAGCCCACAGCTATATTAACCACAAAGAATCTGGGAAAGTTGATCGTGGTATGGACATGTTGGAAAAGACAAAAAAGCATGAACACATGCCTTGAAAACAGAGAGTTGCTTTATTGAGGGATGATAGAAATACAGAAGGCGAAAAGGTGGTCGTTAATCAGAAGATTAGTGCCTAGTGAACTTGCTAATGACCGTCTTTCCATAATTGGGTTTTGCAGTAGAGATAGATCAGGAAGCTTCTAAAGCCTTTTCAATATGTCATAGTGCTAGGAGCGGGGTCAGAGATTTGGGGGTGAAAGAAAAAGAAAGAATAGACCCTTTATTCATATCTACCTGATCTGGACAGGGTCCTTCTCTCCAGTTGGCTCAAGCATGTGGCAAGCTATGTGGTGAAGGGGAGTAACGTGCATGGAGACAAGAGGTTAGTGTAGGAGGGCAGGAGATGCAAGAGGTCAATGCCTTTAAGTCTCGACGGCACGCTTTACCTTTACTTGTAGCTTAAAAGTAACCTGGAGGCATGGTTTAATTCTTGGGGAGCTATTGAGAAGTTTTTGCATCCTCCAAAGTCATGAGTTTGGAAACCTAAAGTGTGTTTGGAATGCTTGCTCCATAAAGGCATGAATATTGAGTATCGATTCGGTTAAGTCCTGGGTCTTGCTTTCTGTGTGCTCCAAGAACAAAATAACTGCATCATCGGTGATTGCTGAAGGTAGCAATCTAGAAATGGAAGTGGGGATACATCGCGCTTTCTGGCATAATCTTGTTAATTATGGAGGAAGGGGGAGTGAAAAGTTTATTCTTGGAACCTATTATCTCTGTATATGTTCAGATGCCATCTCTTTAATCCATTGCAGTCTTGAGCTTGGGTCACTGTGGGGAAACACCTTAAATGATTTGTCGGTTCTGGAATGCAGCCAGTTAAAGTTTATCTTCCAAGCAGGCTAGGAAAATGGTGAAATTTTCTGGTTTCTGGGGTGCACACAAAATGGTGTAGTGAGTGAGTCTGGTAACAATTGCAGAAGGGAAAATCCCCTTGTGTAGAACAATAATCTTATTTGAATCTCAGTCTTTAAATAAATTAACTTTGAATAATATTCACTGAATATTCTGACAGTATTATCAACAGGAAATAATCATGATCTCTTCTGATTTGTTTTCCTTTTTGTTTATGTTCACTTCTTAATTACAGGCAAATTCTGAGAGAGAACAGCTGCTTGCAAACCCTGTTACATCACTTGAAGTCTCACAGTTTGACAATAGTGAGCAATGCATGTGGCACCCTGTGGAACCTCTCTGCACGGAATGCAAAGGACCAGGAAGCATTGTGGGACATGGGAGCAGTCAGTATGCTCAAAAATCTCATACATTCAAAGCACAAGATGATAGCTATGGGCAGTGCTGCGGCTCTAAGGAACCTAATGGCAAACAGACCTGCAAAATATAAAGATGCTAACATCATGTCTCCAGGTTCAAGCTTACCATCTCTTCATGTTAGAAAGCAAAAAGCACTGGAAGCAGAGTTAGATGCTCAACATTTATCAGAGACATTTGACAATATTGATAATCTAAGTCCCAAAACATCTCACCGTAATAAACAAAGACACAAACAGAATGTGTACAGTGAATATGTTTTGGATGCAAATCGACATGAAGATGGAGTTTGTAGGCCAGAGAATTTCAGTGCTGGTAACATGACTGTACTTTCACCATATTTAAATACTACAGTGTTGCCTGGCTCATCTTCTTCAAGTAGAGGGAATACAGAGAGTTCTCGATCTGAAAAGGACAGGAGCTTGGACAGAGAGCGTGCAATCGGATTAAGCAGCTATCAATCCACAACAGACAATTCTGGGAGCTCTTCTAAACGAATAGGAATGCAGATCTCTACTGCTGCAGCCCAAATTTCCAAAGTAATGGAAGAAGTAACAAGTATGCATATGCCGCAAGAAGAGAGAAGCAATGGATCTGTAACTGAAATGCACTGTTTAACAGAAGACAGGAATGCTTTAAGAAGAACATCTGCAGGCCATACCCTCACAAGTAATTACAACTTTGCTAAATCTGAGAACAGGACATGTCCTGTGCCATATGCAAAAGTTGAATATAAGAGAGCTTCTAATGATAGCTTAAACAGTGTCAGTAGCAGTGATGGGTATGGTAAAAGAGGTCAGATGAAGCCTATTGAATCTTATTCTGAAGATGACGAAAGTAAATTTTGCAGTTATGGACAGTACCCTGCTGATTTAGCCCATAAAATCCACAGTGCTAATCATATGGATGACAATGATGGAGAACTAGATACTCCCATAAACTATAGTCTAAAATACTCTGATGAACAGTTGAATTCTGGAAGGCAAAGCCCATCACAGAATGAAAGGTGGGCAAGACCCAAACACATAATAGAAGAAGAAATAAAGCAGAATGAACAAAGACAGTCCAGAAGTCAAAGTGGAGCCTACCCTGTATACACTGAAAGTGGGGATGATAAACATATGAGCTACCAGTCCGCTTTTGGACAGACAGAATGTGTTTCTCCTTTCAGATCAAGAGAATCTATCAGTTCAGAACAAAACAGAGTAGGCTGCAGTCATGGAATAAATCCAAAAGTAAACCAGTCCTTATGCCCGGATGATTATGAGGATGATAAGCCAACCAATTATAGTGAGCGTTACTCCGAGGAGGAGCAGCATGAGGAAGAAGATCATCCAACTAATTATAGCATAAAGTACAATGAAGAAGAGCACCATGTAGATCAGCCTATTGATTATAGTCTCAAATACTCAACAGATGTTCCCCCCTCTGCACAGAAGCCATCTTTTTCTTTCTCAAAAAGTCCATCCGTGCAAAGCACTAAAACAGATCACATTTCATCGAACAGCAGGAGTACATCGGCATCAGCTGGCTCAAAGAGGCATAACCAACTTCATCCAAATTCTGCTCAAAATAGAGCAGGTCATGCTCAGAAGTCTACCTCCTGCAAAGCACCCTCCATCAACCAGGAAACAATGCAAACTTATTGTGTGGAAGATACACCAATATGCTTTTCAAGATGTAGCTCTTTGTCATCTTTATCATCAGCTGAAGATGAAACGGGACGTGATCAAGCCACACGTGTAGCAGATACTGATAACTCCCTGAAGATAGTGGGAATGAAAGAAAATAGTGGGAGTCTGTCCACAGCAGGTACAGTAAGTGAAACTTCATCTGCCTCACAGCACATTAGAACAAAATCAAATAGACTTCAGAATTCTAGTTTATCTCCATCTGATTCAGCTAGACATAAGGCTGTTGAGTTTACTTCAGGTGCCAAATCTCCTTCAAAAAGCGGTGCTCAGACTCCCAAGAGTCCACCAGAACATTATGTGCAGGAGACTCCACTCATGTTTAGCAGGTGTACTTCTGTAAGTTCCCTGGATAGCTTTGAGAGCCGTTCAATTGCTAGCTCTGTTCAGAGTGAGCCTTGCAGTGGAATGGTGAGTGGCATCATAAGCCCGAGCGACCTTCCAGATAGTCCTGGGCAAACAATGCCCCCAAGCAGAAATAAAACCCCACCCCCTACACAAACCACTCAAGTAAAGAGAGAAGCAACCAAAACTAAAGTACCTAATGCTGAAAAGAGAGAATCTGGACCAAGGCAGACAGCTCTAAATACAGCTGTTCAAAGAGTGCAGGTATTGCAAGATGCAGACACTTTGTTACACTTTGCTACAGAAAGCACACCAGATGGATTTTCTTGTTCATCAAGCCTAAGTGCTTTGAGTCTTGATGAACCATTTATACAGAAAGATGTAGAGTTAAGAATAATGCCTCCTGTACATGAGAATGACCATGGGAATGAAGCAGAACTTGAACAGACAGATGATACAAAGGATAATCAAGAGAAGAAGACAGAGAAGCCCACAGAAACGGAAAAAGATATACTGGATGATTCAGACGATGATGATATCGAAATATTGGAGGAATGTATTATTTCTGCTATGCCAACAAAATCTTCACGTAAAGCCAAAAAGCCTTCTCAGATAACTGCTTCAAAAATACCGCCACCTATAGCCAGGAAACCAAGCCAGCTGCCTGTGTATAAGCTTCTCCCTTCGCAAAGCAGATCACATTCTCAAAAGCATGTTAGTTTTACTCCTGGAGATGATATGCCACGTGTGTATTGTGTTGAGGGAACCCCAATAAACTTCTCAACTGCTACATCTCTGAGTGATCTCACAATAGAATCACCACCAAATGAATTGGTAAATACAGAGTCTGTTGGTACAGACATGGAACCAGCTGAGTTTGAAAAGAGAGATACCATTCCTACAGAAGGCAGAAGTACTGATGATGCTCAAAGGGGGAAAAGGTCAACTGGGACTACGATTGGACTGGATGATGACAAAGCAGAAGGTGATGATATTCTTGCAGAATGTATTAATTCTGCTATGCCAAAAGGAAAAAGCCACAAGCCTTTCAGAGTGAAAAAGATAATGGATCAAATACAGCAAGCAACTGCATCGCCATCGATAAGCACTAAAAATCAACTGGAAGTTGAGAAAAAGAAACCAACATCACCAGTAAAGCCCATGCCCCAGAGTAACGAGTATAGGGCACGCTTACGAAAAACCACAGAGCCAAAAAGTAATTTTAGCAGTGAAAGGACATATACAGACAGCAAAGATATAAAGAAACAAAACCTGAAAAATAACTCAAGGGACTTCAATGATAAACTTCCAAATAATGAAGAGCGTACAAAAGGAAGCTTTGCATTTGATTCTCCCCACCATTACACTCCAATTGAGGGAACACCATATTGTTTTTCACGAAATGATTCCTTGAGTTCTCTAGACTTTGATGATGATGTGGATCTTTCAAGGGAAAAGGAAGAACTGAGAAAGGCAAAAGAAAGTGAAAATAAATCCAGCACCAATACTGAACAGACTTCAAACCAGCACTCAGTGAATAGAACACATTCTTGTCAAAAAAACACTCCAACAGAAAGAAATCAATCCAAAGCTCTTCTGCAGAAACAAACCCCTTTTTCTCAGTCAGCTAAAGAGATTGCGGATAGAAGTGCAGCTACTGATGAGAAAATGCAAAATTTTGCAATAGAAAATACTCCTGTTTGTTTTTCTCGTAATTCATCTCTGAGTTCTCTCAGTGATATTGATCAAGAAAACAACAACAATAAAGAAAGTGAGCCCAGAAAACATATAGAATCATCTGATGCCAAGATGGAATCAAGCAGACCTCAAGTTTCTGGTTATGTTCCCAAATCATTTCATGTTGAAGACACACCTGTATGCTTTTCAAGAAACAGTTCCCTCAGTTCTCTTAGTATTGACTCAGAAGATGATCTTTTGCAGGAATGCATTAGTTCTGCTATGCCAAAAAAGAAAAAGCCTTCAAGAGCAAAAGGGGACAGTGAAAAAAGTAACTCTAGAAGCATGGGAGGCATTTTGGCTGAAGATCTAACTCTCGATTTGAAGGATATACAAAGACCTGATTCAGAGCATGGTTTCTCACCGGATTCAGAGAACTTTGACTGGAAAGCTATTCAAGAAGGTGCAAATTCCATAGTTAGCAGCTTGCATCAAGCTGCTGCTGCAGCATCACTGTCAAGGCAAGCTTCATCAGACTCTGATTCAATCCTTTCATTAAAATCTGGAATTTCTTTAGGGTCACCCTTTCATCTGACACCAGACCAAGAAGAAAAACCTTTTACTAGTAATAAAGGTCCAAGAATTATTAAACCAGGAGAGAAGAGTACATTGGAAACTAAAAAAGTAGAGTCCGAAAATAAAGGTATCAAAGGAGGAAAGAAAGTATATAAAAGTATGATTACAGGTAAAGCTCGTTCTAATTCAGAACTTACCAGTCATTTAAAACAGCCCCTGCAAACAAATATGCCTTCAATCTCCCGAGGCAGGACAATGATTCATATTCCTGGAGTTCGGAATAGCTCTTCAAGTACAAGTCCTGTTTCTAAAAAAGGGTCACAACTAAAGAGTACAGCATCCAAAAGTCCTATTGAAAGCCAGAATTCTTCTGCTTCCCCCAGAGTAAACAAACAATCTGTGAAATCTGAGCCAAGCCCTATATCCAGGCAGCCGTCTCAACCAGGTGGATCAAGTAAAGGACCTTCTAGATCAGGATCTAGAGATTCTACACCATCTAGACCACAGCAGCAACCATTAACCAGACCTCTGCAGTCTCCTGGCCGAAATTCCATTTCACCAGGCAGAAATGGCATAAGTCCTCCTAATAAACTCTCTCAGTTGCCAAGAACATCATCTCCAAGTACAGCTTCCACCAAGTCTTCAGGTTCCGGAAGAATGGCATACACATCACCAGGCAGACAGATGAGTCAGCAAAGTATTGTGAAACAAACAGGGTTGCCCAAAAGTACCAGTGGTATTCCCAGGAGTGAGTCTGCGTCAAAAGGACTAAACCAAATTTCTGGTGTCAGTGGATCTAACAAAAAGACTGAGTTGTCTAGAATATCATCAGCCAAATCCAGTGGGAGTGAATCTGACAGATCAGAGAGACCAGTTTTAGTACGCCAATCGACCTTTATTAAAGAAACTCCAAGTCCCACACTAAGAAGGAAATTAGAAGAGTCTGCCTCATTTGAATCTTTGTCCCCTTCTAGGCCAGACTCTCCCACCCAGTCCCAAACACAGACCCCAGTTTTAAGTCCTTCACTTCCTGATATGTCTTTATCTGCTCATTCAGCCATCCAGGCTAGTGGCTGGCGAAAGTTACCTCCTAACCTGAGCCCTTCTTTAGAGTACAGTGATGGGAGACCCACAAAACGCCATGACATAACTCGGTCTCATTCTGAGAGTCCTTCTAGACTGCCAATTAACAGATCAGGGACATGGAAGCGTGAGCACAGCAAACACTCCTCATCCCTTCCTCGTGTAAGCACCTGGAGAAGGACTGGAAGCTCTTCCTCCATTCTTTCAGCCTCTTCCGAATCCAGTGAGAAGGCAAAAAGTGAGGATGAAAAACAGCATGTGAGTTCTTTTTCTGGATTCAAGCAATCTAAAGAGAGTCAAGCACCAACAAAAGGTACTTGGAGAAAGATAAAGGAAAATGAAATTCCTCAGATAATGACTAGTCCTCCTCAAAATACCTCATCAGGTGCTATCAGTGGTGCTGATTCAAAAACTTTAATTTACCAGATGGCACCTGCTGTCTCTAAAACAGAGGATGTATGGGTGAGGATTGAGGACTGCCCTATTAATAATCCTAGGTCTGGAAAGTCTCCCACAGGAAACACTCCCCCTATTATTGACAGTGTTTCAGAGAAAGGGAATGTGAATAGTAAAGATTCTAAAGATCTTCATGAAAAACAAAATGCAGGGAATGGAAATGTCCCTGCTCGCACCATGGGTTTAGAAAACCGCCTGAATTCATTCATTCAAGTGGATGGCCCAGACAAGAAAGGAACTGAAACAAAACCTGTGCTAAACAATCCTGTCCCTGTCCCAGAAACTAGTGAAAGCACTATTAATGAACGTACACCATTCAGTTCCAGCAGCTCCAGCAAACACAGTTCGCCCAGTGGTGCTGTTGCAGCAAGAGTGACTCCTTTCAACTATAATCCAAGCCCCAGGAAAAGCAGTGCAGATAATGGTTGTGCCCGACCATCGCAGATACCAACACCAGTAAATAACAGCACAAAAAAACGAGATTCAAAGACTGAAAGTACAGATTCCAGTGGCGCTCAAAGTCCTAAGCGGCATTCTGGATCTTACCTGGTGACTTCTGTTTAATGAAAAATTCTGATTATTATGCTATATGTGGAACTTTTTGATGAAACTATAAAATAATTTGGTTAGGTTTTGGGTTGGGGTTGTGTGTGTTTTTTTGTAAATACATTTGATTCTTGTAGAGGGTTCTTGTTCTGGAAGCCATATTTGATATTCTTTGTCTTTGACTGGTAATATTTTGAGGGATTCCTTCTGACTTTGACTGGTAATATTTTGAGGGTTCCCAATTGATAGTTTAGCAATAAAATTGCTAAAGTGATTATATTTGTACAGTATGTTTTACATATATTTAATTAACATCCCATACCTTTAATTGTTTTTTGTGGGGAGAAGAGGATTCAAGAAAGATGAATGGAGATTGAAAACAAAATTCTAATGCTGTATCACTCATTTCTAGATTTACAAAATGACTAAACTACATCAGGGAGAAATTGGTATTATTTATGCAAAAAAAAAAAATACTCCATTTTAGTATTTGTGAAGCCACCTAACCTTATAATTAATCATGTGGCTGTGAAATTCACAGTAATATGGTTTCTGCTGAACAAGCCTGTTTTTTCTGCATGGATAGAACTGATGGTTCATTTTCTGAAATAATGATTAACATTTCTGTGGTCACATAATGTGCATAGATAGTTATGGTGTAATTTTATCTTTGTTTCTGTGCTCTGCAAAAAAAGGAAATCGGTGTATGTGTGAACCTTGAAGAAAATTATTTTACCAAAACTAGATTTTATCTGACAGTAGGTAGGATTTTTGCTATGCTGTAACTTGTTGTATATTCTGGTATTTGAGGTGAGATGGCTGCTCTTCTATTAATGAGACATGGGTGAGGTCTCAACAGAACTAAATGAACATTTCAGAATAAATTATTGCTGTATGTAAATTTTGTTGTGTGTTACTTTTGCAGTACATAAGAAATGGATGTTTAATTTTGGTATTTTTGAGATTTCTTTTTTTGTATGATGTATGAATGCACTTACTCTAAAGGCTCATTGGGGGCAATCTACATTCCATTGAAATTGGTGGAAGCATTGGCATGGATTTTAATGGATCTGGATTGTATCCACTGCCTGTTAACAGTCACACACTGGTTCTTTTCAAGTTTATAGTAGCTGTTAACGTACACATATAACTGCTGCAGCATTCCAACAGAGCACTGGGGTTTGCAGTTGAGACTTTTGTTGATTCTAAGTACAGAAAGAGGCTAAAAGAAGTACTTCTGTATGCCCAAAGTCATGCTTCTCATCTTGCACAGTCTAGAATGCTATTCTGTGAATAAAATATGAGTTTTGCAGTTCTGGAAAAACTGGAAAAAAAGTTTATCTGGAAATTGATTGCAAGTGTATATTCATTTGGTATCTTGCTCCTTTTTTTAATGTGGACACACTGGAGACTAATATACTAAATTTAAGTGTCTTAGTAGAAAATAAGTTTTGTATAAACTACTCTGGATAAACCAACTTTGTAATCACATATGCTTTCACTTAAGAGACCTTCATTATACTGTTTACAACAGAAGTACTCTGATAAACTTAAGTGCCTCTATGCAAATATAGCAAAATGCGTGTGCATGTGGTTAATTAAAACAGTAGAAAGCAAGTAAACTTATATCTCAGGCTGGTTTTCATTATTACTATCATATATGTAATATGTGTTTACATAAAGTAGGGTTCTGAATGTGCTTACCAGTGTCAAAATACAAATATGCCAGTTTAACTGATAATACAGGACAGTGCTTCTTGCTGTATGGCACACTAGAGCTAGAGCTGTAAAACTCCTGAAACGATGGAGACAGAAATATCCTTTTTAAGGGGGGAAATTGAAATATATACATATGATACAAATATACTTAAAGTTCACTGTTTTAAAGGCACAAAATGAACTGTGTACAGCTTAGTTTGCACATAAGATTTCCCTTTTTAATAATAAAACTAGGGCATCAACATGCAAGCTGATATAACCTGAGTTTATCTGAGCAGGTTTTTCCTGAGCCCTCTTGCAGCATCTGGAGACTGGTGAATGTACTGTCCTGATTTGGCCACGGTCCATCTTGGCGATATTCTCTCACCTCAAGGAGTGTAGCACCCAAGCAGGCAGGGCAATAGGCTGCTTGCTTTCCTATAGGAAGATGAAACACAATGTCATATAGTTCCTTGAGGTGGGAGAATATCGCCAAGATGGACAGTGGCCAAATCAGGACAGTACATTCACCAGTCTCCAGATCAAAGTGGAAAGTAGGCCAGCAGGCAACAATTCACAAGCAAACAAGGATCCTAGGGAAGGCGTAGGTCTGTGTAAAGTGGACAGTGGGTCTGAGGTGGAGGGAGGCTGAAAGCATCTGGTATCTTAAAGTTCTACATAATTATATATTATGCAGATCAGAATTGTAGATTTAACATGTTTCATTGCCTTACATAGAAAACATCTTCATGTTACATAGTTAGCATTTTGAAAGCAATAAACAGGAAGTGATAATCTTTTAAAACCATGCTTTGTAAAGTATTTCATGCAGCAGTTTGAGAGAATATATTTCATAAGAAATGTGTTAAAGTTTTTCCAAAATGTCCACTTTCCCTCTGACCTGAGGGGTGGAGGGACAGAAGCAAATTGTTCCTGCCCCGCCCCCTGAAATTTCCCCAGTTCCCCCCCCCCCCAGGTCTTCACATCTCTTAACCCAGAGCACAAGTCTTCTGCTATAAATTTTTACATTTTCGGAATAACTGACATCATATTAGCCTAATGTAAAGATAACAGATGTCGCCTTAAGTGGCGCAGTGGGGAAATGCTTGACTAACAAGCAGAAGATTGCCAGTTCAAATCCCCGCTGGTACTATATCGGGCAACAGCAATATAGGAAGATGCTGAAAGGCATCATCTCATACTGCGTGGGAGGAGGCAATGGTAAACCCCTCCTGTATTCTACCAAAGAAAATCCATGTCTCTGTGAACGCCAGGAGTCGAAATTGTCTTGACAGCACACCTTGCTTTAGAGATAACATGCATTTTCAAATAATGTAATGTATTGTTAGCTTTATCTTGGTGCCCTCCCCTCCCCTCCCCATAATGCCTTGACACAAAGTAGATAAGGCAGGATATAAATCCCTTAAATAGATAATGTCATTTGTTTAAATAATACATACTGAATAGATAAACTGGTGAATCCGATAACACTTTGAAATGCCATATGTAAGAAGAACTATACAACATAAAATCTGTATTTAATTAACCCTATTAAGATACTAACAGTAAGTTAACGTTAAGAACTTGTGTGCTGGGTTTCTTATAAAAAGTATTATGTAACAAAATATTACTCCTTTTTCCTGAGGTCTCCATCAAAAAGGCTGTAGTTCTTATACTCTGCCTTTTAACTGGGCATAAATAATGGCATACCATATTGGTAGAATATCTTATGTAGACACAACCCCTGCCTCCCTGATATACAGTATCCTTGTTTGCAATATATTACGGTTCAATGTACTTTATGTACAGCATCCAATATAGACTAATAAACAAGATCAGTGTTCCTTTGATCAGTCTGATTCACTTCAGTTTCTCTTGCATCAGCTATTCCAAAAGAAAATGGGGATTACAGCTGGAGGGAACTCCCCACCATGAAGGTTGCAGAAATCCTCTGCTGTTAACTACCAAGCTTTAATGGCAACTTGACTTCACGGATGCTGTTAAATGTGTACTTGCTGATTACTGCTATTTTTTACTTCTTAAATTAACCACTGGCGTATTGTCGTGATGCACCGCACGGTATGGGCAAAACCAATTCAAGAAATTGAAGATAATTTTTAAAAATAAAATTCCATTGGGCAGCATCGCTTCTCAGCCTTTTAGCTAAGATCCAGTATGTGTTCCATTGGGCAACGCCCAAATGAAGATTTGCATGAGCAGAATGCTTCCACTTCTACAAAGGAGATGAGGCAATGTATATCCCACTCTTCCCCCTGCTGCCCTCTGTATTTGCCAAAAAAAGTCACTGAGGATTCTCCAGATCTCGGGGACATCTTTTCAGCAAGCGCATGGAGCTATAAAGGGAAGGGGGATAAAAGAAAAGCGCTCCTCACCATGTGCATGAGTGGAAGTCTTCCACTCATGCAAATCTTAGTCTGGATCTATTGCTCACTGACACAAAGTTTCCTGCTTCCTCCCCTGGCTCTGGTACTGTGAGAATTATATTAATTTTTTTCACTTTCTGATTATTTGTGAATCAATGTGCAAGCCAAAATGTTCAAAACGTTTTCTTTTGTAACTTAATTCTGATATACTGAAATATAATGAATAATTTGATCAGCAATTTCATTTTGATGTAAAGAAATAGCCCAGTAAAAACAAATGTGCAAATTGTAATGTTTACTTTTTTACAATAAGCTTGCTTTTTTTAGTATCAATGTAAGTGGCATATAAACATACTTGTTTTGAGACCGTGACCACAATTGTATTTTTAAGCCTGTTATTGTCCATATCCCTCTTTAAGAGTATTCATTGAATTGTGATTTAACTTGTCTTCAATGAAATAATTTATTGTTCCAAGTCATGTACTCAATCTATAATGTTGTTTCTCAAAGCTGTAAACTATCCCATCACAATTTATTATGTACTAACAATGTAAAAACTAAATGTTCTATAAACATTTTTATATCTGACAAACCAACCATGACTACAAAGAACTGAAGTAGTCTGTTTTCAAAGTAGTATCTCTGACTATTAACATGTTTGAGAAGTTTAATTTGAGTTTATTTGTATATTTTTAATGTGTGAAATCAAAAAAATTAAAATTTGGAACTCTTTGTGTTTAACAGAACCTAATGCATAACTCTATAATTGGATGGCTTCAACACACTAAACAGATTCTTGAAAGAGTTCTGAATGTTTCAGTGTTGCCAATGGGTCTTGTAAATTAAATTCTTCTATAAAGACCATGTTCCATCCAAACATCAATGTGTGTGTGTTATGTTTAAATGTGAAGTGCCACTCAATTTTCCCCCAATATATTAAAGTTCATCCTTAATAGATGGACTTGAATATTGTTGGAGAAATAACTGCATATTGTGGGTTTGCGATTTGTTACTGTAACTAGTTTTGGTAGCTGCAAGAAGAATTTTTTTAAATAGCGGAACTGGGATAAGCAGAATGAAATAAAAGGACAATAGATAAACTATACTTGATAGGGCGAGACTCTGGAGGCCTCTCTGCTTAACTGCAGCCAACTTCCAGAACTAGTCCGTCCATTATTTGATGCTGTTGAGCAAGAATTGAAGTTTTAACTGTAGACCATACTGCAGTGACACATCTTATTTGGAAATTCCTACACTTAAAACTGTTTTATGTATTTTCATGTAGCTTTACAAAATCAATTTGACAGAAGTTTAGGCCAAGAAGAAGCCTCACAAGGTCTGTAGTCTCTCCCTTTTAAGAACTAAAATACTAACTTAATCCTGGCAAACACATTAAAAAGAAGAGAACCTTCTTTACACACATTCAAATTAATAATAGGTTATTTATGCAAACAGTATGTAGCATTAGCATTTTTGCAGCATTATCACACTGTGAGCTCATAACTTGCGATAAACCAACTTGCAGATCTTTTTGGCTAATGTCTGATAAGTAATCTACCTCCTTTCTTTTTTTTGGTAATACTTAACATTTGCCTTTAATGAATGTTGTCATCTTACTTCAATCCATTTTCCCCAAGAACATTAGAAGCCTCAACAGAAGCCCCATTGCTGAAGTCTTTTTGCAGTTCAAAACTTTACATCACTTGCAGGTTTTCTGTCGCAGGGGGCTTTCAACCTGACATGACAATGGTTAGTAGTAGTCCAGCAATGTCTAGGGACTCAAGTTGGGAGTTCCTGTTCTATACAAAGTGTGATTTCTTCAAATTTCAACAATAAAGCAATTGGACTAGAAAACTGCCAGGTCAGTTATATAGGCTGTTTGAGGTTTGCCTAGATGAGCTTCTGCTGACATTCATATTGTTGGTAATCTGAGGGTATGTGGGCTTAAAATTAAGTCAGATGTTCTAGTAGCTTGCAAAAAAGATCCAAAGGAAATGCACTATTGCAGTCTTCCAGAAATTCTCGTATGAGCCATTGATTTTTCTCCATGAATTGAAATGTGTATGCTTTTGTATCAAGAAGTGCTGGAAATGTCACTCTATCTATCTAATCCAGAACTATGCAATCTGTATGCAGATGCTGCTTGTATGTGTACATCAACTCCGCTGAGTATATTGAAGCCAAATACATAGATGTCTTTGTACTAATCGTTAGGTAAATGTTATGCCAGCATAACTCCTCCTCAGCATAAAGCATCCTCAGCTGGATGCTTCCATCCTGCCCCATCTACCAGGTGATCAGTATTGTCACAAGTATTTCTTTCACTATTCTTGCCAGGCCAATGCTTTTGCATAGTACAAGGCACTCTCATAGCAATGCTTCCATAGACTTTTCTGCTACACTCATCGTTCACAGGAGTTGGTGGTTCATTTGCCAAGTTTAAGTATCGTACCTCCTTGAATCTGTTCAGAATTATCTGCAGGCTGTAGACTAGATTGGGAAACCCAAGGGAGGAAGCCATTGGCTAAGCCCTTATGTCTTGCTTTCCTTTTATCTTGACAGTTGATTATTGAGGAAAGCTTTACGTGAACATAAACAGAATACTAAACTATGTAGTCAAATATTCAGTGCTTCTAAAAGCTACTTGCCAGCTTCCTTTTCCCTGCTTGTGTTCTTGAGAAATGTAGAATATAGAGGTATCTGGAAGATCTTGGAGCATTTGTGATTTTGAAATGTTAAAACAGTACAGAAGGAGTAGACTTTATTTGTGCAGTAGGTCTAAGATTTTATCCAGTGTCTTTACTACAAATAAATCCAGCCATTTCCTGAAAAGTTCTGAGTTTTCATAGGAAGCTGCCATCAGGTCCATCTAGCTCAGGATTGTCTAGAGTGACAGGCAGGGGCTCTCCAAGATTTCAGGCAAGGGTCTTTCCTAGGCCTATCTGGAGATGTTGGGGATTGAACCAGGGACTTTCTGCCTGCAAAGCAGATGCTCTGCTACACAGCTATGACCCCCATTCTCAAACATGTTTTTAAAAACTACAAATAGAAACAATAATTAAGGAGGCCCTGCAGTAGGCTTTTCTTACATCACAGTAAAACATTTGAATTAATTCTGCTTGTTGGAGGAAACATTCCAGATTAGCTTGGTAAGGAATAAAGAATTCAGCTCAGCTGCTGCTGAATACAGTCAGACTGACTAGCTAAAGTTATTTGTGTGCAAATTGTTTACTAGATGGGCATAAATCTGATGGGCATCACAATGCATTGTGTCAGTGCCACCTATCTGCATTCATTGCTTACAATTGGATTAGGAAAGGGCTCCCAACCTTGGCTTCCGAGATGGTGGACCACAACACCCATGAGTTGTAGCTGAGCTGAAGGTCATTGTGCTGGGAGTTGTAGTCCAATATCTGGGGATCCAAGGTTGGGAACAGCTGAACTAGGGTATGCATTTGATTGCACGCTTCTATCCATACTAACACAACTAGTGTCACAATTGGTGGTGTGTAAATACTTTTTAAAAGCCCAGCTAGATTTGGATCAGTGTGAGTGGAGTGTAATGTAAAAGAATGAGAGAGTTGGGGTGAAATACAAAAAGATACTAATGTAGATGGGAGGAACCTGGCTGTAAATTTTGACAGTAAAATCTTTCCTTGTAATTAGAATTACTGTTCTTGACACAAGTGAACCTAAACCTTCACATAAGTTTCCTTTGTCTAAACCGATGATTTCACTCACTCCATACTGTTGTTTCAACTAATGATTCCCTTGAGGAGGTTTTGGTGACTGAAGGGATTTGCCCTAGCTGTAGCCTTTATGCTATGCAAATAACAGTGTGATCATTAATGTACTCAGCAGGAGCAATATGGCTGTATAAATTGCCTATTCAAACCTTCAGTGCACAGTCAGTGTGTGTTTATCTTGATATTTAAAAAGCTCTAACACTGCAGAAATTACACTGCTTGGATTTGGGTTGCCTTATTTAAAGTATATATATTTTTAGTCATGTCATGTTACTGGGTTCTCTGTATTCTTTTAGACACTAAAAAGTTGTTTTTGGTTTATCTTGAGGAAGCTGTACTTGATATCTGCTATTCACAATTTCCAGAAAATAATAAAAAAAAAGTAAATATGTATGGTTTTGCCACCTTTAGCTTTAATACTAGTGAAAGGGTTATTTGGGCAACATACATCCCATTGAAAATAGTTGGATTTAAGTTAGTCATTACAAACTTGTCCTGTTGATTTCAATAGTGCTTAGTCATGACTAACCTGGATGCTGTCTTTTATTATAATCCCATGGGTATACAAACAAATACATGTATAACCTATTTTGGTGTGAGCCATTATATTGGGATTTATACGTCATGTTATAACGATGAGTTTTTGTTGTAAACCACCCAGAGACGTAGGTTTTGAGCTGTATAAAAATATGTAAAATAATAATAATATACAAGACTTCAGCAGCTTAATGATGACCAAGCTAGAAGAAAGTACGTCCCCCGCCCCAAGTAGAGCATTTAAGTTGCATATTAAAGCAGCATGAGGATTCATTTTGTTGCTTTTTCTTGTGGCACATTTTCCTAGCTCTGATAGCTTCTCTTGTAACCTCAGACCATAACATCAGATATTGTCAAATTATATTGGATATCCAGATTTAATGCTGCTGTCCCAACCCTCATTTGCTCAAAGCATAACCTTGTCTGTGAATGCTGGTTATTTTAACTTGCTATGCACAATTAATGTTATTATTTGCAGTGTTATATAAAATGTATTCTTGACTGAACCTTAGCAGTGTGTGGAGCTGTGTTCTTTGATTTTAAAAAAATCTGTGATATGTCATCTTTATGATTATTATTTGTGAATACAGCTGTTGCAAACTCTCTAGGGAACATCAGGACTGTGAATGATCACTAACAATCTTGACAAATATAAATTGCAACATCTGCTGGATGCTACTCAAAGGAAATTAGTGAGATCCAGGTCACAGACAAATTTATCATGCAGAATCTTATATTTTAATATTTGTGGATGATGCTTGCACATTTCTCTGGTGAGTCTGCAGAATGCAGATGCTTAAGCAAAGAGTGTCATCACACAAGACCAGGAGCTCCCTTGCACTTCCTCAGGACAACAACCATGGGGGATAATATGTATTTCCTCACAATAACCCTGTGAAACCAATTTAGTCTGAGACAATGAGGTCACTCTGAGAGTTTTGTGACTGAACAAGGATTTGAATTTTGCCATTGGAAAATCTAACCCTGAAAACAAATACTGATTGTCTTCAGCTGCTTACCATCCTCTTTTCAACTGCCCTTTCTAGGGAAAAATGTTAAGTAGGTGGATGCTCAGTAGATTCATCTGTAAAAATCTTGCTGGTCTAGCTTTTAATCTAGTGGTCTTGTTCCATCTACTCTAGTGGTCTTGTTGCATCTAAAAATTGCTAGGGGCAACTGCACTTGTGTGGTGTTTTCCCCCCTGAGTTCAGTACTGTACATTACTGTTCATTCTGCATAAGGTACTAGCAGCACAATTGCAGGCATCCAAGGGATTTTTAAAGTGGTTCTACCTGTCTCCTGAGACCCATACTGTCATAGACTTCAGGGATGACTAGTCAACATGTATATGAGGTAATCTCATGTACACTTTTGGAGAGTATATCTATCTTTTTGCTTTTTAAAAAATCTATGCCCTAAACTCAAGACTTTCCACACACAGGTCTTTCACATGACCAAATGTTGGGGGTTGGGGGAGCTTGGTGGGGAAGGGCCTACCAACCTTCCCCCCAGACGATCAGAGCCCCTTTGGGGCTCTAGCACAGTGGTGGATGCCCAAAGTTGAATTGGGAGGAGGAAGATCTCTCGCATCCCACAATGCACTGTGCAGGCAGTGGAGAGGCAGCCCACGCCAAGGCAGCAGGACTCCTCTCCCTGGTCATCCTGCACCCTGGACTCCATGGCCACTGCTACTGGTGGCCATTTCCAGAGCCCTACTGCTGCAAACAACCAGAAAGTGAGGTTGGATGGATTCTGTAGCCCTCCTACTTCACGTTTTGTCCAGGTAGCACATCCGGGCTACCTGGGTCTGTAGCAGCTCGGTCAGGAGGCCTCCCAGTCACCCAAACAATACAGGCTGCTTGGCTAAATGCTTTTCTACCCAAGCAGCTCATCTTGTGTGAATGATCTCAGTGTCTCCCAAAAGCATTTTAGTCTTTACATTATCTCAACAGTCCCTTTTCAATACCAGTACTGACTGGGGTATGGGGGAAGAGTAAGGTTATGGATGTTATTGCTTGCCCCCACCCCATTTATGTCTGGCTATATATGTACTCCAGAACAAAGTTTCCAATGCCTATGTTTTCATGTTTTAATCTCCACTAAAGAAGTTTGAAGCAAGATATGGCTTTGTACAAAATGAATATGGAATATATGTTTGTTGTCAGAATCCTGATAATGTGCAAATTGAGTTACCCCTAAGGGGCAATGCTTGGCCATTGTGGGGGGAACTAGGTGCAAGTTGAAAAGGAACAAGAAAATGATAATAAATACTGGAAGAACTTCCTGCCTACTAGGCAAGAATAAGAAAAGCAAATCGAGTGAGACAAAAACCTCTTTAAAGCCTATTTGTTGATACATCCCAGAAGATTTGTGGTGCTCTTAGTAAGATGTAGCTCTTTAGTGGCAACAAGAATGATTTATTTACTATTTATATACCGCCTGATATTATTTAATGTTTATATACCACCTGATATGTGTATCTCTAGGCGGTGAGATACTGTTGCAAGATCATCTGGAGAGGTTCGTCTGCAGTTGCCACCAGATCATCTAGGGGCTACTTGGGGACGGGCCTTCTCCATTGCTGCTGAAATAAGAGCCTCCTCATCTCTTACAACTTTTAAAAAGGCAGTCAAGACACATTTGTTGACCCAGACTTTTAAACAGATATTGTTTTAATTGTGTTGTTTTAATGTTTTAAATTTTAATTGTTGAAATGTTTTAACCTTTTTATTGGTTGTTTTTATTGTTTTGTTGTAAACTGCCCAGAGAACTTGCGTTTTGGGCCATATAAAAATGTGTTAAACAAACAAAATCAGAAACAGATTGGATCCAGCATTACCATGGAAGGACTGTTTTCCAAAAAAACTAAATTGAATGATGATGCTCTTCTTATGTGCACACAAAATCTTGTGTAACTTTTTGCAGAAACATGAACTGCTATAGAATCCAATTTAGCTCTCTGAACTCTTGTACAAGTGCTTGTGAAACAGAACTCTAGAGACTGTTTTACTTCCAGTCGTCATCCTTTGCATCCAGCCCATGTTTTTGAAGTTCTGCCTCTGTATACAGAACTACAAAGGCTCGTCTACACAATAAGATTAATATATGAACTCTACTGAAGAATATTGTAGGAAGATTTTTCAACAAAATCCTGATTGCTTCAAAAATTAATATTGACTCATTCAAGATAGTTTCCTTTTTCCTGTAGGGGAAAGGGACATAATTAAAATGAGTGTGTTTATTTTATGCACACACCACCTTTCTCCTCTAGCAGAATCGAGTAAGTCCCACTACGTACAGTGAGATATATTCCCAGGTAAGTGTACACAGTATTGTAATGTTTGAGAATTTTCTCTGAAGTTCTATTCCAACACCTATATGTTAAATATTTTTAGCTTACTTTCCAGTAGGCTTATGAGATCACCTGGCATTCCGTGTATGCATGCCCCTCCCCCGTCCCCCTATCAACTTTGCAATGCCTGGACCAATATGAAGCCAACTGGGTACAGTTTGTAGGGACACATATGGACACCTTATTGGTATAGTTTGTGATGATGTCATCCACCCCAATTCAAGATGGCGGCCATATAAATTTTTAAGGCCTTAGTGGGCTAACCTGTGAACTGCATAATTGGTTTGAACCAAATTTGCTACAGCTGTAGGGACACCTCAGTGACATAGTTTGTGATGATACCATCCACCCCGATCCAAGATGGTGGACATGTGAACTTTTGAGACACAAGTGGGCTAACCTGTGGACTGTCTAAAGAATCTGAACCAAATTTGGTACAGTTTTAGTGCTTGACACATAGGGTAGTTTGTAACGATGTCATCCACCCCGATCCAAGATAGTGGATGCATTAATGTTTGAGGTGCAAGAGGGCTAACATGTGGACCACCTAACTGATTTGAACCAAAATTGGTATAGTTGTAATGAGTGACACCCAGGGACACTTCAACAGCATGGCTTATGATGTTATCCACCCCAATTCAAGATGGCAGATGTGTGAACATTTGAGGCACAATTGGGCTAACTTGTGAACTGGCTGATGGTTTTGAACCAAATTTGCTACAGGTGTAGGGACATACGGATGGCTCAAGGGTGTAGTTTGTGATGATGTCATCCACCCTAATTCAAGATGGTGGACACGTGAACATTTGAGGTGCAAGAGGGAACAATTTTGACCAAATTTGGTACAGTTGTAGAGACACCTCAAAAGCATAGTTTGTGAAGGCATCCATCATAATTCAAGATGGTGGATGTATGAACATGAGGTACAATTGGGCTAACTTGTGAGCTGCCTAATTTATTTGGGTCAATTTAGTCCAGTTTTAAGGATAGTGCAAGGAAAGTAGGCAGATCAGTTCTTACTAGAACAACTTGTATTTCTTTACTTACTGGTCACTTCACACATTAGATGTTTCCTCCTTGAAAGAATGTGAAATTAAACTAGGTGTCTTAATACGCTTGTCTGTAGGGGCTCAAACAATCACATCCAATCCAATCATAATCAAAAGGCCCTGGTCTAGCCTTTTTTGATCAGACATCTTTTTAATCCTTTGGTTGATCTTGTGTTTATTGCTGTGATTAGATTGCAATGGTCAAGAATGTTGTCCATGACTGAGAAGCAGCAAACATTTCTTCTGGATTCAGACTTGGCTGCTGTCAATGTCACCCACGTCTTTGCCCTTTTGAGGCTTGACTACTGCCATGTGACCCCCCTTAAACCTCCCAGAGAAAGGAGCAGGTTAAAAAAAAAATCTTTCAGGAGGAGGTGTTTTTATTTTGACTTCATTTTGTTTTGAATGTTTCTTGAAACCTTATATGCAAGAATTTTACTGGGTTGTTTTTGTAGTTCCTGATGGTAGACAACTGCTGAGTGCACATTCCTTATAGCACTCCTGTTTGTATTCTTTGTGACCTATTTCTGTCTCTGAATTCTGCATATTTATAGCCTGCAGAATTCAATAAATGAATTACTTCTGACATCAGAACAAATGCAGAGACTAGATGCTATACTTTCAGTGGAATCCCTTTGAATATGTGAATTTAACTGACATACTTGTGAAAACACTTCCCTGCAGGCATAGAAGAAATTCTGAGCCCGGTACTAAAAAAACAAAACACCCCACCCATTAGTTTGTTCTGTAATAGTAGTAATAATATATAATCAATAACTCAGTTGCAAACGAAATGTGATTTGCTGCCCTGAGTTTGACCAAGCAGTACATTGTACTGTGAAACTGTGATTCGGCACACCATCAGTTTGACCAATGTGTGACCCATGAATCATATAGTGTCTACTCTCTTTCCCCAGTGTAACTTCCTGGAGCCTTTATATCCTAATAATAACCATAGGTGCTAGTAGCAAACCTGTGTGTCAGAATTCAGGTCTGTCTTCAAGCCCTATCAAGTAGGGATAAGGAGGGTGAGAAGAGGGTACTAAGCCCCCCTCCCCTGCTCACACTCTGCTTCTCCTAAACTGCTTCTCACCTGCCTTTTTTTCCTGGAGAAAGTTATTTCTGGCTGCAGAGCCCCACCAGGATAAGTACTAGTGAGTGAGGCATGGGGGAAGAGCTCAGCTCCCCACTATATTGTCACACTTTATAAGTATTCAAGATAGCCCACCTTGGTTCCTGACACTCATTTAGTTTGGCTCTTAGACACCTGCAAATCAGGACCACAACGTGATACCCTTTCAAAACTATGAGTCTAAAACTTAGAATACAGATGCATTAGTAACAGCTGTCTCCTTTGATTCACATAGATAGCACAAAGTAGGGTCAGGGTATCGCTATCATTACTGCATCTACTCTTTTAAACAAGCCCTTATGAAAACCCTTCCAGCCAGGTAGACTTGCATTTTAAACAGCGAGCATGCTCAGGATAAAACTTAAGTATAGTGAGGGTAATTAACCAGCAAGAAACGTAAGCAAAATTCTATCTTAAAATACTTTATTAAGAAAAGAATCAGGAATTCATTGACAAAACTGGAATGTTCAAATACATCTCTGGAGTATTTGGACAGAATGGATTTGGGGCATTAATCTTAAAGGTATTGTATTTGTTGTGATCCAATTGTCTGTTCCACTGACAGTGAGACAGTGAGCCTCAGCATCACTGTGGTTTTAGCACTAAACAAGAGTGGGCTCAGAAAGAGAGATCTAGCACCCTTCTCAGCAAAATACCTGTAAAATCACCTATTGGAGCTCTTCCAAAATGTTCAGGGATTCATCTAAATGAAGATTCAAAAACAATGTCCTCTTTCTGAATACATACTAACTGAATATGTGCAGTAGAGCTGCATTTGCTCAAAGGGAACTAAACCAGGCCCCTGCTGGATACACAGGTGGTTAACAATATATTCATCTGAGACAATAATAGGACTTTCTGGTGAGGTTAGAGGCAGACCATCTGTCTTCAACTGGTAGGTCAGAACCTGCAGTTGAGTCATGCCTTGACCTATGATGGGTCACACCAATGTTGTTGTCAGTTTTTGTTAGTTCCTGTAATAGCTGTGTGGAAGATGGAATTTCAGCAGGTGCACACTTTTTGACTCTGTATGACAAGTTGCTTCTCCCAAATTCTCAACTTCTATACAACTATTAAAAGCACAGAATCCTGTCCTTGGCATCTGATCACCCCAGAGAAAGAAAGAGGAAAAACTGATATATGATTTTTTAAAAAATTGTGGGTCCCATATTGCAGGTTGACATTAAAGTTGGGTCCTGTACCTGACACCAGTCAGTGTTGATACTTTTCAGCAGATAAGTGTGTATTTCCAAATATCTTTGTTTCTGTGATTGTCCTTCCTCTGTTTGAAAGTGCCATCAAGTCAGTGTCAACTCTTAGTGACCACATAGGTAGATCTTTTCCAGGATGATCTGTCATCGGCTTGGCCTTTAAGGTCTCTCAGTGGTGCATTCATTGCTGTCGTAATTGAGTCCATCCACCTTGCTGCTGGTCGTCCTCTTCTTCTCTTTCCTTCAACTTCCCCCAGCATTATAGACTTCTCAAGGGATCTGGGTCTTTGCATAATGTGTTCCAAGTATGATAGTTTGAGCCTGGTCATTTGTGCCACGAGTGAAAATTCTGGATTGATTTGTTCTATGATCCATTGGTTTGTTTTCCTGGCTGTCCATGGTATCCTCTAAAGTCTTTTCCAGCACCAAAGTTCAAAAGCATCAATGCTTTTTTTTGTCTTGCTTCTTCAAAGTCCAGCTTTTGCATTCATAGAGTGTCACAGGGAAAACCATTGTCCGAATGATTCTAATCTTTGTAGGTGTAGACACATCATGGCATCTAAATATCCTTGGAAAGGATATTTGGATATTTGGTGGCACACTACGGCAGAGCAAAATGCTGAGGATATGGACTATTTCCCCCAGTGTCAGCATTATCTGATTATCATTATTAACTAGCTGGGTGACTCTGGGCCAGTCACTTCTCTCTCAGCGTAACCTACTTCACAGGGTTGCTGTGAAAGAGAAACTCAAGTATGTAGTATACCGCTCTGGGCTCCTTGGAGGAAGAGTGGGATATAAATGTAAAAAATAATAATAATAATCTACTAACTGGGCCTTTCCCAGACAGCAGGCTTTCCTGTGGGATTAAGAGGGGTGAAATACTGAGAATTATGGGAGATATTGGATATTTTGAATTTGCCCCAAAACTTGACTCTTAAGTGGAATTTTTTTACCCTGCACATAAATCGGGCTAAGCTCCAATGTGCAATGAAAAACCTGAATTATGTATGGAGTGCTCAACAGCTCGCAGGGACTTTGATGTAAACCTGGATGATATATGAATGCACACCTGCCCTTCCAAAGTAAAATCGCTATTTGGTAGGGCTCCTGTAGTTTACACAGGTGCAGCTGGTGACATTCTTTTGTGGCAGCTTCATTAATATTTCATGACAACACTACTAGTGGACCAATATCATAGCAGGAAGGGAAAAGTGACAATCACAGACACAGCCCAGTTGTGAATGCAAACTATGTTTGCTCACCTCCCTGGAGAAAATCCTTAAGAGCACATGAAGGTCCCTCTGCAAGGCTGTTTGTCTTCATGTGTTCATTCAGATATATATTTATCTTATTTTCCTTGGGCCTTTTAAACAGAAACAAATTAAAGGGACACAAATATTAAGAGTGAAAATATTGCAAGAACAGGTTCCCCTGGTTATCTTAAGAGTTAACAAACTGAGGCACTTACCAGTTATACGCTTTAATACTTTAACATGCTCCATTTATTTCAAATAGCATTCAGATCACGGAATGTTCTGAGTAATACAGTTTATGATTTCTTCACCTGCTTTAGGGACCAAAATGAATTTATACAACATAACATGCCTTGTATGTTAAGGCTGGAACTCCTTTTCCTGCGGCTTGCAGTCCTATGTGTAGTCACAGGAAAGCGGTGTGTGTGTGTGTGTGTGTGTGTGTGTGTGTGTGTGTGTGTGAGTGAGAGAGAGAGAGAGAGAGAGATAAATGAATGAATCCCAAGGATACAGATGAAAGCGAGGCAGAGACGTTTAGCACTACCATTTTAATGTACTGTCTAATTCTCCCTCGAGCTTAAATTTTAGATAAGCTCCCTTAAATTCCAAAAAATATGCTTTCCTGGCTTAATGCCATCCCACAAGCCTCCACCTAATAACATTTCTATCTAGAGTGCGCAGACTCTACAAAAATGCTTCAGTCAGCTTAAAGAGCAGGTCTCTCTACCTATAGCTCTTTTTAGGGCACCAGAAGTACGGCTCCTTCACTAGGAGTCCTTCAAAGAAGCGCCAACTCCAGCTGATACTTGAAAACAATCCTGGACATTTAACGGCTTGAGATTCTGAAAAGTGTGCAGGAATAGCTTCAGACAGCCAGTTGGCGACTCTAGCTGAAATCCTGTCCAGACAGTCGTAGCACTGTCATGGGTGTCGGGGAGGTGGATTTGGGGCTATCAGACAGGTGTTTGTCTTTTGTTTTTTAATGGCAAAAAGTTGAAGGAAAGAGAAGACGACGACCAGCAGCAAGGTGGATGGACTCGATTACGACAGCAATGAATGCACCAGGAGAGACCTTAAAGGCAGAGGCAAAGCTAGGGAAGAGGGGGGCCTGTGTTCACCCTTCTCCCCATAGTCCCTCAGAACGAGGGAGATAATGGAGAAAATAGGGAAGGGTGGAGCTGGGGGGCCCTCGGGATCTGGAGGGCCTCTGTCCTTTGAACCCATCGGCTCAGTTATAACTACAATCCTGCTTGAAGGCCAAGTTGAAGACAGATCATCCTGGAGAGAATCTATCTATGTGGTCGCTAAGAGTTGACACCGACTTGACGGCACTTAATCAATCGAAAGACCCACAATTGGTTAATTCCTATTGACATTAATAGCAGAGCCTCTTTCACGCCGAAGTCCTCCTAGTGGAGCAGCTTCTATTGGGGTTCATTTCCTGATTTGAATGGGACTTCCGGGTTTTGTGTACCTCTGGTCTAGTCTTGTATCTATACCAAAATACGTCTTACGCCTCTGCTCCGTCCTTCCTCTCGGGAGCTCAGATTCTCGCGAGAGCCGAACCAACTCTTCTCCTATTGGCCCCGGGGTGAAGCTCCTTCTCTATACGTCCTCTCTCTTTCTTTCTTTCTTTTTTTTTTGAGTGCCTGTGCCCTGGCCCAATGAAATAAGGCAGCGTCGGTGACGCGGAGGCGGGATTTCCGGTTTTCATCTCTCGTTCTCGCGTGGCGGCGTTGCCGGCCTATCGGCGAGTCGGTCTTGAGGCTGAATCAGAAAAAGAAGCCGCGACGAGGGCTGAGGCGATGGCTTGGGCTGCGGCCTCTCTGCCCGCCGACAAGTCTCGGTAACGATGTCGGCACTGCGGGTCTTCCGGGGTGCTCTTCCTCCCATGCCCAGGCCCGTTGATGGGTTGGCGGCGGGGAACGGTACCGGCTCCGAGGAGCTCCGGTAGCGAGTGCCTTGGTGTGTGCCTGGCTGCGGTGCTCGGCCGCCTTGTTTTCTGGAGGCCTTCCCGCCTGTTCTCTTGAACTGGCGCTTGTGGGCTTGGCGGTGGAGCCCGCCCTTCGCACGGAGAAGGTCCCAGGTTCAGTCCCTGCAAGCTCTGGGATGAGACGGGGAAGATCCCCATTTTAACGGAGGCCGTATAAAAGTCTGTTTCTGCTTTTAGATTTGTAGGATCCACACATGCCAGTTCTCAAAGGACGGATGTGTGCGCGTGTCAATCCGCCTATGTTCAATAAATGAGTCGCATACTTCTACCGGGGGATGGGGGTGGGGGCGGGGGGTGGACAGAGAGGCCCAGCGTTGGCAAACAGTATGATGTGAGGATATCGCAGAGGAGGCGGCGAAATTCAGTAGCTGAAGAGCTACTTTGCATGCAGAAGGTTTCAAGTCGGTTCCCCTCCCACCTCCAGGTAGGGCTGAGGGAAGCCCCACTTCTGAAACCTTGAAGAGCTCCTGTCGGTTGGGTGGACAGCACTGAATTGGAGGGAACAGGGGTCTGACTCTGTATAAGGCAGCTTCATATGTTTGCTGCTGCTGCTTGTCTTCTGCAACCTCCCCTTAAACTTGTTTCAGCAGCTGTCTGCCCACGGGTGGGTGAGTGTGTGTGGGGGAGAACCAAGTTTTCTAGTTCCACACTTTCTATTTGCTCTAGTTAAAAGGGAAAACTATACACACACTCTCTCTCTCAAGTTGTTTATGCCTTTCCCCAGTGATGAACTCTGGTGCCATTGCTTGGAGTGGGGAGACTTCAGCCTTTGGGTGGGATACTGAATAGCCTCTTCATACCGTAACAGCTCTCAATTTGCTCTCCTCTGTTCTTAGGTTCATCTGTATATATCCAGCTTACATAAATAACAAGAAGACAATAGCAGAAGGAAGAAGAATTCCTGTTGACAAAGTAATTGTGGGCAAGGGAATGGGATGGGAGATACACAAAGTTGCACTTTGTATAAGAACAATTTAGAGGGATACTGAAAATAACCTAATGACTGCATACTTCTCCCTTTCTATTTCTGAAAAGCCTTTGTTCCTGAAAGTATGTCTGCATCTTCCTTGCTGAAAATAAAGCTGTAGTCCTGCAGGACGTCTCACCTGCCCCAAACCAGATACTTATCCCAAAACCTAACTCATGTTAATTTGATTATTCAGTGTATGTATATATACTTTTGTGTTCACAAAACAACCTAATTGCTCTGTGAAAAATCAAAATTTTTAGCTGGGCCTGATAGTTCCTTGTTATGTTGAAGAAATGTAACGTTTCCTCCTCCTGCTTTATTGAATAGAATAAAATATTGAATTGAATTGAATAAAATAGGCAATAAATAGGTGTCATTGCCCACCCTTTTAGCAACTAAACTGAACATGCAAGTCCTTGATGTGTATATGTGTGATGGTCCATTTTGTAAAGCTACAAATCAGAACAATGATCACATTGTCTGGAGCTTCTGGCTCTTTTCCTTTTTAACATTTTAATTAAGTCTTTTTTAAGAATATATTTTTATTTAATAAGAAAAGAAAATAACGTGATTACATTATCATCTCTTGAACTTCCAAAAGTTACATATAACAATCCGGGATTCCGCTACCATCCTTTGCCAACCCTCCCCTTCACATCAGATATTACAGAAAGATATAAGTAATGTATTAATCAACCCTAAGTACTAAAAAAAAAACCCCAAATCTTGGGTGTAGATGTTGACCCTGTGCTAAATTGTAATTTATGAAAGGTTCCCAGGTTAACGCAATTGTTTCATCTGAGGTATTCCGGAAATAAACAGTGATCTTAGCCATCAAGGTATATTCCCATAGCTTTAGTAGCTAAGTCTTCCCATAGCTTTAGTAGCTAAGTGTTCTCTCTCAGTATATTTCAGAAAAACGTTGTCATTTTGGGTTTTTTTTAGATTTTGAACTCTTTGGGGACAGGGATCCATCTTATTCATTATTTCTCTGTGTAAACTGCCCTGAGCCATTTTTGGAGGGGCGGTATAGAAATAAAAGTAAATAAATAAATAAATTTTCCAAAAGTGGCCAACAAGCCAGAAGGTTCATAGTTCTCCTGAACCATATGGAAGCCTCCCCTCCCGCCCACTTTGCTGAGTAGACTGTAAATTCTGTTTCATCAGTTGATTGCAGCAAATCTCTGCACAGTGGACTTGATCATAAAAAAGAATGTAGTAACTAAAGCAAGCCTTGATTTTTCTAGGCTGTTGAAAATCCAACATCTACAGAAATCCAAGACGTATGTGCAGCAGTTGGACTTAATGTGCTTTTGGAGGTAAAAGGAAAATGATGCAGTTTTTGTTTCCAATGTAATTGTATGTAAAATAGAAATGGCTTCAGTAGCTTCTGTTATTAGAAAGGTGTTAGAATATATCCAAAGTGTAAAGCGCATACCTCATAGCAAGTACAGAATATATGTTCAAGGCTTTAATGGCATCGAAGGGCACTGAACTGGAAAGACTTGTGTTAGTGTAGCATAGTGGATAGTCTTGGCAATCTGCCCCTTTGGCTTCCTTTACAGGGCTGCTGTTGTAAGAATTATTAAGAGAAAGTCGGTGAGACACTTTTAGAAATACTGTGTGTTTAACCTTGCTTGCTTCTAAAATCCTAAACCTTTCCCCAAATTCTAGAAAAACAAAATGTATCCCAGAGAATGGAACCGGGACGCACAGTATAGGGGCAGAGTGCGGATTCAGATCAAGCAAGAAGATGGGAATCCATGTTTACCTCAGTTTCCAACACGTGAGTTGTTGGGGACACTTTATGTTTGAAGTAGCAATACTTCAGTTTAAGTGACTTGGATAAGTGTGTGTGCGCACGTGCAGATATAGTGGTGTAATGATAGGGCTGAGCCAAAAATGAGGGGGGATTGCAGAAGCTCTTGCCTTCCCTGCTGTGAAAAGGGTTCCTCACTATTTTGGGTGGGGGGCAAGCAAATAGGGCCAAAACGTTTGTCTCTCTTAAAGAGGTGCTGTACAGTGCATTCCCTCCTGCTTGAAAGTGAAAAATGAGCCCTGTCTCCCCCACCCCACCCAAGAGCACAGCTCTTCTGGTGGAAACTACACACACACACACACACACAACTTTTGTGCAGAGTGGGAGGAGGAATTGGTTTTTTGTGTTTTTTCTACAACAAAACTTCAAAAACCCAATCTTACATTCCAGTCATGTGCACAAGGATGTTTTTTATAAGTAATACCTACAAATGCTGTTAATACAACTCCTTAAACCCCTGATCATTTTTGAATACTCCTGCAGCTGTCAGTCTGAGAATAGCAATAGCAGCAATAGCACTTACATTTATATACCGCTCTATAGCCGGAGCTCTCTAAGCGGTTTACAATGATTTAGCCTATTGCCCCCAACATTCTGGATACTCATTTTACCGACCTCGGAAGGATGGAAGGCTGAGTCAACCTTGAGCCCCTGGTCAGGATCAAACTTGAAACCTTCTGGTTACAGGGCGGCAGTTTTTACCACTGCACCACCGGGGGCTCATTGATATTAAATAGAAGTGATATTAAATAGACAGTGTTGGAGGCAGAAACTGTAGCTTGCTATTCATGCTTCTCATTTCAAACAGTTATTTTACTTATTTGTGTCACTTATTTCAAATACAAGTGGCACAACAGTACATAGGTGTATGAAACAAATATATTGTTAATGATCCAATTATTTGGAAAACTATACTGTGGCATATGTTTCTTCAGCATTGATCATTATTCGATATGTATCTCACCTTTCTGTTAACAAGCTCAGAGTGGTTAATAGCCAAAACAGAGAAGCAGTTATAGCAAAACACATTGTAACATATATAAAGAACATTTAGTGGTAAGTCATAGTAAGTAATCTGACATTAAAATTAATTACTAAGTTTACTACTGAAAAGCTTTTTGATTTTTATCAATAGAAAATCTTGCTTTAAGAAATTTTCCAGCTCCCCCATTTTTTCACTCCTCCCTTCTGACCCTCTGCAGCTGTATTGACAAAAGAACAGGTTGTTCTCTTGCCCTCTCCATGTTGCAAGCTTTTTTTCCTTTCTCCCATATTAGGTAAGGCAGTGATGCTATATGCAGCAGAAACTATCCCCAAACTGAAAACAAGGACACAAAAAATGGGCGGCAGCGACCAAAGTCTACAGCAAGGAGAAGGAGGCAAAAAAGGGAAAGGAAAGAAGAAGAAATGATTGTGGCTGGTCCAAGACTTGCACACTAAGTTGAACATGGAGATGGAATATTGACTTATGCTTGTGGCATGAAAGCTGAAGAAACATGCAAGAGCTATTCAAGTTGTTTGTCCTTTTTTGGAATTGGAGTGCATTTAATGTGCATATTTGTATATTGCAGTCCAATCCATTTGTGATCACAACTAGGAATGCATGCCCTTTCAACTTGTAAAGTACTTTAATTGAATGGATGTTTTTATTTTTAGAAATAGTTTAAAAACTGGATGCACATAATACTCTATGAATCTGGTTGGCTTGGATACAGTCCACATTGTTCAAGATGATGTTGGGATGGGTTAATTCAATATTGTGGGCTTCTGAATTGATTTTCACTCCTGGTTAAAAAGTAAGTAAATTTGCTTTTTGAAACATAAAAGGACTCCCTTGGTCGTTTTAGATCTCTCAGTGGCTTTCGATACCATCGACCATTGCATCCTTCTGGAGCGCCTGCGTGGGTTAGGTATTGGGGGCACTGTTTTGCAGTGGTTCCGTTTCTTCCTTAGTGGGCACTTTCAGTCTGTGTGTATTGGTTTCGAGTGCTCTGACCTGTGGCCACTCCTTTGTGGGGTGCCTCAGGGCTCGGTTCTCACAACCATTCTTAACATCTACATGAAACCGCTGGGGCAGGTCATCCATCAGTTTGGGGTGAGATCCCATCAATATGCTGATGATACTCAGTTGTATATTGCCACCCCAAGCCACTCTGGAGATGTCATTTCTGTGCTTGCCCAGTGTCTGGAGGCTAAGAGGGTCTGGATGGGCTAAAACAGGCTCAGACTTAATCCCTGCAAGACTGAGTTGCTTTTGCTTACTCCTCGATCTGGCCAGTTGCCGAGTCTGAGTCTCTCCCTGGACGGGGTTGCGCTGCCCCTGAAGGAGGTGGTCTATGACTTGGGGGTCCTCTTTGACTCACAGCTCCTGCTCAAGCAGCAGGTGGAGGCCATGGCCAGAGGTGCCTTTGCCCAGCTTCGGCTGGTCCGCCAGTTGCGGCCCTATCTTGACCAGCAGACCAGCAGGTAACTCATGCCCTCGTCATCAGAGGTCCATAGTACTAGAGCCCATGGAAGGGCTTTCTCTGTTGCTGCCCCTTCACTTTGGAATTCTCTCCCCCACCCACCCCAATTCAGCCTGCCTCCGCCCTTTCAGCCTTTAAGATCTTATTGAAGACGTTTCTTTTCTGCTAGGCGTTTGCCTTTTAAATCTCTCTCTCTCTTTTTAAAAAAAATCTTGGATGCTGTTCTTGCCTAGTACACTGCCTTGATGCTGTGGATTGGGCGGTATATTAAATAATGTAATAAATAAATAAATAAATAAAATAACCTTTCCAAAAGGGACATTTTAAATTGAGCTTATTAAGAGCTTGTCTTGTTTTAAAATGCATCCCAAATATAATGTAAAACCTTTTTAGAGGAATAGCTTATTTTATTAATGGTGCACTGACTGGCAGTGACTCTCCCAGGTTTCAGGCAGGAGTCTCCCTCAGCCTGACCTGCAGATTGAACCTGAGATGCAACGCAGCTGCTCTGCCACTGAGCTATGGGCCCATCCCCTGACTTTAGCAGCCCAATAAAAAGTATTGTATTACCCATAGGTACCTTGGGGTGTTTAAAGGACAGAATTGTTCAAGCATCAAACCCATCATCAGTTATATGAAATAACAGGAACTCTTCCAAGTCATTAATGCTGGACTTGTGTAAGGCGTTTCTCACTACTTGACAGGTTTCGCTATCCTCAAAAGTTCTTTTAGCAAGGATGATAGATTTTATACATATGGCAATTAGAAACACTCTATACAGACCTAGTGCTAAAGGTCTGCTTACACTGACCATTTATAGTATTGCCTAAATGGCAGTGAGTAGAAGGCTCTGATGCAGGTAATGACCGGTGATACTTTAATAAAGCCATAACATTTTTTGAATTGATTCTTTCACTGTTTCTCTTCTGTGGGCTAAACTACTTGTACTGTGTGCCACCTAATGGCGCAGTGGGGAAGTAACTTTCCTAGGGAGCAAGAGGTTGCTAGTTCAAATCCCTGCTGGTATGTTTCCCAGACACCTTTATCGGGCGGCAGCAATAGAGGAAGATGCTGAAAGGCATCGTCTCGTTCTGCATGGGAGATGGCAATGGTAAACCCCTCCTGTATTCTACCAAAGACAACCACAGGGCTCTGTGGGCGCCAGGAGCCGACACCGACTCGATGGCACAACTTTACTTGTACTGTGTAGAATATGTAGTTGCATCTCCTGGTCTTGATTGATTAAGTGGTGTCAAGTCGGTGTCAACGTAGTGACCACATAGACAGATTCTCTCGGGTATTATCTGTCTTCAGTTTGGTCTTTAATCTTTCTTTTACCTGAAATCAGCTAGGGGAGCTATGTATGGGGTAGTGGTGCTTGAAGGAGGTGGGGGGGGGGCGGGCAGAAAGGCCCTTCTTTCTCTCCATGCCCTAGTCCTTGCTGTTTCTCTGGCCTAAACCGCCTCCCATGGTTCCAGTTTGCCCTGCAGCAGTACTAGGTATGTTTCACACACTAAGCTGATAACGGATCTCTGCAGCCATTGCACAGTGTCGGCCCAAAGCATCAAGCCTATAGCAGTTCGTGAAGCTATGTTAGAAACTATGCCAGTTTTTCAGACTCCCTTTAGGTGGCAGCAATGTCAAAGATAATTTACTAGAAGGAGCATACAAAACTATACAGAGTCAGACCATAGGTCCATCTAGCTCAGTATTGTCTACTCAGACTGGCAGAGGCTTCTCCAGGGTTGCAGGCAGGAGTCTCTCTCAGGCCTGTCTTGGAGATGCCAGGGAGGAAACTTGGAACACTCTGCATGCAAATGCTCTTCCCACAGCACCCCCATCCTCTTAGTGCTCGGATGTCCACAAATCAGTTTGGACAAGGTCCGAACTGGTTTGGTGCTGGTGGCGGTGCGAGCAGGTCCTTACCCCCTGCAGCTTCCTGCTACACACATGGTATCTCCACATGCGTGGATGCCATTTGCCTGGTCAGCAGCACCATGCTGATCATGCACATGGTGTCCATTCATGTGTGTGCTGATGCCATAATGCTTGCTACCACAAGACCACCTCTCCACTCATAGCAAAGTTTGCTTTCCAGCTAAGTATGGCTTGTTTATTTTCAATGGTTTCTGAATTTAGTGATGGGTTGTTTCAGTGTTTAAAAAGTCACTTACGGTCCTGGAAATATCCATAACTAGTGTTTGGTCATAGTTTATATATAGAAAACATTTCTATATATGATAAATTATGCAACCAATTTATAAACTGCTGAGTGTACTGATACTCCTGTGCTTGTATTGAATGTACTTGGAAAGTACACTCCCCCTCCCACTTCATTTCAATATTACAGCAGTGCATATACCATAAGGATAACAATTATATATGTGTATGACTTGAATAGAAAAAGGATCCCTTAAGCATAACTTTAACAATAGAATACAACCTACCAAGAGTGTGGGGTGGGGAAAGAAAAAACACCTTCTAAGGATATTTATCTCTCTTCCCCCCAAAACAAACAATTCATTAAAATTGAACCAAATTGCTGAAAATTCCTACTCTTTACCTTGGTTGGAAAAAGACCAGCTCAAATGCTGACAAGGAACACACATCAGTTATCCAAAGTTGCAATTCAGGTGTAAATTTGTCTTTACAGTACTGTATTATTATCCTTTTGGTGACCTGTCCCCCCAGCATAAAGAATCCACTATTCTGGGGATCATTTTATTGATATAACATAGCATGCTGAAAGTGACAAGGAACTGGCAGTCTTGAAACAGTAACTGAAAGCAGAGTTCTACATTCTGATTTTGCAGAGTTGGTAATTGCATGTCATTTCTGTAGCCTCAATAGTTATTAAGTGAAGAAATAGTTACTAAGTGAAGAACTCACATAAATTAGGATGATGGTCAGAGGTTCCCCAGAATGCAATTGCTACCTCCTTATGAGCTTATGAGCACACCCAGCATTTCGTGTTCACGTGTGTGTGTGTGTCCCATCAATTTCACAATGCCTGGACCAATATTAACCAAACTGGGTACAGTTGTAGGGACACATAGTGACACCTCAACGGCGTAGCTTGTGATGATGTCATCCACCCCAATTCAAAATGGTTGAGGTGTGAATATTTGAGGTGCAAGTAGGCTAACCTTTGAACAGCCTGATTTGAATCAAATTTGCTACAGCTGTAGGGACATATATGGATGCCCAATGGTGTAGTTTGTAATGTTGTAATCTACCCTGATCCAAGATGGCAGACGTATGAACATTTGAGGTGCAAGTGGGTTAACTTGTGGACCATCTAACTAATATGAACCAAATTAGGTACAGTTGTAGTGAGTGCCACACAGAGACACGTCAATGGTGTAGTTTCTGTTGATGTCATCCACTCCAATTCAAGATGGTGGACACATGAAGATTTGAGGCACAAGAGATCTAACTTGACCTCAATTTGCACAAAGTTTAGTCCAGTTGTAGGGATTGTGAAAGGAAAGTAGGCAGATTTGTTCTTATTAGAACAACTTGTTAGCTTATTAGATTGCCATCTCATTGTGTGCATATCTCCCTTGGATCACAGTCTCAAAAGAAGCAATGCTGAAAGGGTACCCCAGAAGAGCTTTGGACACAGAGGCAAGGCTTTTGAAAACAAGAGATACAGTTTATTTGTAAAATGCAGAGGCACAATGTAAAATATGGTATTTAACATTCTTGGTACAATCACAATAGTGCAGGGAACAAGAGCAGTTCCTGGGACAAGAGAGAAAAGCCTGACAGTAGGAATGTTGCAGGTGTTAGAATGTGGGCAGACAGAAGAGGCAGAGATGGAGAAATGCAAAAATCAAGAGCAACTTTTATATCAGTCTGCTGTGATAAACAGTGCCAAAAGGGGTGATTTCCACAAGGGATGATTTGGAGAGACCTATCCACAAAGATATTCCAAAAGCAACAGGCAAGGAGAAGTAGCAGGCTTCTGGCTTGGCACCAAATCCCAAGGTCAAGGCTGCAGATCCTTCACAGACCCTTGGGAAACTGGGTTAACATGATGTTATGCAGTAACCCAGTTGATTGTAGGCATCCCCTACCATTGGTTTAGACTACTGGGGCTGGTATGGAAATAGATACATTCTGTGTCTGTACAATTAGAAAGGGGACACAGAGCACATCCATCAAGATCTGTGGGCTTCCTATCGCCCTCCCAGCATAACCCTTTACACCAGGAGAGGGCCTGTTCACCCAAATGGCAGCTGTATGTGCGACAGCAAAGGGAGGCACTGGCTTTCGCAGGAAATCTGGCACCAGGATTGGCCCAGCCTCATTGGCTCAGATAATTTGCTCTGCAGTCCAGGGATTTGAGCAGTCAAACACAAGGATGGCCAAAAGTCTCTGGGTTTCAAGTGTCCAGGACCGTCCAGGTCTTCATACAACAGGCCCGTGCAAAGAACATTCAAGGATAGTGTTCCTTGAGCTCAGCTCCATTCTGGATGCTGCAGGCCAGTGTTCCAACATAGGTACTCAGCAGGCCAGTGATTAGCTATGGGGAAAGGGTTTGAGCTCACTAGTGCATGAACAGCTGGTCAGGCTTCTGGGCAGTAGAAGGCAACCCATGCCACCAAGCTCCAAGAGACTTCAGCAAGGAACCCTCACAGAATGCCATACACCCATGTCAAGAGGAAAAGGCTTTTTCTAAGGTTTTGTCCTCTATGTGGTTCCAAATTATTTGCTGAGTAAATATTAGATTAATCTGGCCAGTAGCAAACAATCTTGCTCTGTTAGCTCATTATTATTTAATTATTTATTATATTTGATCATGCTATTTTATTTATTTACTTACATTTTATATCCCGCTCTTCCTCCAAAGAGCCCAGAGTGGTGTACTACATACTTAAGTTTTCTCCTCACAACAACCCTGTGAAGTAGGTTAGGCTGAGAGAGAAGTGACTGGCCCAGAGTTACCCAGCAAGTATCATGGCTGAATGGGGATCTGAACTCGGGTCTCCCTGGTCCTAGTCCGGCACTCTAACCACTACACCATGCTGGCTCTATCTTCCCAAGGACCTCAGTGCAACTTACATGATTCTTCCCTTCCCTATCCCGAGAACAAGCTTGTAGAGTAGGCAAGGCTGCGAGTGACTGACTGGCCCAAGGTCTCTCAGTGAGTTTCATGGCTGAGTGGTGATTTGAATCTGGGTGTCTCAAGATCTGACCTAACCTGACATTCTAACCATACCACTCTGTTGGTGTAGCAAGAGGTTTAAAATGTCATGGCTGCCATTCAGAGCACAGAAGCACCAGTGCAGCAAGGGAGTTGCCTGACAGAACTTCCCAACCAAATTGACACCCTTCTCCTCCCCAGGAAGGTCACTTCAGCACTATTCATAGCAGCCATGGAGCCTCTCCACGCACAAACACAGGAGGAGGATGACAAAGTGCACACACCCCAAACTACCCTCAGCAGGGCTCTGCACAGTTGCAAGTCATTATTTTAAAACCGCCTTTAAATATTAACATCATGTCACTATTTGAATGAAACTCTTGTCGAAATATGTTCCTGTTTATCTTAGTTTTAGAGGTTTAGCTGTAAATTTTGCAAAACTGGTGTATGCTTTTTAAAATATATGTGGAAGAAAGGAAGGGGAAATTTTAGGATAGAACCAAAGGTGATTTCTCGCCATATGAGTGACAAGTTGGAAATGATGGATCTCTCTACCAAGATGACTTTTGCTGGGATATGCCCACTAGTTACCATCAGTAGTGGTAGCTACTTTTACGATGCAAATACAGAGCCCGAGTGTGACTCCTTAGCTGGACACATTTTTGCAGTACGATACAGGATGAAACTGAATGTTCTCATAATTTTATTTCTGTGACTGTAGCTTTCCTACATGTGATATGATGGTCTTTATGAAGAAATGTAAACTTCACATTATTGTAAGATACTGTTCTTTATTTGTATGTATTCTTCTAAGTACATTACATCTTCAGCACAGGTTGGCTAAAACATACTAGATTTTCCCGACACTTGCCAAGAAAACACACACAACCTTACATATTTTAATCAAGTCCAGTGCAGTTATTTGCAAGTGAAGAATAGATTGCTGCAAAAGTATACTCCCATCAAGCTACCATATCTTTCAATATGAATAACTCTCTAGATACTCCAAGTGAGAATAACTATCTCTGAGAAAGCAACATTTTTCAAGTCTACTTGCTTGCACCTTAAGTTCCCCTGTTTTGTACCTTAGACTGTAAAGCTGATCTGATTCTATTAGAGTGCAATAACTTATTTACAGGTCTACCCATTACTCCCTTATGGCACCATTGAATAAAGTTCAGCTTGCACTAAATTTATCCACAGCACATAAAGATGCAATAGCAATGAAAGGTCACAGTATGGAAGGCTGTTATTTTGCAGCTAAAACGTTAACATTTTCTAAATCTCTTTCTGACTGGCTTTGAATGCTTCATTTCCTAACAGACAAGAAACCTACTGGCTGTTCAGTTTATATTGTTTTCAGCTCCATGGCGGCTTAAAAGAAGTTATCGCAAACTATTTTTAAACTAGCACCACCTACAAATGGTGGCTGAAGCAGCTAAACTGTGTCTTTGTCAAGCAGAGCCCTGCAATTTCACTGCAGCGTTTCACTATTCGTAACAGTCAGTGCCAGCACTTTATAGCTCTCTCGTGAACAGAAGGCACTCAGCTGAGAGAGTATATAAAGCAGTCTGCAGCTGCAGGAGTTGTATCCCTCAAAGAGAAGGACACACATTGTCTCTCCCACTTCCTTCTCTACGTGCATTTTGTTCGTATATAACCCACATTGTGCACATACTGGAATGTACAGCAAACTTACATGACTTTTCATGTTGAAGAAAGCAATTTGCAACACGTACAATGGCTGACATCCATTATGGACAAAGTGTCCATAATCCTTAGCTGTGGGGCTGCTGTGTCCTTCAAAGGCATTATTGGGGGCTCTGCGAAACAGGAAGTTGAACAAGCATGGCCCCCCATTTTCCATGGGGAAATTCATGCTGCGCTGGATGTCAGTCAATGTAAAAAAAAAAAAAACATTCAATGCAGGTCTGGTCTTTCTTTTGCTCCTATATTAAAAGTGGCACAAATTATCTCCCTCCCTTTATTTTGTTATGAAAAGTACAACTTAAGGACATTAGGTTTTTGTTTTTTGTTTTTGTTTTTGTTTTTTTTGCCATCTGTCAATATGGGGGAAACCAGGTAAGGCATTATGAAATTAACAAACACACAAGATGCGATGATATCCACTACCTTAGGTGACTTTATAAAGGTCTGGTTAGATTTAGACAGGGTAGGCTATTGGTTGTAAGAGCGAAACCTTTGTAGCCAGAGTTGTAACTCTTATTTTCGGATGGGGAGGCCAAACAGCAGAGAATAGCTATCACCATGGTATGTTTGCAAACTTCTAAGGGCATTGGGCTGACTTAGATGGTAGTTCAATAGTCCTTCAGGGAAACCATACCCCTCCTGCAAACAGGACTTTGGGTAAGTAGCCTTTGCAAGAAAAGCAAGATTTGGAAAGACCATTTTTGTTGTTCTGCTTAATCCAGTGCCTGCAAGCCCCACAGAAATGAATGGCTACTGTACAGAGACTGTCCACTGACCTACCTCCTGTGCAGTTTTAACACCAATTGAACAGGGTTGTTTTTAAATAGAAATGTGATCTTGCTTCTAGTCAGTGGGCAGTTATGAAATATTAGCATTTAATCCTACCTACTTTTCCTTAAGACACAGCATCATTTATCATTCATGTTGCCACTGTTTACCACCCTTCAAAGGAAAGACTAAGGAGTTTAAGGCCAAGGAGCACCCGATCTGATTGACACCACATGGTGAAGCCTCTGCAGAGAGCGATACTGGGCTTTGGGATACCATTGGTGGGCCATGCATATACAGCACTAGGACACTGCTTACCCTGCTAAGTAAAGTGGGATGGCACTTCTGTGAGCATATAGGCATCACCTCTCCCTTGTCTCCACTGCATCCAACTCTGGCAAATAACTTCCCAGCATGTGGTCACCAAAAATGTGCTTTTAAGTATTTGAAGGACAACTTCTACAGCTATACATACTCTGGTCCGAATACTGCAGATATATGCGGTCTGTGCAACAACAATATCAGTGTTCAGCACTGTAACCTGACTTCACTGTTTACAACATTGTTTGGGGGGCAGGGGAGAGGGGATACATATTAACATACAGCTTCCTTTGTATATGCACACGCACACACATGCAAGAAAATTACTGTCATATTTTGATATAAAACTAAACATTACAGCAAGAACCATACAAATATTAACAGAACTTTTCCATATAGAGATTGCATGCACAAAGAAACAAAGTGTAATGGGCAGAGCTGGGGGAGGGGGTGGATATTTTATTTTACAGTAACTGCAAGACAAGACATTACTGAAAGTTCTCTCTCTTCTTAGGAGATGAATAAACTAATCTGCATAAGCTTTAGATGCCACACACTGCACTGGTTTTAAATTAAAAACGCTTACTTTCAATACAGAGAACTGCAAAAAAGCAAGCAAGCTTACAAACAAATTCCTTTAATAAAATCAAAAAGTGTTTCCAAGGCAACATTTTCAAATTGCTCTACCACAGTCCCAGTAACATCAAGCTGTATAAGGGAAGTGATGAGGAAACTTATCTTCCAGTTAACTGGTTCAGGTGCTCTTCTTCTCTTCGCCCAGTAAATTTATTGTTGCTTTTTTTGCTGGAGGGGGAAAATCCACATTTTAATAAGTGAGTATCATTCAGTAATCCAAAACTATTGTACTATTGGTACAAATACAGATGGAAAACTATGTCAAAGTTATCAAGCTTTGCAAAACAATCCTGGGAAGAGGGGGCGGGGTAGAAATAGTGCCATAGTTCTCCAGCACCAGATTTCCAAGGAGCTAGGAAACCAAGCTTCTGGAATTAATCCAGCTCGATATATCATCTACCAAGCATACTTTTGATAGACTATGCCCAGCGCTAGAATTCTGCAAGCTTTATGGCTCACACACTGCACAACAAGCTACCTGTCTAAGCAACAGGTATGCTTGTTGCTTCCATGGCACTGTATACACATCTAGTGCCCCCCGCCAACAAAGTGTGCATGTTTGCACTCTTGCTGCCACCCCCATGATTTCCAATGGGAATAGCAGAAGAAGTGCGAGGGTGCACTCCTTAGTAGACATGGAGCCTCCCTACTTGTGGGGTTTAGAGTGCCACAGAAGCAGCAAGCATGCCTGTTGCTTAGACGAGCAGCTTGCTGTGCAGTATTGTGAGGCAGTATTTGTATTCACTTGCTTACTTGGATAGTTCATCCTCCTTTGTTAGTGAAGGTTATCTAAGAGCGAGTCATTCCTCCCACTTTCTTTGGAGGCAAGGCTTTGTAAGAGACTTGGTCGCCTTAAGTGAAAGGAACCTTTGCCAGTTTCTCAGCTATTGCCTATGCATGTGAGACTTTGTGTTTGAAAAATTAAAGCTTGCACCCAGTAGCACGTTTTGGGCTCATACAGTACAAGCATGGAATTGCAAGATACACACAGCCTTTCATGGAGCAACTCAGTTCTATTATGCAGATCAATCCCAATGCTATTGCCTATGGACAAAGACGAAAGAATGGAGACTACATCCAGAATTACTTAGTTTTCATATGCTTGCTAGTAAGGCCATATTAGACCAATCCTTGCAGGGCAATAAGAACTAGTTTGAAGCCTATGGGTAGAAAGTTACTCTAATGAAACAGACCCACATCTCAGAGGGCTTCTCAGTACACCAGTTCAGCAAGACTATCCAAAACCAGTTATTAGTGGACAACCACTCCCATAGTGTTAAGAGCTCCTTGGGAAAAATAGGCCCCGGTGGGCTCACCTCACCTTCTTTAGTAATTGTGTCTGCCGTCTCTGCAGCTTTGTCTTTCAGATCCTTCACAACACTGTCCAGCTGAGCCTCATGCTTTAGGAAGATAGGGCGGATAATTCGGTGGTAAAGTAACTCTGCTCCATTTGAGGGACTTGGGGCCATGCACCATAACAGAAAACCACACTGCATAAAACAAAGGAAGGAGAACACCCAGAAGTCAGAGAGTGTAGCCCTGTCTACTGCTGGTGATATAGAAAGACCTAGAATGTTATAATTCAAACGAATACATCCAGGAGGCTTTGGACATGATGTGGAAGATGAATGCGCTGCCCTTTTGTTTCTGAGATAACTGGGGTTGCCCGTCTCTCCCATGCACATCCTGCCCCCACCCCCCATTTAGTTGAGACACACATGCCATATTTTATCCAAAATGCCTTTCTGACTGTCAACAGAGCTTTGTAAAGAAACTTAAGTTTTAAGAAAGTGTTTTCCTGCGCACAATGGAAGAGGGCTTCGGAGTCAGGCAAATGCAATCATGAGCCTAACAGCATTGTGAGAGCTCCGAGTAAACCAAGATACACAGTGAACACTGTCTGGCACTCACTGAAAACATTTATGGCAAAAACTGTAAAGTGCTAGGAATGGAGAGAGGGCAGTGAAGGACAAGAGCAGTCACCGCAAAGTGAATGGCAGTCTTTGTTTACACAGCAATTTTGCTGATGTCTCTTTTATTCAGGAACAAGACAACAATAACTTATTAGTATGGCCAGAGATAGTTCTACGTCTAAAAATGGACCTCTCAGTCTCCCAGGGGACAAGGTGGGCTCCTAACCCTTCTTGAACTCCAGTACAACTGGAGCAACCCCAAAAAGGTCAGCCTCAAGAACAGCCAGAGGGAGGTTAGCTTGGCACCAGAGTCGTCCTCCTGGCTTGCTGCATTCGGCCAGTTCCCACTCCGGGAGAACTCCTGGCTCCCATACTCAGAAGCAGCTCATCATCAGCTGCCTTGTGTTGTAATACCCCAGTGCAGAGCTGACAGGGCTTATAGCCTACTTACAGCCCCGCCCCTTCCTGACCTTGCTTTTTTCCTGTCACACCCAACCTAGCTGACTCCCTGGAGCTGTTTCCTACAGCAATCCCTGCCTTCCTTGCCCTTTCAACCCCACTGGGATCCAACCAGCCTGGACCCTTCTCATCCCCACTGCCCCCAAAGGGAACGAAAGCCTCAGAGGAGAGATGCCACGCCCTTCCCCAGCCTCCACAGGGTAACAAGCAACCAAGTAACATGGCATCCCGATAGGACCAAAAAGCTCTCATTCCATTAATAAAGAAAGCCTCATGCATCTTAAGAGATCTTTCCAATACAGCCAAAGTTCAAGAAAAATCTATTTACATACATCCTATGGGGGAGGTCAGACCCTTCACAGCTGAAATTCGGATTTGGCTGTAACTACCCTTGGGCTTGTTTTTTTTAAAATGTGGTATTACCAAGGACAATGGCCAAGGCTCATCTTAAACACACCATCAGTGGGATTGAACATGTGCTGGCATACTTGGTCACAGGAAGAATACATGTCAGCATGACCATGGGTGTCGGCATATTCAAAACCACATACATGTAAACAAGTAGATAAGTGAATGCTTGCAAGCGAATGGGAGCATTATAATTCAAAACTAAGAGTGCAATTTCCCACCAGGGTTGGTTTGATTTAAGTCAATTAGATTTAAATCGCTGCACTGAAGGACTGAATTTTAATGATTTAAATCACTAGTCAGGCATATTCTATTTAATCATCATTTTGTAGTTAAAGCCTATTCTTGTTGTCTAATATGACCCTAATACATGTCAGGGATAGATGTAGGTTTCAATTTTATAAAAAGGTACACACTTCTTATAATGACATATCATTCGGACAGCCGAGCCTTGCATTTCTATGTTACCCTGTTTGCATTTTGCACACATGCACATCTTATCCACAGGTAAAGGAACTTCATTAAAATATTCCTAAAGGGGGTCTCTTGTGGCCTGCTGCCATGATAGGCATTTCCCTTCCCTTCTACAATGGAAGATACACTTGGAAAAAAATTTCTCAGGACTGCATGAATATGTTCTAATCACTTTTGGTTTCACTTTCTATTCCCCTCCCCATCCTGTGCAGACTCCTCCTCAGATAGATCTACCCCATCTCCCCAAATCTCCATTCACTGACCTTCTTTAGAACTTCAAGCTTTATGCTGTATGAGTGTACAGAAGTCTGTACGCATATTTGTGTGAATGACTGTACCTGGTTTCATTTTAAAAGTGAACCTGGATACAGGCCCTTCAAATGCATAGTAGTGAAAGGAAGAGTATTGCTGTGCCTGCAATCAACATAACATGTGAATAACTGTACTTGTATTCAGATCTGTACCTGTGTACACTGTACACTCTTTGGACAAATGTTGAACATAATGTGTGAATGGGCTAAGTGTCTTTGCACTTTGGGGGAGGGGGCAAGGGCTTGACTATGTGCACTGCATGTATACCACCTGCAGAATAGGATTGATCAGGTCTCATGTCTGTTAACATGTTCATAGAAAATAATTAGAAGTTATAATTAACATTCATGAGTATATCTTTGACCTAGGTTCTTTTTTTTTAATAAACTGGTTAAAAAAAATAAAATCCAATTTAAATTAAAAATCTGATTTTTTAAATCAATTTTTTATCAACCCTGTTCCCACGAAACCATTCTTACACACACACCTACCTACCTACTGGTCACATCTCTGTAGACATGCTATTGAAACAATATGAACAACAAAGCACCGTAAGACCTAGTTTTTAGGTATTAAAAAACATGTACACTTCACTGGCAAATGAAATATTACGTTAAGCTACAGTATCAATGTCATCCTTTCACACTTCAACTATTTTTCCTCTTCCGATTTTTGGAATTTCACTTCATCATTGTAAGAATGAAGAAAATCCTCCTTTGTCTCCACTGCATAAGTGCCCAGGACCACTATTTCATACAATAGCTTTGGTACAGGAAGTCAACTTCCTGCACAAGCCATGCCGTGCTGTCTTTCCTTCTGAATTCTTTTATCCAACCTTGTAGGATCTGGATTGCTACTGCAAATCACGTTTCACTGTATGCTTTAGAGCAAGGACAGGCATAAGGTAGATTGGGATCTACTGGTTGTTCTCTGGGTGATATTTGCAGTAGATCAACAAGACCTGTTGACTTCCAATTGTTAAACAGAACAGAAAAGCCTTCCCCCTCTCCTCATCCCCCAACTAAGAAAGAAATGGGAAAGAAACCAGGAGTTTATTTTTGTGTGCAAGGAACGTAAGCTCCTTTCTAGTATGGAAAACAAATTCCTGGGTGAATCACATAGCCGTCTAAATGTACAGTCTACCCTATTAATCACTATTTTTTGTGTGACTTCAGCTGGTGGACCTCATGCTTCAGCAGAAATAGTAGTTCCCGTAAGTCTGAGATCCACCCACCCGTTTTCAAGCTAAAGACAAAACATGGTGCTGAGCTGGCACTCTGGCAACCGCTCTACAATACCCAAGACCCACTGGAAACTCCTAAGTAGGCCATTTTGTAGGTGGTGGTGAAATGTGAGCAACAAACCTTCATCATGTAGTAGAAAGGGAACCAGGAGAGAAAGATGTCAGAGAAGAATTCTGCTATGCTGAAGATGCCATACACCACCCAGTAGGTTAGCCACTGTGTGTCATCATCTTTGTTAGGGCTTTCAATGGCCTTGATGCTGAAAGAAAACACATTAAAAAGGTGAGCCATCTTAGTATTACCATGAAACACTGGGCCTGCTCCTAACCTCTGGTACCATCAATGGCATGGTATAGCAAGCATTGCAGCCCTGGGCCTCAGTGCTGGCACAATAACACATAGTTGTTTGCTCTGCACCATGATCCAACCCTGTAAATAATACACAGCATCCTCATTAATTTGGGCATTACTAGGCTCCACTGAAATTAGTGGGACCCAAGTTAGTCATGACCAGTGTTCTCTCTAATTTGTTTCATCTGTGTGCAGAATGAGTTTTGTTCTGGGTGGCAGTATCAAGGCAGTGTGCGCGCACTTGCATTCAGAGTGGGGCCTTCCTGATTCAACCTAAGCGGGATCTAAAATTAACTAAGCGGACATCAGAAAATGTGTGAGTGCGCACACATGTGCACACCTTAGAGGGAACAGTGGTCATGACTAAGGATCATCGAAATCAACAAGACAAGTCATGACTGACTATTCTGGATGTTGTCCAGCATTGCTAGAGATAGGACAGATGTCATCTCCTCTATATAAAGTCTGGTGGAGAGCAGAGCTGTCTTTCAAGAACCCTGGCGGGGTGCGGGGCCCAGGGCAAATCAGTCAGTGCATGGCCCCCTTCCAATTAATTCTAATGGGCATGGACGTACTGTTAATAAGATCAAGGGAGATGAATGTCTCCTGGCCCACAGCCTCTGAGGGGCATTCTGAGGTGCCCCCAAGGCCAGTCCTGTAGCCACGAGTGTGAGCTGCAGTCCCAACAAGCAGCTTCTCTGTGACTCCAGATTTCCTTTTTGTCAGTCAGAGTGGAGAAGAGCAGCAGAGGCAGCAGCGAGGCTTCTTGAGCTCCTCCTCCCCTATGCGGCAGCTGAGTGTAGTTAGGACAGAGCTGGGACTGGAAGCTAACAAGCTGCTCAAGTGGAAAGGAAAGTCAAACAACTCTTATCTGTTTTTTTGTGTGTATGATTTTTTTCTGCTTCCCACATTTATGGAAGGGGAGGGAGGGAGAGCGAAAGAGAGATTGTTTGTCCCTGAGCAATTTTTAACTTTTAAAAAATTATTTTAAATGATTGGGTTCTTCCCTCTGTCCTGATGACCCATGTGAAGTGATCTTCTTCCAACTTCCAATGAGTCACTTTCCTCTCTGTGAAAGGAAAGAGGGGGTGGCAGCAGGGGTTTATTGATTGGTTCTTTGATGGTGCCATGATTGTTGAAAATATATTCAATTGTTTTTCAACCAAACAAGTTCCCCCCAAAATTTTCCTTGCTCCCAGAATGGCTCAAAGTACTTGAGGGTTGGGGAAGAGTGGAGCTAGCCTAGCATCCTTCCTGATTGTTTGCTAATTTTAAACTGGTTTGCCTGGATATCCCTCCACCTGCCTTTTCCAAAGGAAAAATTAAAAAAAAAAATGTCCTGCCAGGCTACAGCCCTGACAAAAATTGTTAAGCTCAGAATAGAAGCTTCCTTTGGAACCCACAGAAGGGGAGGAGAGCTGGTCTTGTGCTAGCAAACATAAATTGCCCCCTTGTATTTCACAAAGCTGATACTGTTGTATTATTTGGTTCTGCTGTTGTTTACACCTTGTAACTGTAGTCTCCTGTCCTCTGTTAATCTGCTACACTATATTACAGGTATCCTTAATGTTCTTCTGCAGCAGAGACATGGAGCCAGGAGGAAGGAGAGGAAGGCAGCGAGGGGCCCATTTCAAAATCTCATCTCTGGGCCCATTCCAACCTTGGTACACCCCTGCTAACGGCGGTTAAAAGAGTGGGGCCCAGGGTGGTCGCCCTGCTTGTCATGCCCTAAGGACAGCCCTGGTGGAGAGTCCCACTAGATCTATTTTTAGTTTCAGATAGTAGTAAGAATGGGCTCTAGTCCATTAAAAGCTTATGGTGAGCCTCACTGGGGAGGCTATTCCATGAATGGGTTACCACCACCAAAAAACCTTCGCCATTATAGCCTTATTGGAAAACATGATCAGGCTACAACAAAGTACTCCTAAGCATCTTTACTTAAAAGTAAACCCTGTGAGATTATTACGACTTACACTTCAGTGCTAAACATGCTCTCCGAGTATAGCTACATTCCTCAAGCCCATTGCTTCACAATACAAGAGGCAGCTCATTGAAAAGTGAAGATGCATTGGGAAAGTTTGTGGAACAAAGGTCATACGTTTTCCTTGAATATTAGTATCAGGCAAAGTTGTTTCAAGCCTATAGGCGACTCCTGTTATAAATAATACCTATAAACCAACTTCCTGGATGTGTTAAAGAAAGCATAGCAAACTATCTGGTGTAATTGTACAGTAAAGAGCTTTGGGAACAAAATCAGAATATTGATGGAATGGTGCTTGGGTTATTTTGTCCTATGGGCTCTTTTATTCTTTCTTCTGACATATATCAATTATGTAATTCAACAGAACAATGACACATACTATATATTTATAGCTGCTAAGATTCTCTTTGCTAAATCTGTAAGAGCGGTTAGAAAAATGTGGCTATATTTACAAACTGAGGGGGGAAAGATTAAAATGAAACAAATTCAAGAGAAACTAGATACTCCTCCACTCCAATACCAGTAGTTTATGCCCAAATGTTCACATTGCCTTTTCAATGTTTTAAATCTGACCTCCACGAAATGATATTCTCATACATCATTATTTGATTGTTTCTGTACAATTCTTTTTTGCTATTTATTTTTAGTAAATAAAGCTCTTGTGCAAATTTCAAGTGGAGCTCTGTAATACGGCACCCCTTCCTCCACCAGGCATTAAACTTTGTTGAAGCCAGAGCCAAAAGCTCCTGCTGCTGACTATTAAATATGAATAATTACTTTAATAATCACTTATGCCAAGTGATTCTGTTGGAACATAGAACTCTAATCAAGATCAGGCAGAGCATGTAATTATACTGTTTGCTAGAACTAACATATCCATTAGATACAAAAACTCAGATCAAAGTGAAATCAAGCTGAACATACAACAGTTCCCTATGTTCTGAGTCAGACCATTGGTCCATCAACTCACTATTATCTACACTGACTGGCAGCAGCTCACCAGGGTCTCAGACAGGGTTCCTTCCCAGCCCTGACCTGGAGATGGATGCCATGGATTGAACTTGGGACCATGTGTACACAAGGCATGTTCTCTTCTACAGAGCCACAGCCTCATATTATCCAGTTCTCCCAGGATGCAAGAAAGAGGGTTCAAATGAGTGTTCCCTCTAATAGGGATTCCCAGATGTTCACTACAACTCCCAGAATCCTTAGATGTAATGGCCTTTGGCTGGGGATTCTGGGAGTTGTAGCCAACAACATCTGGGAAACCCTGTTAGAGGGAACAGTGATTCAAACCTGTGGCGTAAGAGCCAATATATTTAAGGCTATGGCATTTTACACTCACTTGCTGCCAAATCAGGTATTATTTAAATCAATGTGGCTTTCTAATCCATTTACTTGGCCTACCGTAAAGCAAATGTAGGTACAGGATTCTGTTCAGTAGCCTCTGACCATCTTGCCAGAACAGGTTTTTTGTTTTTGCTTCAAGCAACATCAAGCTTTGTGCCAATTTTCTGTCCACAGTTGTTTTTGGTGGTTTTTGTTTTTGTTTTTGTTTTTTTTAATGTCAAGGTGTTAATTTTCAGATTCATATCATCATGATATGAATTGGAAAATTAACACTGTGACATTAGGAAATAAAACACAAAACTGGACAGAAAACTGGCACAAAGTTTGATGTTGCTTGAAGCAAACACACACACAAAAGACCCTGAAACTGACTACCGGTATGTGTAATACAACTGTTTTGACCTACAGAACCATCTCTCACTTCAAAGATAAAATAGGCCAGGAACTAGAAGAACAGGTTCTAGTATGGGAAGAGAAAAACGGATCCCATTCTGACACTTAGTTTCCATTCAGCTGTGGAAAACAAAAATGCCATTAAGAAACACAAACATCTATCCCTATATTGGTCTTTTAGGGTGGGAGAAGAGAAAGACAGCATGTTCAGGATCTGATTATTTAACCCAGGAGGAATTACTACCATATTACTCTCTTACTACCATAGAGTAATTACTCAGTGGAATTACTACCATATTACTCTAAACGTTAGTAATGCCGATAAGAATTCCTGTTCTACTTATCAGCATTCACTGAAAGAGTAGGAGAAGCATGGATTGTTTTCCTACCGATTCAGAGAAGGCGGCAGAGAAAGAGGAGTTACTAACTGTACAGTTAGTCACTCACTTGCTTACTTGGTGCAAGTTGGAGTTATCACTGGAAAGTCTCATGAAAGCCGCACTGAGAAAGTCACACCTGCACACACTAATCTGCATTTTCAGGACAACTCACTTGGCCACATCACTTATCTAGCCTGTAGTAAGTGGACAAATGGGTGTATGTTTTAAACTTGGGGCTGGTTCAGAGATCATTTTTCTCTACTATGAAATAAGCAACAAATAAAAAGGGAACTCTCAACAGTAGGACTTCCAAATGAATCTATTATATGGAACTCGTAGGCCTGGTATGAGGGCTCCATGTGTTCCATGAATCAGACATGCACCTCTAGTTCTAAGGGATTTCAAGGCAGATTTCAAAGCAAAAGGAAGGGAAAGAGGGCTGGTCAACATTTCTTTAGTTCCGATAAGAACTATAAAAATAAATGACAATTTCTTCAGCTAGGTTTCCTAATATCAGAAACACAAGCTTTCCAACAACTGAGCTCAGAAGCACTTTGCAAAAGAATTGTTTCCTGTTGGAGCTAACAGAAGCATTGCAAAACCTGAGCAGGATGCGGAGATCTAGAGTCTTGCAATCACCTGATCTTGGTTGGAACCAAACTAAGCAGATGGAAGCTAAGTTAGGATTCACGGAGTAAAACACAAATCTACTGTTCAAGCAGAACATGCAGCATTTAATGATCTTGTTGTATCATACTCTCTTTACTGCTTCACATGCTCTTGATAAGGAGTCCGCAGGCAGGGCCCATCTCCTTTTTTACATTTTTGTAAGTTATTATTTTGCTTTCTGCACACACATAGACCCATATGGCAGGCATCTATACACCAAAGATGCAGAACAAAGAGTAACTTCCATTTTGTTTGGATTTAAAGCAGGTAGTCATAAGGTATGAGCTAACTCTGTGTCTTGTAAGGCATTAGCAGGAATCCACAAATTTAGGCTTAGCTCACTTGCCAGCCATTATGTGTCATTCTGCAGAGAAGAGAGCTGGTCTTATTGATTTATTTGATTTCTGTACCACCCTTCCAAAAATGGCTCAGGGCAGTTTACAGAGAGAAATAATAAATAAATAAGATGTAGCCCTGTCCCAAAAAGGCTCACAATCTAAAAAGAAACATAAGATAGACACCAGCAACAGTCACTGGAGGTACTGTGCTGGGGGTGGATAGGGCCAGTTACTCTCCCCCTGCTAAATAAAGAAAATCACCACATTAAAAGTTGCCTCTTTGCCAAGTTAGCAGTTAGATCTTGTGGTAGCAAGCATGACCCGCCCCCTTAGCTAAGCAGAGTCTGCCCTGCTTGCATATGAATGGGAGACTTGATGTGGGAGCACTGTAAGATATTCCCCTCAAAGGATGGAGTTGCTCTGGGAAGAGCAGAAGGTTCCAAGTTCCCTCCCTGGCTTCTCCAAGATAGGACTGAGAAAGATTCCTGCCTGCAACCTTGGAAAAACCACTGCCAGTCTGTGAAGACAATACTGAGCTAGATAATGGTCTAACTCTGTATATGGCAGCTTTCTATGTTCCTATCACCAGGTTACCTCTAACAAGGATTCCCAGATGTTGATGACTACAACTCCCATAATCCCCAAGCAAAAGCCATTCCAGCTGGGGATTATGGGAGTTGTAGTCATCAACATCTGGGAATCCCTGTTAGAAGGAACACTGGCCATCACCATCAATCCCCAATCTTCCCTCAGATCCTTTTCTGGCACACATTCAGAGGATTCGGGAAAGAACCAGGCCTTCTGCCATTTGTAATGGGATATGGAGATGGTAAGAATCAGTGGGGTCCCTCACTTACTGCTCCAAAAGGATTCCTACTGTTTCCCTCCCTTCTCAAAAGTGGTAGTGGAAATGAGACCCCTAGTGAGGAGATGTGTTGAGGGCACTCACCACTGGCGAGCTGGCAAGTGGATTTGTAGATGCCTGGCTATTGCTACCATTTCCAGGGGAGAAATGGCCAGCACCTTTCCCCTGCAAGTGCGACCCAGCTGCTTTTAACAGTCTCCCCCTGTCTGCAATCAAGCTCCAAGACTGGAAATAAGCCCAACTAGGACAGGGGAATGTTTGCAGGGGATAAAGTGGTGCATATCAGAAGCGTTAATAATCCCCTTTTCCAGTCACTGATTCTGCCCCACATATTCATTTTGGAACATGTTTGCCATGTGAACCTGTTCTTCCGCTTTAGCTGCCAGATCAGGACATTAAACACTCCTGCTGTTATTTATTTGAAGGAGTCCTTTTTTTAACCCCAAGCCAAAGCCTCTTCAGGTTCACTTTCATTACATAATTTGTTTTAACAAATTACTGGAATACAAATTAGTGGTCAGAGAAAGAAAGAAAGCTCTAGAGAAAGAATATATATATATATATCACTTTTGAAATGCAAATTAAAAATTCAAATGAGAGGCGCTCTAAGCTACGGCTGCAAAACTGCGGCCGTCCTGCAGATGCTGAACTACACCACCTATCATTCCCTATTATTGGCCACGGTGCCTGGGAAGAATGGGAGTTATAGCCCCAAAACAGCTGGAAGGCTGAAGATGTGCAACTCTGCTCTATGTTCAGGACATAGAGCTGGCAGAAAACTGGACCATGCCAGAAGTGATATGATACATCACACTAACTGTTAGGCTTTACACACACACACACACACACACACACACACACACACTTACTTGATATGCAGGTTTTCTCAAACTTGGGTCCCTAGATGTTGTCGGACTACAACTGCCATGGGAGGAGATAATGAGAGTCGTGGTCCAACATCATCTGGGGACCCAAGCTTGAGAAACCCTTGTTACAGAGCAGGAATGCTTAGGAGGAAGAAAAGCAGGTCTCCAGAAACATGCTGCCTTCCACTGGGACATACAAATAAATGCATCGTCATCTTGAAGAAATACATTGCAGGCAGTGTCCCCTCTAACAGGGATTCCCAGATGTTATTGACTACAAATCCCAGAATCCCCAGCTGCAATGGCTTTTCCTTGGGGATTATGGGAGTTGTAGTCATTATGAGAGTTGTAGTCAACCTCTGGGAATCCTTGTTAGAGGGAACACTGATTGCAGGGATGGTTACCCAGCTTGGAGCTCATTTTTACTCCCCATGGGAGAAAGTCTAACAAGGTGGCTGGTATTAGAAGCCTTCTGGAGCCACATTCATAAGAATCCAATAAGCTGACTCCAAGATCCCTGCTAAATGAGCAAAGAGACCCCCTTTTAACATGGTGATTCTCTTTATTTAGCAGGGAGAGAGCAACTGGCCCTATATCCATCCCCAGCACAGCATCCCTCCAGTGGCTGTTGCCGGTGTTTATCTTATGTTTCTTTTTTAGATTGTAAGCCCAGGCTTTGGGGACAGGGAGCCTATTTCTTGATCTCTATCTCTATAAACTTTGGGAAATTTTATTGGAAAATGGTATATGAATATTCATCATCATAGATCCTTCAAGGAAAGGCAGGATAAGATGGAACATGCAGTCCGTCAGCTTTGTCCTCTCCCACCCACAGTCAATTGTGGATCTCCACTTATTGTTTCTGTTGAAGGGTGTGAGGAGAAACAGTAAAGCCCTCACACAGCAGAGTATGCTCTGGTGGTAAAGAAATTTAGCCCAATAGATTATTCAGTCATCCCAAAGCCTTCAGTTTAAGATGAGAGTTAAGACACTTTACATTTTCATTCATGCTCTAAAAAGAACAGAAATTGCAAGTTAAGGTGCCAGTCTTAACTTCCATGCCTTATAAGCTGTAAAGACTTTGTAAAGTCTGGTATATGATAATGGCTTTAGAAATCTGGCTCCATGCACCCACACTTTGCCTTGAGCAGAGATGCATCAGGCAGAAATTCATCAGTAGCATCTCTAGGAAGTGATTAGGAAAACTGCACCAGTTAAATGTCTGCCTGGTTGCATCCCTCCCCAGCCCAACGTCCAACTGATAGATGAAGGATCAAAAGTATATGGCTTAGTATATGAGCATCTGTTAGGGGAAGGTATGGATCTTGCAGGAAAAAATTGCTTGGTATCTATTGTATTAATAAAAATTTTAAGAACAAAAAACAAAACTACAGTGCGCCAAATGGAGTCCTGAAGCAGAGAAAAGCTCCAGAGTCTAAAAAATGAAATTCATTCATGTTACCTCCACTGAATCTTTTGACAAGCTAAGAATTCCTTCCCCCTAATGCTCTAACCCATGTTCTTGCTATATATTAATTTAACAAACTACAACATTTTCTACCAAATATTCTGTGTTCATGAACATTCAAATACTTTTGAGCCTTTATGCTACATGAGTCTTCATATACTTTTAGCTTTCTCCTATTATATAAACAGAGCCCAACGATTAAAGAAAAAAACCTAAGTGATTTTTCAGAGTCTGGAAATCCACAAGGCAAACCAGATCAGTCTCACATAAATCAGGTGGTCTAGAAGAAGAAAACTAAACAAGAGTGGCAGACTTATTTCTTCTTCCTTCTCTCTTATACCATTATATTTTGTAACACACAATCTAGATACAATGGATGCTCTTCTCCACGGCTGGACGAAAGTGGAGCATGAGTTTTACCTGCACAGGAAGTGGGGACTCTATCTGTGCTGCAGGCTTGCCTCACATAATGTGGGGTGGAAGACGTGATTTTGTTGTCTCCCCTCCCTACAAAAGCTGTGTTTGCTGCTGCGCAACCCTTAGGGACATATTCCCAGCAGCAAATGGGGTTTTTGTGGGGAGGAGAGGCAACTGAAAATCACATCCCTCCCCCCTTCCCCACACACTATGCTGGTAGTGTCCTGGCTCCCCACAAGTCATAGGGCTGTGGAGAATATCAGCCAATATACTCATTTATTCACAGCAGGGTACCAGGGTATCAGTTATGGTAGAGGGACTGAAAAAAATTCCAATGATAAATGGAACTTCCTGCACAGAAACCTCTGATACCCTTGGCTCACAAATTTAGCACAAAAGCAGAAGAGAACAAAGCTGTACCTAAGAAAATCAGGTGCAACATGGCTGCAGATTTAATGCACAAACTACTATTCAGACCAGGATTTCTCAACATTGGGTCCAGTGTTCCCTCTAACAGGGATTCCCAGCTGTTATTGACTACAACTCCCAGAATCCCCAAGCAAAAGTCATTGAAGCTGGGGATTCTGGGAGTTGTAGTCAACAACGTCTGGGAATCCCTGTTAGAGGGAACACTGGTTGGGTCCTCAGATGTTACTGCACTTCAGTTCCCATAATCCCCAGTCACCTTTGGTTGGGGATTATGGGAGTTCAAGTCCAACAACATCTGGGGACCCAACATTGAGAATCCCTGGTTCAGACCATGCAGCCTGCAGTTCTCTCTCTCTGTAGAGCCATTAATCTCGTGTGTATCAGGGGCTTTGCTGAACTAAACTAAACAGGCTTGCATTCTGTTCTCCCAGCCGTTTCTTTTCTTCCATCTGTTAGATTAGTATGTGGCTGGACCATATCAAGACAGCCACATGCCATATTTAAAATGCTTGTACAGCAGCTCTCAGGCATATGTAGAATGAACCAAGAAGACAGGCACACACGGATGGCCATTCCAATGCCACAGAGACTGAGCAAAGCGCTCCCATCTTGTGCATTAAGTAGGGGAAGCAAGTCCTTTAGCGAGGAGCAGCCTGAACTGTCACCAACAGTGGGCAGAAAGGTTTAACCCCGTCTAGGCTGGATATTTCAATGACATGCTTTGAAGGAGCAACACAGCATGGCAAGCACAGTTTGCACAAACGTCTGCTACGCAACTCCAGGATGAATCAAAAACAGTGCCGCAGCTCTTGGCTATGTACACCAGTGTTTCTCAACTACCAGTCCCTGGACCAGTGCCGGTCCATGAGCAGTTGAGTGCCAGTCCGTGCTGGTCCATGAGGAATTAATACCCCTACAAAACAATTTTGAGCTGGTGGGGGCCTCCGTTGCTGGGAGCTCTCCGGAGCTCATTTCTAGCCAGGCAGCCCTTGCTGCTGAGATAATGTTCATTGCGAGGAAGCAAAACGAGTGTTATTGAAATTGAAGTTGTTTTGGGTGGTGCCTGGGGGTGGGGTCGGGGGGGGCAACCCCTTTACTAACTGCTGCTCCAGGAAACTGTGCACAAAGAATGTACCAGTCTATGACTCCAAAAATGTTGAGAAACACTGATGTACACTACCAATTCCTTTTTCTTTTTCTGTTACATATCCAGTCTTCACATTCCCAGAGTTATACCATAAACATCAAAGAAACAGTGGTGTAGTCACAAATTCAGAAGTGCAGGCACTCTCCATGGCAGCCTTCATGGCCATACCCCCATGGCCACCCCTCTTACCCAAGAAGGACATGCACCCCAACTTAGTACAGTTTAGATGGCTTTTTAAAAAAGCATTAGGCACATTCACAGAGGAAGAGGTCTATTACTAGCTCCCCACTGCATTCTCTTCCCCTTTCCTCTGCTCTCTCTTGTGAAACCAAGGTCTGCATTGGTTTGCATTTGGATGCGAGACTACATGTAAGTGCTGCAAGATATCCCTGAATATCCTGTTATTCTGAATAGCATACCTCCCAATGACCTGCAGGTACAAAGCTTTTAATGGACAATCCTGCCACTTAAATTAGCCAAATGCACTACTTTTTACACCAAAATATGCTCAGGGGAAGGCTGATTTTTATATTTTTAGAAGAAATTCTGAACATACCACCCAATGATCTGGAGCTCAGACCTCTCCTTCACCCCTGCCCTCCCTGGTTCTCTCCCCCACCATTCCTCCTCTTGCTCTGCCTGTCACTTGTTACCCAGCTCTTGCTATGGCAAGTGGGTGGATCTGTTCTCTAGGGAAAGTGAGAGAGGCCATATATTTTCTCACCACAGCAAGAATTGTGGGAATGGCGACGAACACACATGCATGCTGATGCCGTCATCAGAGTGCATGTGTTCCAACGGTCACCATCAGGGTACATGCACTTCCATCAACATTTCCAGTCTGCTTTCACAGTGGCAAGAGGGCAGACAGGCTCTCTCACTTTCATGAGAAAACCGATCCACCTGCTTGCCATGGCAAGAGCTACTTCAAAGTGACAGGTGGAGGCAGTGGTGATGGGGAGCCAGGGAGAAATCAGGGAGGGCAGTTTTTCCCTGTGCCAGTGCTGCCACCTGTGAGCTGGGGCCAGGAGAAGAACCAGAACAGTGTTCCTTCTGCATGCAAGCATGCAGATACTCTTCCCAGAGTAGCCCCATCCCTTAAGGGGAATATCTTTCAGTGCTCATATGTAGTCTCCCATTCAAATGCAAGCCAAGGCAGACCCTGCTTAGCAAATGGGACAATTCATGCTTGCTACCACAAGACCAGGTGATTTTAAACAACTTTTTAACCTTTCCCCAAAACTTCCAAACATAATATTTGGGGATTTTTGGATAAGATTGTGTAAGATTTTTTGCAGAAAGCATTTGTAAGAGTTTGCTGTACTGACCACAGTGCTTTCTCCTAATGCCATTTTCCAGAAAAGTTGCCCTTCCAAACCTGCTTTTTGCCCAGTTTGGGCAGGACAATATTTATTGGGGAAATGGTGTGAGGGTAGAGTTATTCATTCTCCCTCAGCAATCCGATTCCCTAATCTGTGGTTGCTCTTTGAAAGAACATAAAGAGACGTGATCTAACATGGATCTCATCTAGTCTAGCTCCAAGTTAACTCTTAACTGGATCCTTGTGGAATTCTCAATACATAATTTACCAAAATGAAACATTCTAGCTTATTTGGGCAGCCCCTGAGTAGTTGCGAGGGAGACAAAAGTATTGGCAATATTCCAGTTTATGCCAACAAAGTATCTAGGCTAGCAATGGAACTTCAGGCTAAATGCTGTAAGGGATACTGGTTCCACCCTCTCCTGGATAGGAGACCCACTGAAGTTATTTGAACAATTATCTGTACAGCGTAACAGATGGTCATTCCCCTGTACATTTTTACCTTAAAAATCAATGGCATCCATGATGAATGACCATAATTCCCACTTTCAGTATGGTTGAGATGAGTAGAAAGATCTGCTCTGCTTCTCCCTAGAGTTAACCATGTTCTGGTCTGCATTTTGGTCTCTATCTAGGGGAAATCCTGGTGGTGAATAGATACAAGATTTTATCTAGAGATACTGCACACCAATGGCTCCTTAATGTACATCTACACTGGCTTTCTGCATTTTAATGCAGATATGAGTTAATAAGTAAAGGTTAATCTAGAGTATACCACCTTTGTGACAATTTCCACAGGTGCAATATCAGGTGCAAATATGCACAACCGCTTTTCTGTGTTAGATGGGATTCCTTTATTAATAGTGCACACTAGGTTTCCACAAAACAGGCAGGTTAGTGGTATTATCAGTTCTGTTGCATGTGCATGTTCCTACCATGCATGGAAGACTATTGCTGGACTGATGCATATCTGGAAAAGCAATTTTAACAGATTCTTCTGTCCCAAATGTATCATGGCTTTTTGAGATAAATCAGTACTGAATATGAGTCATTACCAGATGATCACACTGAAGTACTCAGTTCACTCTGTATTTAAGTTTCATTTTTCAACAAGTTTGTTTTTTACTTCTATTTGGTTACCACTGATACAAGCTTTGACTATATCTAGCTTTTACTAAGTTTTAACAGGAAACATGCAACTTGTCCACAACCACAAGTCAAGGAGAATTGTTCAAACCCCATATAAGCGCATAAAATATCTACCGTAAAGAGCACATGGGTATGAGCAGAGAATAATCACACTGACCTGATGTGTGCATTTCAAACAATTTTTAATATGTGAATTTGCATAACAACTTTTATCCAATGCACTGGAAAGAAAAGGTAAACATGAAAGACTACTTCTGAAAACAAAATTCAGCCATGTTTAGTGCTATTTTGGGGAAATACTTCACAGAAAGTGGGTCTGTGTGCTGCATAAGGAAAAGGATGTATAGAACAGAACTGGATTTTATATAGATAAAGACCACTAAGGCTCAGACATCCTTATACGAGACAATAAGGACTAGAGTACTGTGGTAGTCTGAAGAATAAGCAGAGTAAAGTAACTCACTTTACAGAACAGAAGATTACTTTGTTTAAATGGTGCCCCCAAGCAGAGTAACTGGCCTGGTTCAGATAGTACGTGGAACCATGTCACAGGAAAATCAACCTCACAATAAGTGTGATAGTCTTTAAAGTTGTAGACAGAGAAGGCACCAGTACCCTCTAGATATTTTATGCGCTTATATGGGGTTTGAACAATTCTCCTTGACTTGTGGTTGTGGACAAGTGTAAAGATCTCAAGTGTAATTTATACATTTTGAGTCAGTGGCTCAGTTCAGATGCCACATGGAACCATGATTTAATCCTGGTTCCATACAATGCACACAAGCCTCAGACTCATATTCTCCCTCTCCTTTGTATCTAAGAGGATATTGTTTTTGGCTCCCTTTCAGAACAAGCCAGGTTTTGCCCAGATGCTTGAACCGAGCAAATCTCAGCTTGTTCTAAAATGATAACAAGAGCTGAAAACTTCCTCCCCTCCAGGCTGCTACTGAAAGGCTCAATCTTGCATGTGGAAACATCAACACTTCTGCAGAGACACTCTTAGCTAAAGCTTGATAGCATTTCTATCCAGTATCGAAAGACTGCTTTTGGCTTTAAGCTTGCATTAGTGAAACAGTTGTTACCCAATGGCTTAATACTGCAAAGAGGAAACACACACTATGGGACTATGTATATTTGCAGAAACAATGAACTGTGCAGGCAACAGCCACTGAGGTTTCCTCTCTATAATGAACCAACAGCTATGTGGAACAAACATCTTTGACACATGTATTGCTTAGGCAAGTCCTCCTTGATGGATAGATTTAATTGACAGTGTTTCCATACACAGAGACCAATGATAAAATTATATCATCATTTTAACACGTCATCATCAGTGTTCCCTCTAACAAGGATTCCCAGATGTTGTTAACAACAACTCCCATAATCCCCAAGCAAAAGCCACTGCAGCTGGGAATTATGGGAATTGTAGTCAACAACATCTAGAAAGCCTTGTTAGAGGGAGCACTGGTCATCATCCTACGATGTCATAATGAATTTACTCTGAATAGTTTTATCATTGTTACCAGATCCTTAAAAAAATATGGGGGAAGTTGCCTGTACTTGCTTGACTTTAAGCAAGTGCTTGAATTTAGTCCTCAGACCTCTTATCCTGGAGAACTCCCATTGTGGACCAGTTCACACAATATATGAGAATTTCCCCCCACACTATTGCCCTGAGAATGTGCAGAACTGTAACTGAGGTTGCAGCTGGACTGCACTTGCAATGAGGCACTATTTGGGTGAATTTAAACCTCCAGCTTGTGGGCTTCCCAGGCGCATGTGGTGGGCCACTGTGGGAAACAGGATGCTGAACTAGATAGAGCTCGGGCCTGATCCAGCAAGGCTGCTCTTCTAACAGTCTGTACCTCCATGACTACCAATATTTTTATACTGCTCAGTTTACATAACTAGATAGATAAAGATGGCCCCTTGTTCCAAAAGGGATCATGGTCTAAAAAACTCTTAAGGTAGAAACCAGCAACAACTGGAAAAACACTGAGCTAGGGTTGGATAGGGACAGTTGCTCTTCCCCTGCTAAATATAAGAGAATCATCACTTTAGACCAGAGGTGGGGAACCTTGGCCCTCCAGCTGTTTGTGGCTGGGGATGATGGGAGTTGTAGTTCAACAACAGCTGGAGGGCCAAGGTTCCCCACCCCTGCTTTAGAAGGTGCATCTTTGCTCACCATTCTTACCAAATGCAGATCTCAGTCGCTTCTCAATAAGGTTCTCCCAGCAAAGCTTCAGAGAGTTTTATTCTATTACACTAAGGCGTGGCTCTCACCCTAATCCATACCAGATGTCTCCAACATCGAACCTTTAGTCATATTCCCACAAGAACAAGAATGCATTTGCTTTAAAATTACATCTCACAAAGAAAGGGCACAAAAGCTAAGAATTTATAAGTCCCATTGAAATCAAAGTGCTTAACTGGCTGGATGGTGCCCTGTGTTTTTAGAAGGCCTGTGCATTTGCTCAGATACAAACTTGGCTGTATTCCCTTCATGATGTTCCACTGTGAGAAAGCCAACAGCTTCTTCATAAGACAAGAGGCTGCCAAGTATCTGTCCAGTCTGGTACACCTAGAAGCTTAGTTAGGAAAGCCTCCTAATTAAGAGAGGTCACCATCACCCCTCACCACAATACCATGGTCCACCTTGCCACCCCTCCTTGACATACAGTGGGTTCTGACTTTGGATCACTGTACAGGAGTTTGCATCAGCTAGTTCTGTCCCACTGCAAAGCCCTCAAGATGTGAAAACCCTATCCAGGGACAAAGAAATCCAATACATCCATACACTGTGATAAATTTAATCCTGTGCCCTTTGTTGGTCAATGGACTGAATAAAGATGATTGTATCCTGTGCCCAACATGACGGTTTGGCAGTTGCTTAATACTAAAGAAGAGTGTAGCAAAAGGGGAAACAACTATTAAGAATGGAACACTTTCCGTCTCACACCCTATTCACCCTCTGCCCAACTACCGTATTTTCTCACAAAGAACTCATGGGTTATCCATTTTTTTCTGCAAATGAAAGTGGTGGACTTAAAGGGCTGCGGGCTTTCTAGCAAGACATTCACAGAGACTGTTTATGGACTGTCAAGCCCTTTCCCCGGGGAAACTGTGGGGGAGCAGCGGGGTGTGGGCTTTTGAACTGACTTACTGAACTGCGGGTTCTAGGCAGGTGCGGGCTCCTGCTGTGGGTGGGGACTATGCATGAAAATACAGTATCTCTTTCAAGATCAGCTCCAAGCTTGCAGAAGCAGAACACTTACGAGATGTATGCAGGGTAAGCAAACCCGATCAGGTTGCAAAGCAGGGATGCTCCATAGCCGATCACCAAGTAGACAGCCAGCACGCCAACAAGGGCTATCCAAAGAGAAAGCAGAAAGTCAGTCAGTGGGTAGGGAGGCCGAACACACACATACCCATAAGGCAATGCCTGGTTATATAAAGTTGGAAGTACTTTCTTCACAGCAGAGCAGGAAGGAAGTCTTTGTTGGCAAATCTTCTCTTCCCCTGAGCTCCCTCTCAACCACAATTCCCCATAACAAAAAGAAATCCAGGCACCACATTCTGCTGCCCTCCCACTGATAACAGAAAAATTCACCAGACATGACCTGAGGGGGATGGGGGCAGGCACTAACCTGTAATACTGAAGGGGTACATGCCACATCGGAGAGGGGGAAACCGAGACTTCGACTCAGCCCCAGACACGTCAGCTAGTCAATTACCATCTTAGGGGAGTAACTAACTCTTTTCTCCTCCTCCTTTCCCAGCAGAAGTAACCAGGGATTCCCCCAAAGCCATCAAAAGCAGGGCCGGTTCCCACCCGGTTGGAATTGGTTATAAGCACACACGAAAAGCAGATTTCCCCCAACATGGCGAGGAGAAGGCAAAAGAAAAGGAGGAGCAGAAAGGAGCTGGTCTGCTGTAAGACGACACCAGACCGTTGACTACTGCTGCTGCTGGACATTCAATCCTAGCGACCGAGGCTCCGCCGCACCACCCCAGATTATTGCACCCTGCTGTGTCCGTGTATGTGTTGCTCTCCCATAAATATCGCCCGAGAGAGGCAGGCGCGAGAGTCTAGAAGCCCCACTACCCAGCACATTGGGCATAGGAAAGAAATAGACAAAGTAGCGGGAGGGAAACCTCGCACTCCTAGCGTATTCCCAAAGGATGCATGCAAGGGACAAACACAACAAGCCGCGGTGGAGGCTGGGTTGGAAGATGACGCCCCTCCTCAGGGGAGGGGGCTGCCTCTTATTTTGTTACAGATTCAGAACATCGCAGTTCCGTAAGCGACTACAGGGTCCATTCCGCTTGCGGCATCCTCCCTGACTGCTCTCATGCGAACGGGCCCGGAGCACACGGATAAGACAGTGCTGGCCCAGAGGTGTCGGGAACTGAGTCTGGGGAGAGTGGGAGAAAGAATGGCCAGGCCCGGGGTGGGGGAGGGAAGGGAGCCTACGGCGATCATGTCCCCAGGCTGGGCAGGCACTCACCGATGGCGATGAGGGACCTATTCACCCCAGTCTTGCTCTCGATCTTCTCCAGCATGTTGGTCAGGCAGTTCTTCTCGTGCAAGAACTTGTCGAACCTCTGCCTCATGGACGCGGTCATGGCGAAATCTCTCCCGGCTCGCCTCGAGGCAGAACCGTCCTTTTGGCAAGCACAAATCCGCCCCAGCCGGAATGGAAATGGAAATGTAAAACGGGGCGGGCGCTTCTGCTGCCTACCACCAGCCTCGCCTGGCCTGCCTTGGAGGAGGAGGAGGAGGAGGAGGACGCAGCAAAGAGCAGCAGCATCACGGGATACATGCGCGCTGAGCGTCAGCAGGCAGCACCCACCAGCCTAAAGCCCGTCCTCCCCGCCGCCTACTCGGGACTGCAAAGACGCCACACCCAAAGCAGCTGCCAGGCGCTGCCCTTGTTGGCGATAGAGCGCGGGGTGTTGTATGTGTGGGAGGAGGGACGGAGCCCGAACACTGATCAGACAAAAGCGACGTGCGGAAGTTCGCTGGTGAGCAGCTCCTGCTGCTCGGTAAAAATCTCTCTCGCGCTCGTCTCAGCCGCCCTTTGCAATCCACGCACATGGAGGGTTTGCAGAAAGGGGCCCTGCGAGCTACAAGAGGGAGGCGGCGGCAGCAGCAGGATTTTATTTTTTTTCAGTGCCTTGGTGTTTGCGGATGTGCCCCATTTGATCATTGGGGGTGCACTGCTGTGTGTGTGTGAATTTTCTTCTTCCTCCCTCCCGTTCATTCCGCAGTATTGCCCAAACTCAGTGGACTTGGAAATAGTCACATGTTGTCTTGGTCGTCAGCCTCAACATGTAAACGCTGCTCTAGGCTAAACAAATGGAAACACAAATGGGGCGGCTCAGCTGGGTCCCTTCGTATGCAAGCTCAGCCTCAAGACAGACGCCCCGAGGGCGCGTTCCAATCGGCCACCGCCCGAGCGGGCGCCTGCAAGCCACAAGCATCGACGGGGACTGTAAAAATTTCGGTTGCTGCTGGTCCAAATGACGAATTGGAGCGTAGCAGGATGAGCGTAGTACGTGTGTGTATCGCAGCTGGTGCATCTGCCTGAATCCTGAGACCGCCGCAGTTTCCGCTTGGGTACGATAGTGTCGTCGTTGCCGCCTGGCTGGGCAAGCATAAGGCCTTGTCGGGCCTGTTTGGCTTGCCACGCTCTGGCGACACACGACCTTCTCCAGTTGTCGGGTCTGCAGTTGCAGTATGCTGGGCACACGCAGCAGCAGCAGCAAGTCTGTCAGCACGGTCGCCCCGGGGTCTTTCAACTGTAGAGGAACAACTATGATGTTTCCAATTAATGTCAACTACAATTATTATTATGTAGCTCTTTCTTTCCTTTTTTTTTTTTTTTGGTAAGTTTCCAAATAGGTTTACATGGAAAAAGAAATAAGGTGGTTCCCTGTCTCAGAAGGGTTCACAATCTCTCAAGACTCTCCAGGAGATGTTGCTGGTGTATCCCTTGTGTTTCTGGAAGTGGGGGCGGGGGAGTGTTTCTGGAAGAAACGCAGCACAAGGAAGACACTAGCAACAGCCACTGGAGAGACACTGTGCTGGCATAAATAGGGACTGTTGCTCCCCTACTGCTAAATATGAGAGAGTTCCCATTTTAAAATATGGCTCCCTTGCCAGGTTAGCAGCAGTAATCTTGGATGCCCAGAAAGGGAAAATTTCTTTGGTCTGCACAGCTCCTTAGTTATGCAAACTCCACTTGATGTAGCTACCATTTGTTAAAACGGAGCTGGCTGTGCTGGCTTATTTAGAACAGAAAGGGTGAGGCACTAATCTGAGCTTTTGAATGCTTTGTGCATGTGGATTACTAGGACTGGACACAATAGTCCTGTTCACAAGCCCTAATTCACATGTTACATCCAAGGCTAGTACAATGACTATACACTGAACCCAGGTATAGATCTGTTCACATGTATAATTATTCACTTATGAATGCACATACAGTAGTGCACTTTCTATCTGTATCCTGCATTTCAGGGGGCTTGTACCCGGGTTCACTTTTTAAATGAATGCAGGTACAGTTTAGTCCTGTTCAGAGAGGCAGTCCAATTCTGGGACCCAATAGCACCTGCATTCAGATGTCTGTACACATGTACATGTGTTTGTGTGAATGAATGTGCCTGTGTTCATTTTAAAAGTGAACCTGGATAAAAGTAAAGTAAAGTGTGCCATTGAGCTGGTGTTGACTCCTGGCGACCACAGAGCCCTGTGGTTGTCTTTGGTAGAATACAGGAGGGGTTTACCATTGCCTCCTCTCATGCAGTATGAGATTACTGTATGTCTTTCAGCATCTTCTTATATCACTGCTGCCCGATATAAGTGTTTCCCATAGTCTGGGAAACATACCAGCAGGGATTCGAACTAGCTTGGTAGTTAAGTCATTTCCCCGCTGTGTCAAGTGGCTGTATGAAGGAACCTGGAGACAGGTGCCTTAAATGTATGGTACAGACAGGAAGTTTACTGCTGTACATGTGAATAACTCTACCTGTGTACAGATCTATATCATAATAACCCATTAATTGGGTTATTCACAATCCCGATTCAGACAGTATACTAAAGGTGCTGTACTTGCATTGATTGATTGATTAAGTGCCGTCAAGTCGGTGTCGACTCTTAGCGACCACATAGATAGAGTCTCTCCAGGATGTTCTGTCTTCAACTTGGCCTTTAAGGTCTCTCAGTAGTGCATTCATTGCTGTTGTGATCGAGTCCATCCACCTTGCAGCTGGTCGTCCTCTTCTTCTCTTTCCTTCAACTTCCCCCAGCATTATGGACTTCTTGCGGGAGATACAGTAGGTTTTTGCATAATGTGTCCGAAGTATTAGTTTGAGCCTAGTCATCTGTGCCTTGATTGAAAATTCTGGATTGTTTTGGTCTGTGATCCATTTGTTTGTTTTCCTGGCTGTCCATGGTATCCTCAAAAGTCTTCTCCAGCACCAAAGTTCAAAAGCGTCAATGCTTTTTCTATCTTGCTTCTTCAAAGTCCAGCTTTCGCATCCATAGAATGTCATGGGAAAAACCATTGTCTGGACAATTCTAATCTTTGTAGGTATAGACATGTCACGGCATCTAAATATCCTTTCCATGGCCTTCATTGCAACCCTGCCAAGTGCTAGTCTGTGGCCAGAGGCGTAACTAGGGAAAACAGCGCCCGGGGCAAGCACAGAAACGGTGCCCCCCCACCCCCCCAACATACTACATTATACTTAGATTTTTCCTCACAAGTGCCCGCCGCCGCCAAGCCAGGCCACTGACTGGCCGCCATGCGCCAGCAAAGCAATGGGGGGGGCGTGGGCGGCGCGGAAGGGACCGCTCGTGGGGGAGGGGGCGCTGACGCGCTCCCTTGACTGCTGCAGCGCTGCTGCACTGAGCAGGAAACATTTGTATTAACAAAAAATTAAAAAAAAATTAAAAAATTTTTTTGTCATGGTGGCGCCCCCCACGTGACCAGAAAAGATGGCGCCCGGGGCACGTGCCCCCCCTGCCCCCCTATAGTTACGCCTCTGTCTGTGGCGTATTTCTTGACTGCTGGATCCTTTACTGTTGCTGGTTGATCCTAAAAGGCAGATGCTATCTACCACTTCAATGTCTTCATTATCAATTCTGAGGCTGGTTGTTTTACCCGTTGCTCATTAGTTTAGTCTTCTTTACATTTAGTTGTAGTCCCATTTTCTCATTGTGCTCCTTGACTTTCATTACTAGAGCTTGCAGATCATCCGCATTCAGCATCTAAAGTGGGACCCTAGCCTCCCAATCACCGAACGCCATCACAGATATGACATTTGCCTCTTTAGCCTAACACCGTTGTAACCATGAGCAGCACACTGCTAGGGATTACTGATGGGGCTGGGGGAGGATTCTAGCCCCACTTTGGACTCTGTGAGTACAACGTCTCTAGTATAACATCTGAATAGGGCTCCCCAAAAATATGTAGAAGTGTACAGACATTCATACAACTTTTTAAGTTCGAAATTCAACTCTTCAGGTCATGTGTAATGGAGGATGATAGGGATCCAGTAGGAATGTGTTAATTCAGCTGCTGAAAATAGGAGTTGGCAGGATTTTGCCAGAATATCTGAAATCTACATTGAATCAAAATATGAGGAGTGTGGATAGACATAGGGTGGTCACTGTCCAAGCTGTGGGCAGCTGAAGTGATATGTAGAAAATCAGTAATGGGAAGGATGTCCTCTTGCTCCTTCCCAACCCAGTAGGGGAGCTTGGGGACAGGCTCCTGGCCCAATCAACAGATGTCAGAGCTAAGAGAGGAGTGGAGGAAAGAAGGGATTTTGTTTGTCTTTTTCAAATCGCAGCTGCCATTAAGAAAACTATGTCTGTATGAAGCACCTTTCAACAGTTTACTTTATCATAGAGACTTTTAAAATGGGATCAGTTCTAACTGGAGTCACTTTTTCAAGATGAGATGGAAACAGAGCTGCAAGATCGGTCTTGAAAAAAATAAGAGGCATTTTGGAACTACAGTGTCTGAAATAAAGAGCTTCTCTTTTTGGCCTATGATAGCTGGAGGGTTGGTGTTCTAGTCCTGTGTAATTCTAGGCAGAGTAAAGCAGCCCAAATAATTTCAGGTATATCTCAGGAAAAATTGGAGATACTGATCTTGATCTTTTGAATTGCTTAGTATAATAATAGGTTTGTTATCTAATGGCTCAAGTTTCTTCTCTTAATAATGGTGGTCTATTGACAGTTCTGACAGAGAGCTGAGTTGATGCAAAGCAAATGGTTTCAGCTTTGTGCAGCCTAAATGTTTACAGATCAAACCCTGAATCCTTTAGAAAAATATGTGTGTGTTTGACTTTATGCATGACATGTCTTGGCCAGGCCAAGACAAGGAAGCTACCTCATATGGTACTTAAGGTACGACTTCATATGGTAAGAGGTGTTGGTGATTTCTAAGGGATGAACGAGTGGCTTCCAGATCATATTCCATCTAGCCAAATGAACAAAGGTTGCAGTGATAAAAAGGTTTAAATAATTAGTTAGGAGTTACCAACACACAATGAAAACACCTCATAGTGACATCCTCCTCAGCCTCATGGAATTCAGACCTTTGCTGTATTTTGCATAGCTGCTTTGCCTAGGAAAATGTTTTTTATTGATATCTTGTGATGCGAAAACGCAAGAAGGGTTAGGTGGTGGGGCTTGGATAACAGACGCTTGTCATTTTTGGAGTTTGAAAAAGGGCCTCCTAAGAAATGGTCTGCTTTTGAGCAGCTAGAAGTAGCAGCGGCTGTTTTAAGATGGCTGCATGGGTGGGGAGCAGTGTTCCCTCTAACAGGGATTCCCAGATGTTGTTGACTACAACTCCCATAATCCCCAAGCAAAAGCCATTGCAGCTGGGGATTCTGGGATTTGTAGACAACAACATCTGGGAATCCCTGTTAGAGGGAACACTGGTGGGGGCCTTACTGGGGAAACTCGAAAATGTACAGAGAGGAATGATATCCAAGGATGCAGTCTTGCTGTATCTCCCACATCATAACACGTTATGCAATGGTTATGCATGGTAACATGTTACACACAGCAAAAGCACAGCTGTGAACATAAGCAGAGCTACATAACAGCCCCATATATTTTTAGCGGAAATCCTGTTGTGTATTTTGCTTGTGCTTATCCACCATGTGGAAAGAATTTGTTGGTAAAAGGAGGCAAGGTGTGTCGCAGGAGGGCAAGGTTTATCAGCCCATGCACAGCATGAATGTGGGTGAGATACCTGCTGACAACAGGCAGTCATATTATTGTTGACAGAACCCTACCCACTTTCAGCTGCCCCAGTCTCCTCCTATGAATAATCTCTTTCCTGCCTCCTTTCCTAACATAATTGCAAGTGACTTATGCCCCTTAACAGATGGGCAAAGGACTTCTTCAATACCCACTTTCCACTTTAATTCCCCCCCACATAATTTCCTTTCATATTTGCCAATATAGCATTATTATTATTATTATTATTATTATTATTATTTATTATTATTTATTATTAATAAAAACTTTTATACCACCCTTCCAAAAGGCTCAGGGCAGTTTACATTAAAACACCATTAAAATCAATTAATAATTAAAACAAAAATTATAAAACATAAAAAATAATTAACAATTAAAAACATCGTAAAACAACAATTAAATAATCAGAAGAATTTAAAAACAAATTTTGAAAAGCTGAGAAAGCCTGGTTGAAGAGATGTGTTTTCAGGTGTTTTTTGAAAAATGCCAGAGATGGGGAGGATCGTATCTCAGCAGGGAGCGCATTCCACAATCTCGGGGCAGCAGCCGAGAAGGCCGGTCTCTGTGTAGCCACCAAACGAGTTGGCGGCAACTGGAGACGGACCTCCTCAAGTGACCTCAATGGGCGGTGACCTCAATGACCTCCTCAAGTGACCTCAATTAAACAAATGAGGTATTATAAACCAAACAAGGTGTTTTGAACTAATTACAAATGCACTGGCATTTATTAGAACTAAAACTATAACTATATGTACTATAAACTATACCTATAATTAGAACTAATTGCAAATGCACTTCAGCAGTTAATTATGGTGGACCAGCCATCCTAAGCAGACATGTTTTGAAAGCAATTTCTATTTAAATCAATGGGATACGATCTTAAATAAAGCCAAATCCCATTGATTTAAATGGAACCTGCTTCCAAATATGAGTGCTCAGGACTGTCGCCTTTAAAAGAGCAGAAACAACACACGGTGAACTTAGTAGTTTATGTAACAAGTTCATGCAACTGAATGCTTTGCAAAATTAATCAGAGGCAAGAGGCTCTTCCAGATGGTGATAAGATTTCCAGCCAGTGAAATCACAGCAAGAAATAAAGAGATCCACCCTATGTACATGGATGCTGTGCAATGTTCTTAGTGCCATCTGCTGGCCATCCACAGTAATCTGCGAATACACTTTCCCCCCAAACTCCTTTTATTCTAACCTGGGGGCAGGTGGGATGACAGTTTGTTCATGAATTGCAGCAGGTTGCGAATAGATGGCACTGAGAATGTTATACAGCATCCTTCTATGTTGTGTGGTTTTCTTGTTTTATTCATCGTAATTTGCACTGAAGTTGGAATATATCACTGTCAGTTAGATCTTATAGATTGCAACTTTGTTCTGACAATATGCCAGGCAGTTGACCCATGGTCTTAATTTGTATTATCTCAGACCACAGTTTAGGAATCACTGTGCAGATGCTCAGATATTATGAGGATGGCACAAAAGCAGCTTCTTATGTATATATAAGTTACGGTTGAATTAGGAACAGAATATACAGAAATGCACCCACAGCAAAATGTTACAGTATATCCCTGGTGTGAAAACAAAAGAGGAATGTTATGAGATTATTGTGTGACTGTTTGTGTGCATGTGCACATAGAATGATCAGCAGATTAACAGATTCAGTTCCCAACTCCTCCTCTTTTCCTCAGGAGAGCTGACATACATACAATGGTTTTTATGTTATTTTGGGAGGTTTACCCCCCCCACACACACACACACATACACACCAAGAGCTTAAAAGTATCATATCTTTCCTCCCTCAAAAACACACAGATGTGAAATGGCTAGTGAGAAAACTAAAGAGTTTTAGACAGCTTTACCCCTCAGTAGAAGTGACCATTTTGAGGGAGTATTCTTCAAGCTGAGAAATTCCCCACTCTTTTTGTTCAACCTCTTTTGCCACTGATGTCATTCACACGACCTTTGAGAGTGCTAGGAAGGGCGGGAGGGCAGGATCACATCTACCTTTCTCTCCCCCCCCCCCCGATGATCCAGCATGGTTCTGGGCTGCACCTCTTGCACATGCACACAACCAGTGCTTTTGCGAGTCATGTGGCATCCCAGCCTCCAGATATCTCACAATGTACTGCACGATGAGTGCAGTGCATTGAGGGATGTTGTGGTGAGTTGGACCAGGTGCTCTAGGAGCCCGGCTCTGTGTCTGCTTGGGCTGCATGCAGCTTGAGTGTTCAGGTGACCTAGCACCTGGGTCACAGGGCACGCTTTGTGCTCTTTTACCCAGGTAAACAGTCAAGTAAAAATCCCGGGGTGCCTGGGAGGGCAGCATTGGGATCAGCCTTCATCCTGGCACTCCACACAAGCAGTCCTGCTCAGGTAAGGCTGCCCAAGCCTTGGTACAGGTGCTCGTGTGAACAGCCTCCATGACTTCTTTTAGCTCCACCCATCTGGTTACCTCTTAAGTGCCCTCTGAGTCCACAAACATTCTGTTCCACTCAGTTACATTGGGGCAGTTGTGGGAGGGTTGCCCCCTTTGGGCTTTTGTGAAACTGTTGCATCTGTGAGTTATCCCAAGTCTGTCAGTACCTGCTAGTGCTTCGGTTATGCAACCATAAGGATAACATTTCCAGCTCTTTCGGAAATAGATATAAAATATAAAAGAGTGTTCCTGGCAAAGACAATCACAGATCACCATGATTCAGCAGCTTGTCCTTCTTAAAATCTTATATTTCATCAAATATATGTGTCTTCTGTGACTCTTAATATTTGCCAAATACATATTAAAGGTGGTTTTTTAAAGACATGTTAGTACAATCCAAGAAGATCTTCCCACAGCATCCTAGAATGTATAAGTACAGTGAGTCAGCTTTTACTGCCAAAGTGGTAATGCATATGTAAGAGTTTCCGGCATTGCTGATAGCAAATACAGTGCTGAATGATGCTGGCATCAAGAATGCCTGGCTAGGGAGAGGCTGGTAACTGCTATACTACAGCACTATTGCTTTGGAAGTACATTTTGTAAGGCAGTTAATATGTACGGTATCTGAACATTCTAGTCAGCAGTGCAATCTGTGTCTATTCAGGGCCAAAACAGATAGGATGTTGGCCACAGGTAAAACATTTCCCTCTGTAACTGTAAGCCAGGGGTGTCAAACTGTGGCCCTCCAGCTCTTGTTGGAATCTCCCACCATCCATGATCATCCCCAGGTACAGTGGCCAGTAACCAGGGATGATGGAGGTTGTAGGCGACCAACAGCTGGAAGGCCACAGTTTGGCATTCCTGGTGTATGTGACTCATCCATTACACAGGCACATCTGTCAGATGAATCAGCCCCTTTGTGTATATAATGAAGTTGCTGAAAACGGTCAAGGTAGCACTTAGAGTTGCCAACTTACTCTTTAAAAAACAAACTTCCTTCTGTTCCTTAAACAGCATGATATGCATAAATTAAACATCTCTCTATTTTCAAGTCTGGAAAAACATCACCTATTTAACTTCTGTATGTCAGGCTGCTGTTTAAGGTAGTAAAAAAAAAAAGTTGGTCACTACTTTTTAAAAATAACCTCTGCTCCTGTGCTTTTAAACAGCAGCCTGATTTGCTTACCTTAGCTCAGGGCTGCACAACTCAAATGCCCTGGTGGGCCGGAACCATCCACAATTTGGCATGCAGGGACTGAGATCAGGTTTTTAGCAAATTATTACATTAAAATTAAAATTAATATATTATTTACTTGTGGATCTATCCCCCCGTCAATGGACCCATAGTTTTAACCAAGGATAGTGGCCAGAGAATAGGTCCAGTCCTTGTGCTCAATGAGTGGGGCCTCTAGAGTACATGCCAGCCCCAAACAAATGCTGAGTCCTCTCCTCTCCCTAGTTGTCATAGCTTTCAGGCTGCAATGCTAGGCATGCTTACATGGGAGTAAGCTTCACTGGGCACATCATGGAGCATATTTCTGAGAAAGCATGCACAGGATGGCGCTATAAGGCAGTTTCCAGCTCTTGTGTTGCTGTAGGATACCTGGGCCAGTAAAATAGTCTCTGTGGGCCGAAATCCGGCCCCCAGGCCTTATGTTGTGCAGGCCTGCCTTAGCTGGTGATAATGGAACATAGGAAGCTGCCATATACCGAGTCAGACCATTGGTCTATCTAGCTCAGTACTGTTGTCTTCACAGACTGGCAGCAACTTCTCCAAGGTTGCAGACAGGGATCTCTCTCAGCCCTATCTTGGAGAAGCCAGGGAGGGAACTCAGAACCTTCTGCTCTTCCCAGAGTGGCTCCATCCCCCAAGGGGAATGTCTTAACAGTGCTCACAATTCTAGTCTCCCATTCATATGCAACCAGGCAGACCCTGCTTAGCTCAGGGGACATCATGCTTGCTACCACAAGATCCATTGGAGATGGATGCTCATCTCCATTCAGTGAAAAGCTTTATTAGCTAATTTCTGATTTGTGTTAAAAGCACAAGAGCAGCCCAGATTGATTTTTCTGAGCAGTTAAACCCTAGCAATGCTTCAAGCATGTTGTTTTCAGAAAGGATAAACACTACAGGCACTGGGAAGGCCTATATTGCAATGCATTGTGTCATTTTGGTGAGCCATGTTCAAAAAAGGGTAAATTAAAACTGGAAATAGTGTAAGATGGCATCTGGGAAGTGACCACGTCCCAGTTTCTATGTGTTTCAGTGGGAAAGTAGAACTTCATATATGTCTAAGCTCTTTACAACAGATGCAGCATGTATGCATGTTGTATTTATATCTAAATGCAAGAGATAGCAAGAAGCTACCTTTCACTGGCAGGCAAATAAGGAATGATATACCAAAGAAAGCAAGTTCAAGATCAATGGTCAGGAAATGGCCTAACTTCCCTAAAAGCCTGTCTGGAGGTGGTAATAGGCTGAATGAGGGAGAACAAACTGAGGCTGAATCTAAGGAAAATGGAGGTACTCATTGTGGGAGGTTGAGAGTTAGGAAGTGGTATAGATGTGCCTGTTCTGGATGGGGTTGCACTCCTCTGGAAAGAGCAGGTACATAGTCTGGGAGTACTTCTGGACCCAAACCTCTCCCTGTTTTCTAATGTTGAGGCAGTGGCTAGGAGTGTTTTCTTTCAGCTGCAGCTGATTCGCCAGCTATGTCCTTTTCTGGAGATAAATGACCTTAAAACAGTAGTTCATATACTGCAATGTGCTCTGCGTTTGTTTATTTGTTTATTTATTTAACATTTTTATACCGCCCCAAACTTATGTCTCGGTGGTATAACAACAGAACAAAATGAATAACAGAAAAAACATTGGGCTGCTTTTGTACGTAGTTTGGAAACTGCCATTAGTACAGTATGAAACAGCCAGGTTGGTCTTCGGGGTTGCCCAAAGAGATCATATTGCACCCATTTTAAAAGAACTACACTGACTGCCAATACGTTTCTGGGCGAAATACAAAGTACTGGTCATTACCTATACAGCCCTAAATGGCTTGGACCCAAGATATTTAAGAGAACGCCGCCTTCTTCATCAACCCTGCCACCTATTAAGATTTGGGGAGGTCCAGTTGCAGTTGCCACCGGCTTGGTTGGTAGTGACTCAAAACCAGGCCTCTCCTAGAGTTTATTTATTTATTTATTACATTTTTATATCCCGCTCTTCCTCCAAGGAGCCCAGAGCGGTGTACTACATACTTGAGTTTCTCCTCACAACAACCCTGTGAAGTAGGTTAGGCTGAGAGAGAAGTGACTGGCCCAGAGTCACCCAGCAAGTATCATGGCTGAATGGGGATTTGAACTCAGGTCTCCCCGATCTTAGTCCAGCACTCTAGCTACTACACCATGCTGGCTCTCAGTTGCCCCAGGACTCTGGAATGTGCTTCCTAATGATATTAGAATTTCCCCTTCTCTGAATGTTTTTAAGAAGGACCTGAAAATATACCTGTCTAGCCAGGCTTCTATAGTTTTAAAGCTTCGGGTGTTAGAGTTTTTATTTGTATATTTATTTTATTTTATTTATTATTTATTTGATTTTATACCGCCCTTCTGAAATGGCTCAGGGTGGTTTACAATTAAAAACAGAAACCATTAAAACCAATAACAATTAAAACAGAGATATAAATATTAACACCAAGTAAAAAAAATCTTAACATATTAAAATTGTTTTAATTGTGTCAATGTTTTAATGGTTTTTAGACTGTGAACTGCCCAAGGACCTTTTTGTATGCGGCATTATAGAAATGAAAGGAATAATAAATAAGTAAACAAATGAATAATAAGATGACACAGGTAATCAGAGTTCTTGATCACCAGTTTCAAAAGTTTAACAATATGAAAGGCTAAGCTGTGGCAGAAATTCTACACCAAACAGGATCACTGAGATTAGAAGTAACTAACAGTCAGGAATTGTATCAATAACAGCAGGTTAGTAGTGAATTCCTCCCAGAGGAACAGGCGTGCAGTTCTTGAAAACAAGATGCACTGTGGTGTAAAACATTTTTATTAATTGTATAGCCTTGTAGAGATAAGCCACACTTTCCAACTCACTTGGAGCCTGTTGGACATTTTGTTGGCAACCCTAACTCTGCAACTCTATGTACAACCTTGTGCTCATTGACTTGCAGATAGACCCCTGTTCTGTCCCCCCCCCCCAAGGATGCTGTACAGGGACATAGCTAGGGGAGAAGGGGCCCATGTTTGCCCCCTCCTTGGCGACCCCTCGGTGAGGGAGATAATGAAGAAAATAGGAAGGGATGGAGCTGCGGGCCCTGGGTTTTATGAACACATCTGCTCAATTAGAACTATAACCCTGATGCTGTATACAAGTGCACCATCCAGAACATGTTCTGAAGTCCTGCCCTGCACATCACTCACCATCCCGCCTGCACCCCAGACTTGTGATCTTGGAAATGGGCATAATCATACTTACAATATCTGCCTCTTCAGACGAATGCCGTAACTGTAAAGAGTGCAGGTGGCAGGGTAAGTGGTGGTGAGACTTCCAGATGCACTCTGGATGCTGCACTTGAGTTCAGCGTCCTTTAACAGTCTGATTGCATGTCCGGATTTGATTTACATGGGGCACAGATAGGAAGCCGAGTCTGTTATGGGATGACTATTAGCTGGAGTACTTCAGGCTTCACTTGATATTCAGACTGTCCCTCAGCGATGAAGGCTTAGCAAAAAAGTAAAAGGTTAGGTTTGTGGATATTTTATTTTTATTGTTAAATTTATATACCGCCTTTCATTAAAGCAATCCCAAGGCGGTTTACAGCAAAAAATTTAAACACAAGATGGTAAAAAAGCCACAATTAAAATATTAGACAAGTGAGTAGTAATAATGTCTTTACACTGTATTTCATCTTTGGTTTTGTTAGTTATTTTATTTAAAATATTTATATCCTGCCCCTCCGGTACAATACTGCATGTTACCAAAGCATGAGTGACTGAGGTCAGGTCCAGCTTCTCCAGGTAGGGTTGCAGCTGGCCTACCAGCCATAGCTGGTAAAAGACACTTCTGCACACCACCGCCACCTGTGCCTCCAAGGACAGCATTGGGTCCAGAAGCACCCCCAAGCTGCGAACTTTGTCTTTCAGAAGGATTATGACCCTGTCCAAGACCAGATTTACCTCATTACTCGGATGATCAGTTCTACCAACCCAGAACACTTTCATCGTATCTGGATTAAGTTACAGCTTGTTTGCCCCCATCCAGTCCAGAACAGCCTCCAAACCATAGTTCAGAGCATCCACTTCCTCCCTGGTGTCTGCTGACTTAAAAGATAGATAGAGCTGGGTGTCATCAGCATATTAATGGCACCGCAGCCCACACCCATGGATGACCTCTTCCAGAAGTTTCATGTAGATGTTAAACAGCATGGGGGACAGAATAGATCCCTGTGGCACCCCATAGGCCAAAATCCAATGGGTGGAGCAGGCATCCCCCCAGCATCACCTTCTGAGTACAACCCTCAAGGTAGGAGTGGATCCACCATATAATGGTACCCCCAAGTCCCAACCTGGAGAGACATCCCAGAAGTATACCATGGTCGATGGTATTGAAAGCTGCTAAAAGGTCCAGGAGGATCAACAGAGTCACACTCCCTATTTCTATCTCCCGGCGTAGGTCATCCACTAGAGTGACCAATGCAGTTTCCATCCCATATCCAGGTTGTAAGCCAGACTGGAAAGGATCTTAGTGATCAGATTCATCCAGGACTGCCTGGAGCTGAGATGCTCCTTGCCCAAGAAGGGGAGGTTTGAAACTGGTCGAAAGTTATTTAAGTAATCTGGGTCCAATGAGGGCTTTTTAAAGGAGAGGCCTAATGACTGCCTCCTTTAGGTGAGGGGGCACAACCCCATGCTCTGTATTCACCACCCCTACCACCCATGGACTCAGTCCCTCCATAGAAGCCTTCACTAACCATGAAGGGCAAGGGTTGAGGATGCACGTGGTAGGCCTCAGTCTTCCAGGGAGCCTGTCCACCTCAGGAAAAAAGTCTGAAAACCATCCAATATAAACAAGACCAGATGGTGCATTGGCAACATCTCGGTGCTGCAAAAATCTTAGCATCCAAGTCAGAACAGATAATGAGCGATTTTATCCACAAAATGTAATGCAAATTGTTCACAGTGGGCTGCCGTGGGTTCTGTTTGATGGTCTTTGGGGTCCTCACCTAGGAGACCCTGAACCACTTGAAAAAGCTCCACTGGACAACATTGAGCTGATGCAATGGTGGTGGAAAAGTAGGATTTCTTTGCTGCCATCACCGCCATAGAGTAGGCTCTAATATGGGCTCTAATCTGTGTTTGTTCACATCCATTCTGAGTTTTCCACCAATGATGCTCTACCAGCCTGCTTCATTGTCCACAACTCATCTGTATACCAGGGAGTTGCTTGGACTCAGCAAGTTGGGAGAGAATGCCTAGGTGCGACCATGTCAATCGCCCCACCCATCTCCTCATACCAAAGGGAGACCAAGGCATCAACAGGATTGTCCACTCTCTCAGCAGGAAACTTCCCCAGAGCCATCAGGAATCCATTAGGATCCATAAGCCTCCGAGGGCAGGCCATCCTAACTGGTCTCCCACCCCTGCTGAGTTATATTGGGTCGACCCATCTTCACCAGATGGTGATCTGTCCATGATATTGAGGCCTCCTGGACTATCCACAGAGCACCACTGTCCACCATTGGCCAAAAGACCAAGTCAAGGATATGGCCTGCCGCACGTGTAGGACCAGAAACCAGTTGAGATGAGCCTATGGTCATGGAGGACATGAAGTCCCGAGCTGCACTAGACATGGCAGCCTCAGCATGGACGTTGAAGTCCCCCAAGACTAACAGTTATGGGGTCCTCAATGCCACATCCGAGACCACCTCAAGCAGCTCAGTCAGGGAGACTGTTAGACAGCAGGTTGGGCAGTATACCAACAGAATCCCAACTTAGTCTCGCGATCCCATCACTACATACAGGCACTTGAACTGGTCAGAAAGGCAGACAGTGCATCTGGTGAGGGGGGTGGTTTCTCGATTAACCAAGGCAACCCCACCTCCTCACCCACCCCGCCTTGGCTGATGCTGCACCTGGAAACCTGGTAGGCACAATTGGGAGAGATTTACACACACACACATCCAACCAGGTCTCCATAATACATGTCAGGCCCACATGCTCATCCAGGATGACCTCCTGGATGGCTGTAGTCTTTAGATTTATGGACCTGGCATTTAATAGCACCAGCTTCAGGCAAGGGGGGCTGCTGGGAGTGTTACTGGGGTCTCCTTGTTTTGGAGAAGGACTGGAGGGCATAATGGCTTTGATATAGCCATACTACCTTCCCCTCACCTGGCATGTCCTACTCCCACTGTCATATCACCCTCTGCTAAGGACCACATCAATTGGAAGGGCCTCCTCCAAAGTAACATGCCCCCCAAACACACATTGTGAAGAGCAACACCTTGGTAATGACTAGAAATGAAAACTCCCTCCTATTAAAACCAAGGTAATACTCTAGTTAATCTGGTAGGTTCTATGCAGTCGCTAAAACTCCAGGAAGGCATGGGGAGGGCTGTTGCCATCAATGCTCTTGCTTAGCAGTCCACCAAGCTCACTGTGCTTCTTCATCCATCTGGCTGCTGCAGTCCACCAGCTGTTCCCCACTCGGCTGAGTGCCACAAGGACGAAAGCCCTTATGCTCTTGTCATGAGGCTCGTACCCCTGTCTCAACTTGTTCTTAAACAGCAGTCACCTGGAAGGGGTGGAGCAGAGGCAAACAATCAGGGCCCTGCCTAACAGAGCTCTCTTCCCATCACCACTGAGTTATAATCTCAGTGGTTTATAATTCCTTTCCCAGCTTTGCCTTTCACCTTGTCAGTCCTCTGAAGATGGTTATCTGGATCTCTGATAACCTGGACTCATCTTGACCACTGCCCTTGCTTGCTTTCATTGTTGCATCAATCCTTATTTGCCTGCCAGTGAAAGGAAGCATCTCTAGATTAAGCAATAATGCATTATGAACATTGGGTTATGGAACAGAAGAATTGTGGTTCATATCAAAGAGGGAACAAGAGGGAGGGAAACAAAATACTAGGATCACCCAGGCCAGAACACCTGCATCTTCAATAATTATTATATAGAAGGGAGAACTTCAGCAGTTGTACATCTTCTCCCATCACTGTCATATGAGCAACAAAAGTTACAATTGCCAAAATGTTCCCTTCTATTAAGCACACAAAATTCTTGTTCTACATGGAATCTAGCAATCTTACAATTACAGTTTCAATCTTGTTTATGGATAGGGATTTAGTATTGCTAGAATATATCAATACTAAAAAAGGGCATGAGGCACCCTCTGGTGGCTAAAATGATAAAATAAATTCTTTTATCCGTGAGCATCATTTGGGACTGTTTTCTACACCATTTGAAATGTAATGTATAACTATATATTGAATGCAACACTGATGCATAGTCTTCTTATAGTAAATTCACATTAGAAACTTTAAATTGCTGATTTTGAAATGGAATATTATTCCATTTCACTCATACTACAAAGTGATTTCCGTTCACAATTATAAGTGGAGCTGCAGAGAGGCATTTTACAAGGCACCTCCATAAGTGTAGACACTCAACTGAAACCACTTTTGAGATCAGATTGATTATAAGATATGTTATTCCACCAGTAGGTTCAGACTTTGACTATATTGCCAGCACCTCCAAGGCATAGCCTGGAGGACTGGATCTTTAGGGCTTATCACATTTAGATTAATTTATGCCTTAAAAAAAAAAAAATCTAGGTTGGACTTGTAAAAAAATCTCTCATTTGACAGTTTCATAGTCCAAGATGAATCTAAACATTACATATTCAGGTAGCAAAAGGTGGAACAACATGTTTCCACATGTGACGACGTGGTATTAACTTTAGTTTCAGGGCATAATTATTGCAGCAAACCACAGCCATGAGTATTTCTAAACACTGGGCTCTTCAGCTTTCTCTGCAAAGTAGCTTAATAATGGGTAGTTGTATGGCCACACATGGCTAGCAGGCACATTTTCTACTCCTGTTTGAATGATATAATTTTACAAGCCAGAGCTGTGGAAGTTTTGAAAGAACATCAGTCACAGAATAGGCCTAGTAAATGGACTAGGTGGTTTACAGCCTGATCCTATGCCAATGTAAGGGTGGATACACTTAAAAGAAATCAATAGGTTTAGGCATGCCTAACACTGCATAGATCAGGCAAATACCTGACTTGCTGGTCTATTTTTACAGTCAGGAAGTAGGACCTGGACTTTAGTGATCCAGTTTTAAATCATAGGCCGGTATAAACCTTGCTGGTAAGATGCAATCCTGTGCACACTTACTTGGATATAAACCCTGTTGAACACAGTGGGACTTCTGAGTACACACACATAGGATTGCACTGTCAGGTCTTGCCAGCCCACTCGTATTGCATTTTATTTTTCGTTTATCCACCCTTCATCAGGCATAGGATCAGGCTGTAAACCTCCTAGTCCATTTACTAGGCCTATTCTGTGATGTTCTTTCAGAACTTTCACAGCTCTGGCCTGTAAAATTGTATCATTCAAACAGGAGTAGAAAATGTGTCTGCTAGCCACTGTTTACAAATGAGGATTTCCCCCTCTGCTCCCGTAATGAAAGTGGGATTCCACTCCCCCGCTCCCAGCCCCCAAACTACCAGATAATTCTGTGCTTTTGTGGTGCTTTCAGGGTGTGGGGCTACTTGAGGTGGTGGTGGTGCCATGGCTGGCAGAAGCAGTGCTGGCATTGCATGGCATTTAAGGGGCTTCCAATGCCCTTTCCTTTCCTAAGGCAGGTGGAGTGCTAAAAAAATGCATGATCGTGCTTGGCATGCCCCTTGGAGATCGTAGCAAAATTGCAGCTGCCCCACTGACGTGGTGACGCTTTGTCCATAGTGTGACTGTGGAGCTGGCTGGGATCAGCCTCGGGGGCCGGGCAGCAGGGAGGGGTTCCCCTTTCCTGCAACTGGAGTTTGGCGGGCCACAGCTTGGTGAACATCTGTGGCATGATTCGGAGTTAAGAATTGGAACCTCAGCCAGCTTTAACTGCAGTTAGCTGTTACGTCTGAACCAGGCCTATGTGTCACTACAAATGTACCAATTTTGGTCTAATTCAGTTAGGCAGTTCACAGGGTAGCCCACCTGTGCCTCAAACATTCGTATGTCTGCCATCTTGAATTGGGGTAGATGATATCATCACAAACTACACTGTTGAGATTTCCCTATGTGTCCCTACAGCTGTACTAAATTTGGTTCAAGTTGGTTCCCACTTGTACCTCAAATCGGTCACACGTCCACCATCTTGAATTGGGGTGGATGACACAATCACAAACTATGCTGTTGAGGCAGGCTTGCTCAATTCAGCCCCCCCCACCTGTGTTTGGATTACAACTCTATTAATCCTCAGCCTAAGGGGCCAATAGCCAGGGATTATGGGAGTTGTAGGCCAACATCTGCAGAAGGGCCGAAGCTGAGCAGCCCTATATTGAGGTGTCCCTATGGTTGTACTAAATCTGTTCCAGATTGGTTCCCACTTGTGCCTCAAATGTCCACCATCTTAAACTGGGGTGGATGACATCATCGCAAACCATGCTGTTGAGGTGTCTCTTTGTCCCTACAGCTACAGCAAATTTGGTTCAAATTGGTTAGGTTGTTCACAAGTTATCCCACTTGTGCCTCAAATGTTCACATGTCCGCCACCTTGAATTGGGGTAGATGACATCATTAGAAACTATGCAGCTGAAGTGTCCCTGAAACTGTACCAACTTTGGTTCAGTTTGATCCAGGTATTGCACACGTACACACACACAGACACATACTGCAAGAAGCCCTGCAGCAGAGGGAGTGGCTCAGCAGTCCCTGCTTTCCATCTGACCAGGGTGGTCATCTCTGGGCCTATAAAGGGATGCTGCTTGTGGCAGCAGGCCCGCCACTGGCAGGGTTGCCCCTTTGGGTGAGCCACTTCAGGGGACAGTGAGGGCGAGGGCCAGTTTTCCTGGCCCAAGAATTCACATGTGGGTGGGTATTTAATGATGTGGCTTCTGTTTTAATTAGTCCTGGATGATGTATATTATTAATTCTCCAAGACGGGCTATGCGTGGGACGTGGTAGAAAGGAGGTGATTGGCTGACAGAGTTTGCAAGCAGAAGCACCTGATTGGGCAGTGGGGATTCCATATGCAGATAGGGAGGAGGAGCCTGTGGCACTGTGGTGATTGGGCAGTGGGGATTCCCTATGCAGATAAGGAGGAGGAGCCTGTGATTGTTACGGTCAGTTGGAATGCAACTATTACTGGTTGGAAGATGTTCTTGATTGTAGAGGAGAGGAATCTCTATATATAAAAGGACAGCAGGCAAGGGTCTGCAAAAAGACGGGTCGTGAGGGAGAACAGAGCCCCTTCAGGAGAAAGAGGCTGCCGTTGTGTGAATTAGATGAGGAAACAAGATGAACAAAATCTGTTAACTCAGGGAGGGAGGGAGAGAGAGAAAAAACATGAAGGGGGGGGAAGAAAGAGTGGGGAAGAGCGAGTGGAGGAAAGAGAAAGAGAGAAAGAAGGGAGGGGGAAGAGAGACAGAAGGAAGGGTGAGGGACGGGCCTGAGCCTGTCAGCAGCCTGAGAGGAAATGAACGGCCATGGCAGCAAGGAATGGCCCAGTCAACCACTGCTGCTGTTTGGGGATACCAAGGACACTGTCAGAGGGAGGCAGGCAGGCAAGGGACGGTCCTGGGCCTGTCAGCGGCCTGAGGGGAACGAGCGGCCATGGTTGTGGCAGCAGAGAGGAACGGCCCAGTCAACCACTGCTGCTGCTCCTGGAGGGAGAAGCAGGAGCAGGGTTCAGGTGAGGGTGGGGAAGTCTCTGAGGATAGGGGGCTGCAGCTTGGCCAATAGGCGGCAGCAATGCTGCAGCCTCGACCAAGAAGGGTGAGGGGGGTGGAAGCAACAGGATGGAGGAGGAGCAGGTGTGCCGATCAGGTGAGGGTGGGAAGATCTCTGAGGTGAAGGGAGCAATCAAGTAATAACGCGCAGATGCTCTAGAGCATGCAAGAGTACCAGCATTGAAGCGGAGAAAAATAATGACGGCGGTCAGGATGCAGAGGTGGAGGGCCAGCAGGCGAAGCCCCTCTGGCCAGAAGAGGTGGGTGGATGGCGGGCGAAGCCCTGCTGGCCAGGAAGAGGAGGTGGTGGCGGGGAGAAATAATAGTGGAGGTGGGCAGACGGTGGGCAAAGCCCTACCAGCCGGGAGGGGGAGGTGGCGGCGGGATGGCCTGGCCCTGGCCAGCCAATAGGGAGAGCTGCGGGGGAGAGAGCTGTGGGGGAGGAAAGAACGAACAAGCGAGCTGCAGGGGGGAGAGCGAGCTGCAGTGGGAGAGCGATCGAGCGAGCTGCAGTGGGAAAGCGATCGAGCGAGCTGCAGTGGGAAAGCGAGCGAGTGGCGGGGAAAGTGAGTGAGCTGTGGGGGTAGAGCGAGCGAGCGGCAGGGGGAGAGCGAGCTGCGGGGGAGAGCGAGAGAGCGAGCTGCGGGTGAGCGAGCGGGCTGTGGGGGGAGCGAGTGAGCGAGCTGCGGGGGGGAGCGAGTGAGCGAGCTGCAGGGGGGAGCGAGTGAGAGCACTGCGGGGGAGCGAGTGAGAGCGCTGTGGGGGGAGAGCAAGCGAGAGCGCTGCGGGGGAGAGCGAGCGAGAGCGCTGCGGGGGAGTGCGAGCGAGAGCGCTGCGGGGGGAGAGCGAGTGAGAGCACTGCGGGGGGAGAGCGAGTGAGAGCACTGCGGGGGGAGAGCGAGCCACAAGCGCTGCGGGGGGAGAGCGAGCGATCGGCGGGGGGAGTGAGCAAGTGCCCTGCGGGGCAGAGAGCGAGTGAGAGCACTGCGGGGGGAGAGCGAGCGAGAGCGCTGCGGGGGGGGGAGAGTGAGCGAGAGAGCTGCGGGGGCATGCCACAGGCTCAGTGCACAACTGCACAGATACTCTGTGCAGGGTCAGCTAGTTTTGTTTTAATTCTGTTTATAAAGGTGTCTGGGTTTATCTAGATATGTGGAGACAGGAAGCATATCCACTGATAATGGGGCGGCAACTCCGGTGATGGTGGGGAACAGAAGAAGTAACATCGGCAGGTCAGCGGGCCATTACAGGGAAAGGGAACTTGGAAATCTAACAGCTGTTTCCCCTTCCATCTGTCCTGCCAGCTCTTTGACCTTGGGGAGCAGTGCCAACCAACCTTGGAACCTCACCTTGCTCCTTTGTAATGCCAGGTCAGTCCAGAACAGATCAGAAACCATTTATGATTTGATTTTGGATGAAGGCGCCAACCTGGTATGTATTACAAAAACCTGGCTGTGCGAGGCTGGTGGCCCAATCTGGTCCCAGCTTCTCCTTCCAGGGTACTCTGTTGAGGAGCGGGTGAGGGACCATGGGTGGGGAGGTGGTGGTCTGTAAGAATAACCTCTCCCTTACCAGGATCCCTGTTGAAGTGTCTGACCATATCAAATTATTGTACTTTGGTTTGGGGACCAGGGATAGATTGGGACTTCTGTTGGTGTCCCGATCACCCCGCTGCTCAGAGGAGTCCCTAACTGAGCTGACGGACTTGGTCTCGGGATTGGTGTTGGAGTCCATAAAAACATAAGAACAGCCCTGCTGGATCAGGCCCAAGGCCCATCTAGTCCAGCATCCTGTTTCGCACAGTGGCCCTCCAGATGCCACTGGAAGCCACAGACAGGAGTTGAGGGCGTTCCCTCTCTCCTGCCATTACTCCCCTGCAAATGGTACTCAGAGGCACCCTGCCCTTGAGGCTGGAGGTGGCCCACAGCCCTCCGACTAGTAGCCATTGATAGACCACTCCTCCATGAAGTCATCCAGACCCCTCTTAAAGCCATCCAGGTTGTTGGCTGTCACCACGTCCTGTGGCAGAGAGTTCCACAAGTGGATCACGCGTTGTGTGGAAAAGTACTTCCATTTGTTGGTCCTAGACCTCCTGGCAATCAATTTCATGGAGTGACCCCTGGTTCTAGTGTTGTGTGAGAGGGAAAAGAATCTCTCTCTCTCCACTTTCTCCACACCATGCATGATTTTATAGACCTCTATCATGTCTCCCCGCAGTCGTCTTTTTTCTAAACTAAAAAGCCCCAGGTGTTGTAGTCTTGCCTCATAAGAAAGGTGCTCTAGGCCCCTGATCATCTTGGTTGCCCTCTTCTGTACCTTCTCCAGTTCAACAATGTCCTTTTTAAGATGTGGTGGCCAGAATTGTTTGCAGTACTCCAAGTGTGGTCGCACCATAGTTTTGTATAAGGGCATTATAATGTTAGCCGTTTTATTTTCAATCCCCTTTCTAATGATCCCTAGCATTATATTTGCTTTTTTCACAGCTGCCGCACATTGAGTCGACACTTTCAACAAGCTGTCCACCACAACCCCAAGATCCCTCTCCTGGTCCATCACCGACAGCTCGGATCCCATCAGCATATACTTGAAGTTGGGGTTTTTCGTCCCAATGTGCATCACTTTACACTTGCTAACATTGAACCGCATTTGCCATTTTGTCGCCCACTCCCCCAGTTTGGAGAGATCCTTTTGGAGCTGCTCACAATCCGTTTGGGATTTCACTACCCGGAAGAGTTTGGTATCATCTGCAAATTTGGCCACATCGCTGCTTACCCCTGCTTCTAGATCATTTATGAATAAATTAAAAAGCACTGGTCCCAGAACAGATCCCTGGGGGACCCCACTTCTTACTTCCCTCCATTGTGAAAACTCTCCATTTATACCTACCCTCTGTTTCCTGTCTTTCAACCAGTTAGCAATCCACACATGTACTTGTCCCTTTATCCCATGACAGCTAAGTTTCCTCAGGAGTCTTTGATGAGGAACTTTGTCAAAAGCTTTTTGGAAGTCCAGGTAGACTATCTTAACTGGATCACCTTGATCCACACACTCGTTGATACTCTCAAAGAAGTCCAAAAGGTTGGTGAGGCAAGATTTACCTTTGCGGAAGCCATGCTGGCTCACTCCCAGCAGGGCCTGTTCTTCTAGGTCAGGCATCCCCAAACTGCGGCCCTCCAGATGTTGCTGAACTGCAACTCCCAGAATCCCTAGACACAATTTTTTGTGGCTGGGTATGCTGGAAGTTGTAGTTCAGCAACATCTGGAGGGCCGCAGTTTGAGGATGCCTGTTCTAGGTGCTTTACAATTTTATCCTTGAGGATGCTTTCCATCAATTTGCCTGGAATGGACGTTAGGCTAACTGGCCTGTAATTTCCCGGATCGCCCCTGGATCCCTTTTTGAAAATTGGTGTTATATTTGCTACTCTCCAGTCCTCTGGTACAGAGCCCGATTTCAGGGATAAGTTAAATATTTTGGCAAGGAGGTCGGCAATTTCACATATGAGTTCTTTGAGGACTCTTGGATGGATGCCGTCCGGCCCTGGTGATTTGTTAGCTTTCAGTTTTTCCAGACAGTTTAGAACATCATCCCTTATCACTTCTATCTGACTCAGCTCTCTAGCCTCCATCCCTAAAAAGCCTGGTTCAGGAGCAGGTATATGCTCAGTATCCTCTGCCGTGAAGACAGATGCAAAGAACTCATTCAGCTTCTCTGCAACCTCCATATCCTCCTTAATAATCCCTTTCACTCCCTCATTGTCTAATGGTCCAACTGCCTCCCTGGCAGGTTTCCTGCTTCTGATGTACTTAAAGAAGTTTTTGTTATTCCCCTTGATACTTTTGGCTAAATGTTCCTCAAACTCTCTTTTTGCCTTCCTTATTGTCACCATGCATTTCTTTTGCCAGAGTTTGTGTTCCTTTCTGTTCTCTTCTTTTGGACGGGCCTTCCAATTTCGGAAGGAAGTCTTCTTCCCTTTTATGGCTTCCTTGACGGTACCCGTTAGCCATGCTTCTGGTTCTGGGGTACTTCAATGTTCATTTTGGGACCAATATGTCCGGGGTGGCTCAGGAGTTCATAGCGGCCATGACAACTATGGGCCTATCCTAAGTGGTCTTGGGACTAACTCAGATTGATGGTCACATGCTTGATTTGGTCTTTCACTCTGATTAAGGTGGTGTTCCGTGGGTGGGTAATCCTGTGGTGTGATTTCCCCATTGTCATGGATGGACTACCATCTGATTAAGGTTGGACTCACAATCACTTCTCACCTTCACTGGGACGAGGGACCTATTAGGATGGTCCGCCCAAGAAGGTTATTGGATCCAATAGGATTTCAAGAAGCTTTGGAGGGATTTAGTGTTGGCTCTGCCGGTGATCTTGTTGATGCCGAGGTGGAGAATTGGAAAAGCAAACTCTCCGGGGCAGTAGACATGATCACTCCTATGTGTCCTTTCCGACTCGTATCAAAATTGGCCCCTTGGTATACAGAAGAACTACAGGGGCTGAAGCGGCATACCAATACCTGCCTGGAGGCGGTGATGGGCTGGATGGATGAGGAATTACAAACTGAGACTGAATCCAGATAAGACAGAGATACTTATTGTGAGGGGTCGAAACTTGGGAGATGGATGTGATCTGTCTGTGTTGGATGGGGTCACACTTCCCCGGAAAGAAAAGGTACGCAGTCTGGGGGTGCTTCTGGATCCAAGTCTCTCAGTGGTGTCCCAGGTTGAGGCAGTGGCCAGAAATGCCTTTTATAATCTACAGCTGATGCGCCGGCTGCGTCCATTTCTTGAGATAAATGACTTCCGAACAGTGGTACATATGCTGGTAACCTCCAGACTGGATTACTGCAATGTGCTCTATGTGGGGCTGCCTTCTATACTCTGGAAACTACAGTTGTTCCAGAATGCAGCAGCCAGGTTGGTGTCTGGGTCATCTCGGAGAGACCATATTACTCCCCTATTGAAAGAGCTACACTGGATGTCGATATGTTTCCAGGCAAAATACAAGGTGCTGGTTATAACCTATAAAGCCCTAAACAGCTTGGGCCCTGGGTATTTAAGGGAATGTCATGAACCCCACCACCCATTGAGATAATAAGGAGAGGTCAGTCTGCAGTTGTCACCCACTCATCTTGGCTACTTGGGGACAGGCCTTTTCTGCTGCTGCCCCGAGGCTTTGGAATGTGCTCCCTGCTGAAATAAGAGCCTCCCCATCTCTGACAGCTTTTAAAGTTTTTAAAGACACATCTGTTCACCCATGCTTTTAATTAAATATTGTTTTAATAGTTTTAATAGTGTTTTAAAATATTGTTTTAAAATTGTTGTAACGTTTTAACTTTTGTTGTTCTGTTGTTTTAACTAATGTTTTACTTTTTCTGTTTTTACTTTGTTGTAAACCGCCCAGAGATGTAAGTTTCGGGCAGTATTAAAATATGTTAATAAAATAGTAAATAAATACAGAGAGAAACCTAGGCGATCTCATAAGCCCCCCACTCCCCAAAAGCCAAGTCAGAGAAAAGGAATACTATTCTATACTAGCTGGGCCGGACTCCACATCTCTAGTTTTCCCACCTGCCCATTGCCGCCCGTGTCCCCCCTGCCGCCACCATTTTGGCCCCCACCCCCACCATTTTAATAATAATAATTCGATTTCTATACTACCCTTCCAAAAATGGCTCAGGGCGGTTTACAAAGAGAAATAACAAATAAGATGGCTCCCTGTCCCCAAAGGGCTCACATTCTAAAAAGAAACATAAGACACACACCAGCAACAGTCACTGGAAGTACTGTGCTGGGGGTGGATAGGGCCAGTTACTCTCCCCCTGCTAAATAAAGAGATTTAAAAGAAAAATTTTGTTTCTCGCCTCATCTCTGGCGCTGCCCCCATCCTCTTCCACTGCTGTCAGCTAGCTTGTAAACTCTCACAAGAGCTGCCACGCATGGGATTAGTGATGGGTACACCTGAGAGAGAGTAGATAGATAGATAGAACATTCCTAAGGAAGTATACACTCAATGGGCAACATCCAGACTAGTTAAGCATGACTGAGCACCACTGAAATGAATGAGGCAAGTTAGTCATGACTAATTCGAGTCCTATTAATTTCATTGGGCCTTAGTTATGACTAATTTTGTCTGAATGTTGCCCACGAGATAGCAGGATAAAAAGGAAACGAAGCTTTGTTCTTCCTCTATTTTCAGAGCCACCATAATAATCAGCACCAAAGCAGTCAGAGCGTAGCGGAGTAAGGCGGAACTTCCCGCTTCCAGGGCGCAGCTTCCAGGTAGCTTTGAGGCCAGGCCCCTCTCAGTTTAGCAATTAAACTCTAGCCACACGCCCAGCAAGCTCCGCCCCGGCAAAGAAGAACCCGATCTTGTCAGCTTCCTCGAGCCTGTGCCGTTTGTTTCGTTTCTCGGCGCTTAGAAAATTCTTTGTCCCTCACGCTCGCCCCGCTTGCCTCAGCTCGTCGTCACTGGCTGCGGACAGCGGATTGGTCAATTCCTACAGACGCTTGGCGGAATGATTGGCTGCAAGGCAAAGGTTTCTCCCATCTTCCCCGCCCCTTCGAACAACTTTGTTAGCGCATTGGCTCGCTTCTTGGGTCCTTTCTTACGGGGCGATCGCGGCGGAGTCCCGCCTTCGCCCTGCTGAGTTTCCTCTCTCCCCCCGCCCCCTCCGCGCCCCCGGCCCCTCTCCTGCATTACTCTGGGCCTCGCTGCGTCGGCATGAGCTGCGCTGCTTCCCCATGGAAACTAAGCGGGTCGAGATTCCGAGCAGCGTCCTGGACGACCTGTGCAGGTAACGCCCCTCCCCTCAAGCGCGGCGTGGAGGGGCTGGACCTTCTCTTCCCGCGCCCCGGGCAGGAGGACCTTGGAGGCTCTGGTCGTCCTCCACACAGTCTCTCCGTGGGGAGTGCGAGAAGGAGCAGCCGCCGCCCTCGGTTATCCCACCCACCGGACTCCTCACTCAGTTCAAGGTCCTGTAAGGGCTCCCCAGGATCTAGGGTTTCCTAAAAAAATATTGGTTTTGGTTAAACAACTTAAAACCAAAGAGGAGAGGGTGTATGTTTGCTTGTTCTATTTAACAAATAATAGCTGTTCCTCCTTTCTTTTTTGTGCATGTGTGTTTTATGTCCATTGGTACGATTTCTGAAATTTGGATTTCCCCTCCCCCTTTTATTGTGTGTGTGTGTGTGTGTGTGTGTGTGATAGCCTTACGAAATCGTAACATTTCTCCCCCCTCCCCTTAATATTTTTTTTTTTAAATCATCATGTAAACATACAGTAAAATAACAATGTGGGTTGGGTGGAAATTTATTGTAGAACTGTTCACACCTAGCAACGTAATGGCAACAAACATGAGAGCTTTATTGCATATCAACACGAAGCAAAATTTAATTTGAATAAATACAGCAGTACAGTATGAACATATAAATGAGTTTGGCATCTCACCTTAAGGAGGGGTGGGAAAACCTGGCTTTTGAGCTGTTTAACTACAATTCCCATCATCCCCAACCACAATTTGTCACTGGGGATGATGGGAGTTGTAATTCAACAGCAGCTGGAGTGCCAAGTTTGCCCACCACTTAAGCACTTACACAACCAAGAGCATATTCCAATTTGAATGTTTAATAATTCAAAAGTGGACTTTTTATATACTGTGATTCTATCTTCTGTCTTTTAAAAATATAAGCACAGTATCTTTCAGTTTTACATACTATATATACATGGGGTGGTGGGGATGTGTGGAGAAGAAGAAGAGAGGAAATGCAAAGAGGATATTTTTCCTCCATCTACCCTCTTCTTAACTCGAAGCATGCTTCTTTGCCAAAATCCATGTAAGAAGATTTCCATGTAGGAGCGTACTTTTGTGTGCAGGTCTCTTTATTTGGGTTGTGACACCCAACTCCATGGAGTTAGCTGTGAGATCTGCCACTGCAACACCAGAGGCACCTGGCAGAAAGGCTGTGGTGTGTCTCCACAGATTTGGTTCCATGGACTTGGCTCGGACTAGCAACGTTTTTGGATGAAGCAGGCTCCCTCCCCAACTTGCCATGTTCTTTCTTTCTTTCTTTAACCGCCCCATCCAAAGGCTCTGGGTGGTGCACAACAAGTTTTAAAAGATATAAAAACAAACACCATTTAAAACACTTTGCTTAAAACAATATAAAACAATTCAAAACCGTTTAAAACCAATAATAATACTTAAATACTTAAAAACTTGGAAGGCCAAGCCAAACAAGTACGTTTTTCGGGCTGTTTTAAAGCCAACAGTAAGCTGAAACTGCGCATATCTGCCGGGAGTGCATTCCATAGGCCAGGAGCAGCTACAAAGAAGGCCCAGTTCTGAGTCGCACCAGAGGTGGTAACTGGAGATTGACCTCTCCAGATGGCCTCAACATAGGATGGGGATCATACAGAAGAAGGTACTCTCTAAGGTAGCCTGGATCTAAGCTGTTTAGGGATTTAAAGGCACTTTGTAAATATTTTCCCCGGAAACATCAGCAGCCAGTACAACTGTTTAAAGATGGGCGTAATATGATCCATCTCGCATAATATGGTCTCTCCAGGTTACCCCAGAGACCAATCTGGCTGCTGTATTTTGAACTAACTGAATTTTCCGAAATATGTACAAAGGCAGCCCCACGTAGAGCGCATTGCAATAGTCATGCCTGAAGGTTATCACCGGATGCACCACTGTTTTGAGATCTGATCTCTTTAAGAAATGGATGCAGCTGTCAAATCAACCAAAGTTGATAGAAAGTGCTCCTGGCCATCGTCTCCACCTGAGGGTGAGGCCTGGATCCAAGAGCACTCCCAAACTGCGTACCTGTTCTTTCTGGGGGAGTGTAACCCCATCCAGCACAGGAAAATCTAACTCATCCCTCAGATTTTGATTCCCCACAATGAGCACCTCCACCTTGCTTGGATTCAGCTTCAATTTGTTATCTTTCATCCAGCACATTACTGCCCATAGGCAGGCATTTAGGGAGTGAATGCTATTTCCTGATGATGATGATAATAAGGAGAAATAGATTTGGGTGTCATCAGCATACTGATGACACCTTGCACCAAATTCCTTATGACCTCACGCAGCGGTTTCATGTAGATGTAGCATTGGTGACAGAATGGAGCCCCGAGAGACTCCATATAATAGTGCCCGTTTCAAAGAACAACCATCACCAAGCTCTACCATCTGTATTCTGCCTGAAAGATAGGAGCGGAACCACTACAAAGCCGTATCTCCTATCGCCAACACCCCCAGGCGATCCAGAAGGATACCATGGTCAATGGTATCGAATGCCACCGAGAGATCCCAGAAGAACCATTAAAGTCACACTCCCTCTGTCGATTCCCTGGTAAAAGTCATCCATCAGGCCAACCAAGGCAGACTCCGTCCCATAGCCTGCTCTAAAGCCAGTTTGAAATTGGTCTAGATAATTGGTTTCCTCCAAAACTGCCTGGAGCTGGTTAGCCACCACTCTCTCAATCACCTTGCCCAACCATGGGAGATTGGAGACCGGCCTATAACGATCCATCACTCAGAGATCTAGGGAAGACGTCTTAAGAAGTGGTCTAAACATTGCCTCCTTTGTACAAGGAGGCATCCTATCCTCCCTCAGCAATGAGCTAATGATATTAACTAGGCCATCTCCAACAATTTTCCAGCTAGATAGAAGCAGCCAAGTCAAGCAAGGATCCAGAGAATAAGTGGTAGGCCGCACCGCCCCAAGCAGTTTGTCCACGTCCTCAGGCTTCACAGATTGAAACTGATCCAATCTAATACTTCAAGAGGGATTGCTGGATCCCACCTTAATAGACTCTGCAAAAATAGTGGAGGCCAAGTCGGCCCAAATAACGAGATTTTGTCCGCAAAGAACCCATTAAAAGTATCGCAGCAGAACAAAGTATCTGGGGACTGGTTTGAACTCTAAGGAGCCTGACTCAAACTCCTCACAACCTGGGACAGCTATGCTGAATGTGAATCTGCAGAAGCAATGCATGCAGACCAGAATTGTGTGTTTGCCGCACGCACCGCCTCTGCATAAACCTTCAAATGGGCTCTGCTGTGTCCTCTCAATTTTGAGCCAAGTTCTCCTCCACTTGTGCTCCAGTCACCATCCTTGCTGCTTCAGACCCCACAACTCCTCTGTATTCCATCAGTCTGATCTACGATCGTAATAAAGTTTATCTCTGTATACCAAAGGGTCACTTTTAAAGCAGGTTGGAAGGAATGCTTAGGAGCTATTGTGTCTACTGCCCTGGTGAGTTCCTTATTCCAGATTCCCACAAGGACATTGACAGAATCACTGGCAGAACCAACATTAAAATTCTCCAAGGCTTTTTGGATTCCTACTGTGTCCAGCAGCCATCTTGGGAGGATCCTCTTAATAGGTCCTCTACCCCTGCAGGGCTGGGTTGTGGTTGTGAAACCAACCTTAATCAGGTAGTGGTCTGTCCATGACAATGTTGAGATCTTTTGAGATCAAGGGGCCCAAACTCTTGCGAAGGTGTTGGGGCTAAGTGGGGAAGACAGCTTGTTCGTCTAGCCTTTGGCACTGAGGCTATTGGAGTGAGGAGAATAGGGCTTAGAGACTATGTATTTTGGGCATGCTCCAAGATCAATTCCCCTCTCAGCTGGTCCTTTAAAGCGAGAAGGGTTCGTCTATGTTTCAAGTTGAAGGACCCCAGCATAGGTGTCAGGTTGGGCTTAGAGACTGTCAACTGACTATACACCTGCTTTGTCCAGTTCCATCTCCCTTTAGGCCTCAGACTGAAAAAACCCCCCAAGCTGTCAGATTTCTGCCCTTGTCTGGTAGTGAGTTGGCTCCTGTGTGCTGCTTCCTTCTCCTGGGAATTGGAGGCAGCATGTGGGCAATATGCACTTGCAGCCCTTGAACCCCCTACTGCTAACCCCTGCTAACTGGGCAAAGAGGCACCTTTTACCGTGGTGATTCTCTTTATTTAGCTGGGGGAGAGTAACTGGCCCTGTCCACCCCCAGCACAGTACCTCCAGTGACTGTTGCTGGTGTCTTATCTTGTGGGTTTTTTAAAAGAATTTGAGCCCTTTGAGGACAGGGAGCCATCTTATTTATTTATTATTTCTCTGTGTAAACTGCCCTGAGCTATTTTTGGAAGGGCGGTATAGAAATTGAATTAATAATAATAATAATAATAATAATAAATAATTCAGCCGTCCCAGGTCCTTGGGAAGGACTCGATGTCTGGATAAAACAAACCAGTCAATGACACCTGTCTGACTGTGTAAACAAGAAATAATAATACTGGTACGGGACGGAGCCAGAGGTTTGTTTTTTTTAACCATTCCTGCATGCTTTAGGAAATCTCCTGCTATGCAGGAATCTGCTCCTTCCCCTGGCCCCTTGGAGTGCCCAGCACATCCTCCTATGGGTTGTTTGCTTTAGCAGTGGAAGAGTGATATAAAGATTCCATCAATTTGTACTGAAACAATGAGATAAGATGGAAGCTTGGAGAGAGATTAAAGTAGAAGAGAGGGAATAGCAAAGATACTGTTGCTATGGGAGGCCTCACAGTGTAGGGTTTCCAGCTGCTTTAAAGGTGTGTTTAGCAGTATCCTGATATGCAGAAATCAAGTGGGTGATAGACTCTCCATCACTTTGTTTAGATGCCAAGAAAAGCTTCACCCACTTAATTGTATGTTAGGGCAGCCCTGTCATAGACCCCTGCTCTCTTTATTTAGTATGCCCTGACAAATTATATAATGCAGAAATATGTTTCCTGAACACAATAAACAGCATGATAAAATTCAGTAATGAAAGCAGCACAACCTGAGATTAATATAAAGAAGAGTGCAGTAAAATGTTCGGTCTTGTGAAAGAGCAGAGTATTTGAACCATGCTTAGAAATGGGAACAGTGGTCATGGCAGTGTTCCCCGGGGAGACCGTTTCACAATCGTGGCATCACCACTGAGATAGTTCTTTCCCTGGTATCCACTAGGTGATCTTGAGATACTGGTGGGCTACAGAGCAGAACTTGGGATCCTGTATATCGTTTTTGTCATCCAGAATAGTTTGTGCATGATGGCTTTACTCCTTTCTTGCATCCAGGGTCAATTGGTACACTCAAACTATGGTGCATGCATACATGTGTTCTAACTCTGTCAACTTTGTCTTAATATTCACCCAGGCTTTTAATTAAATATTGTTTTAACAGTTTTAGCATCGTTTAAAAATGTTTTAAAATTTAAATTGTTGTAATGTTTTAACTTTTACTATATCATTTATTTTGTTTTAAGTACTGTTTTAATGGGTTTTTTTTGTCATTTATTTTAACTAATGTTTTAGCATTTTGTTTGTTTGTTGTAAACTGCCCAGAGAGGTGAGTTTTGGGTGGTATAGAAGTGTGATAAATAAATAATCCTCTGGGTAGATCCATATTAACTTCTCAATTGATTTTCAGTCTGATACTTAGGTGTTAACTATAGAACTGCCAACTTTGCTGACCTTTCTCTTGTACAAAGGCCTCCTATCCACTATCCAATTTGCAAAAGTGATTGCATAGCAACAGTATCACTTGGCAAGCTCTAGACATGCAAAACCTAAATAAGAGACTATTATTGGGTTTAATTGCTATAGTATGATCATTAAAGGATGAGACACAAATGTGTTGAATATTAAAAATGCTAATGAACAGTGTTTAGACCCTATAAACCTAGCTTTGTAGTGTCTTAAGGGTTATCCTCTGAGGGTGTGTTGTCAACTTGAAAAAATTGTGAAATCTTCAGCATTTGTGTCAATAAAAATTGTAGCAGTAAACTGCTGTAACCTATATTATAATACATTGTTTTGAAGTGTAGCAGTCCAACTATAAAGTTAGCACTGACATTTTGGCTAGATTATAAATGTGCTAGCTAGCTAGGTTTAAGCAGTTTGCAGCAAAAATATTCTTACCATGGCTGTAACTCACCTTTTATGGTGTTCACATGTTATAAGAGCAATTCTTGTGCTTCAGTCAGTGATCCAGAAACATTACAGTTGTTGAGAGCTCTTCTGCTGATTTTTGAGTGCTGACTTTAGTCTTCATAGCATATTGGTGATAAGCAGATAACCTCTGCTGATTTATGATGAAGAGCTATTTTAAATGTTGCATCACTGAATGACTCTTGGCCAAAGCCAGTAAATTATAAAGTGTAAAACTCTTGCATACAGGACAAAAAGGTGTTTACTGGATGATTATTGGAAAGATGTGCTTGTATGGAAGCTTTACTTCTAGAGAGGAGAGCTGGTCTTGTGGTAGCAAGCATGACTTGTCTCCTTAGCTAAGCAGGGTCCACCCTGGTTGCATATGAATGGGAGACTTGAAGTGAGAGCACTGTAAGATATTCCCCTTAGAGGATGGAGGTGCTCTGGGAAGAGCATCTAGGTTCCAAGTTGCCTCTCTGGCATCTCTAAGACAGGGCTGAGAGAGATTCCTGCCTGCAACCTTGGAGAAGCTGCTGTCAGTCTGTGTAGACAATACTGAGCTAGACTGATACATGGTCTGACTCTGTATATGGCAGCTTCCTATGTAATGGATCTAGTGAATATAGTACTCAGTGTAGCTCTTTGACCTTAAGGCAACTTGCTACTGAATGCCTCCTTAAATACTATGGAACTCTTCTGATACTGGCTACAACCTACAAAAGGAGCAACCTACAACCTACTACAAAAGGAGCCAGCGTGGTGTAGTGGTTAGAGTGCTGGACTAGGACCGGGGAGACCCGAGTTCAAATCCCCATTCAGCCATGATACTAGCTGGGTGACTCTGGGCCAGTCACCTCTCTCAGCCTAACCTACTTCACAGGGTTGTTGTGAGGAGAAACTTAAGTATGTAGTACACTGCTCTGGGCTCCTTGGAGGAAGAGCGGGATATAAATGTAAAAAAATAAAAAATAACCTTTTTAAAAATGGCAGCTTATATATTTACCTGTATATGCAGGAGTAGAGTGAAGGTGGATGAATAACTTAAACCAATACATGTAAATGATGTATTTGGGTTCCCAAAAACACTTTTTGTTGAAACACTGTGAAGACCAGTTTCAAAATACTAGCTCAGCAGCTCTTTTAAGGAAACATGGCCTCCTGTGATGCCACAGCTTTTATTTGCTAATGCATTAAAACTAGAATTTGCCAATACCCATTATCATGCTAAATTGAAGTGTTCTGTCATGTGGCATAAAGACAGGTAAGTAAAATTACAGCTCTGCATGTAACTTCTTGTTTAAAACATGTGAAGAATTTTTCTCTTCAGTTATTTAAATGTTGTATGAGCACTCCCAGCTTTAAGATCAAGGGATGTCTCCAGTTACAGTAAGCCATCCTAAGTGATTATGGCTTGTTTTGAAATTGCTTGGAAAAGGGTTCCGTCCATGCCCCTCCACCCTGTCCACATTTTCTTTTATTTGTTTTGCCTTTTGGAATACCTAGTTATGATGTTTAATCCATTTATATCCTGTCATATACTGTAGTTCAAAAAAGCCTCGGGGTGCTAGTTGATGCCAATAGCACTTGCATGCATTATGTAGATTCTATAGTCTTCAGCTCCTAAAGAAAGCCTTTTGATGGGCATTACCACTTTTTTTTAATGCTTCATTCTAAGTGTTCATTCTACCCCTGTTCTAACTTCTACACTGGTTTTTTCTGCTTTTTCTTAAAAAGAGATGACAGGGATACCAGGGGCGTAGCAAGGTTGGAGTGGGCCCAGAAACGAGATTTTAAAATGCCCAGGGCCTCTGCACACCCCAGGCCCCTAAGGATTTAAGTCTGATATTTCAAAATAAGTATGCTGCCTAGAAATACATTTCACTGAACACACACACACACTTCACAATATATAGTGATATACATTGAGTACTATATATTTGTGCTACTTTTAATGCCTAGAACACACTAGAAACACTAATTATTAAAATGGGCCCCTCGCTGCAGATTAGCAAAGGAGACTCTCAACCATGCAGTGTGAGCCTATGTATGTTTTCTCAGAATTTTTAACAAATTCAGTAAAGTTTGATTGCAGGAGGTTTTTTCACAGAAGGCTTTTAAAGCCCTTTAACACACATCTCCTCTGGAATGGAGGTGCTGCATTCACATGTCGGCCAGATTGACCCTGAAGTCCCTGCGAGTTATTGGGGAGCAGTTCACACACAAGAAAAATAAAATAAAAGCACCACACATGCTTCACAGTTCTCACTCAGACCTTCTGGGTTGCAAAACAACTTGAGCATAAGTGCATTTCTAAATCAATGAATGAATAAATAAATATAATATTGTTTGTTCCAGAAGTTTTTATAATTTTCTGCCATGAAACAAGCCACTTATAGGACTTTTTAGATAGTTTTTTTTAAAGCCAGCAATTTTTCCAGGCTGCTTTAAATTAAATATTCAGAGACTTCTCAGTCTCTCCCCACTCCATATCAAAGCCCTGTGGCAAGCAGATCCCTATATATGGGCGGCGGGGGGGGGGGTGACCACAAAAAGGAGTTCACATTCTACCTGGCCAATGCTGGGCTGGGCAGAGGGTCTGCTGCAGAGAGCTGTGGGGGCCACTCTGCCTGCCTGTTTCCTTGCTTGCTTGCTTGCTTGGGGCCTCCCTGCAAGCCTACTCCAGTTCAGGCTTCACTGAGGCCTACACGGAGGCCTCCCTGGAAGCCCCGCCCACCTGCCAATCAGCTGATTGGCGGGGAGAAAAGGAGGTCTTTGCAGGCAGCTTGCCTTCTGCTTAGATTGCCGGCCAGGAGGACAAGCAGGAGAGAGGGCAAACAGGGCAAGTGGCTGAGGGGACTTGGGGCTAGGCAGGGGGCAATGGGGAGTCATGTGAGGTGTCTCAGGGGAGGGCAAAGCAGTGGGGCCCCCAGGCAACCACCTCCCCTTGCCTAATAGTAGTTACGCCCCTGAGGGATACGCTATCAGTGAATTTCTCTTCCGGCTGACTGGATGAATTGGTTAATAATTTAGGACAATTCTCTCTAGTTCTGTAGTGTTGGATCACTATTGAGTGAAAAGCTCAATAACTTACTATGGTATATTTAGTCACTTCTTGGTGCAGGGAAAGCAAAAGCTGGAACTGGAAACAAACCAGGAAAGTGTTTGTGTGAGGTGCAATTACAGAGCTTCCTGCTGTGTTGCGAGATTGCTTTTGGGAAGTAATTCTGAAAGCTTGAGACAGGGTTTCCCCTCCACCCAGGCTCTCTTTTCAAGACCATCAAGAATCTCCTTCTGAGTCTGTTCCTGCTTAAGTTTGGTCTGCACCTCTGGGTTACAAAGTGGAATGATAAAGTAATTGGGAGAAGTGAAGGAAGGGAAAATACGTTTTTCCATTATCTTAACAGATTTCCTAGTGTCATATTATGTAAACAAAGCATTTAGGATAGAAGAGCAAATTTACTAAAAGTAGATTTTAGTGCCAGTTCTTCCAACCATTTGGAGGGTGGTGACTTATTTTTAATCCTGTATAGGTTTTGGTTCCAATAAAATTGGGATAGTTGTGTGGCAATTTAAGGCAAAGTTTTATATTTGAACAAAGAACTTGACTACTTTGGTCTTTATAGCTGTAATCCCCTTTTAATATTGTATGCTGCTTAGGGATGTGCACGGAAATGGTGGGGGCCAGTTCGATGGCGGGGGATGTCTAACTTTAAGGGCCGGGGAGGGTGCACTTCCCCTCCCAACGCGTTTCCCCTCCCAACGCGTTTCCCCTCCCAACGCGTTTCCCCTCCCAACGCGTTTCCCCTGCCAGAGCTTGGTTTTCCAAAAGTCCTTCGGGGAAGCAGCATATCTCCCTGCCACCCTGTTGTTCAGATGTGACCGGAAGTAGTGAGCGCGCCTGCGCACATCGGACGTGCGCACGGTGCACTCATGAGTGCGTGTGTTGTGTGTGTGCGCCAACCCGTGCAGGCACGCTCATTACTTCCAGTCACATCCAGACAACAGGGCGGCAGGGAGGTACGCTGCCTCCCTGAAGGACTTTTGGAAAACCGAGCACTGGGGGGGAAACGTGGTAGTGGTGGGGGGTAAGTGCACCCTCCTCCACCCTTAAAGTTAGACACCCCCTGCTGTCAAACCACCAATCCATTGAACCGGTTCAGAGGCCCATAAAAGGCCTCCAAACCAGTTCCATGCACATCCCTAATGCTGCTTGAATTGAACATATAGTGTATGTCAGGCTGCTGTCTGAAAACAGAAATACTATTATTAAGAATTAGTTCCTTTTTTCTTTTGCTTAGTTTACCCTTGAATGTTTCATCTCACACAAGTTGATCTGGTAAAAGTATTTCTGCCTGTGTGGCTGATTAAAGTAATATTATTAGTGAGAAAATTTGTTTTGGCGTTGCTCAGAAGAACTTGCCTCGGGTATTGCAATTGTGTTGTCAGTCCCTCCTTCTTTCCTCTTCTTCTTTCCTCTTCTTTCTTAAAAAAACAAAAACAAAACTGGAAGCTTTCAGGCAATGTTCATGGCAGTGGAACTGGATGCTAGAGGATGGAAAGCAAATGTGGGTTCTTTAACCCAGGAGTTCCCAACCTGGATCCCCAAATGCTGTGGATTACAACTCCCATCATCCTCCACTATAATGGCTGAAGGCCATATATGCATCTGGATGTATCCTAAAGCAATCTACTAATCTCATGATGGCCATTTGATAATGGCTATTATCAAAATATCATGGATCTTTCTAAATACATTGATTAAAAGCTTTGTGTGGCTTTTATGGTAGTGGAATCTATATGTTGTCCCTGTATTTTGATGGTCTTTTTCAAATCCTATTGTTTGTGTTTACATTCCTTATAATTCAGGAGTTCACTTTATTAGAGATTTTGAAATGGCTAGTTCTTAAAAATATCTTTTCCCCCGGCAGCCGATTTATTTTGCACATTCCCAGTGAGGAACGAGACAATGCGATCCGTGTGTGTTTTCAGATTGAGCTTGCCCATTGGTTTTACTTGGATTTCTACATGCAGAACACACCAGGATTGCCTCAGTGTGGGATAAGAGATTTTGCTAAAGCTGATATCCTTTATGTATTAATATAACTTTGTGCTGAAACTTGTGTTGAAGCATAAGGAGTGAAACTTTGTTGTGTTGCTTGTCTCTTTATGTAATAATTGGACATCAGAATACACTTGGCAAGTTTCTGGACTATCATTAAAGGGAGCCCCACATACAGTGCATTGCAGTCATTTAATTAGGAATCTAGCAAGGTGTGAATGACAGTAGACAAGTCTTTTTGTTTCCAGCTACAAGGTAAATTGAAGTTGGTGGAAGGCCATTGACAAACAGCAGCCCTTTGAGGATCGGAAAATGCCCAGGCTAAGAGAGGCACTTCGTAGAGAATGCAATACCATCTAGTGCAGATATTTCCCTAGCAACCTGGTCTACTCTGTCTCCCTCTTTCAATCAATGATTATATCTTGATAGTATAAGTTTATACTCATCCAGTCCACCCATCACTGATCTCAGACACTTCTACAGAGAAGCAACCACCACTCTTGGTTTTTTAAATCAGGGACCTAACCACCACCACCACTTTGTGGGTGTTAGGGACATTTTGATATAAAGGATGTTGATCAGATTGGCCAACTTTCCATAGCTAGCAGATTGATCTGGCAAACCTAGCATTGTGCATTCCTCAATTCTGCTTTCCCCGGCTTAGGTGGAGTGGTTTAAAACTTAAGGGAATGACCTGCACATATGTACATTAGTCATTTTATAGCACATTAGTGACTTAAATGGTGCCGGAGATGGCCTTACTTCCCAGTTTAGAAAATCTTCCCTGTATTGTAGCTTATGGAAGATTTTTTTAACATGCCCCAGTCAGCTGGGCAAATGAGTGTTTACAAATCTGTTTTTTTAAATTGAAGAATCCCCCTAGCAAGGCTCATTGAATTCTGACAAAAGGGTATTAAACGTTATAATGCAGGATTAGAAGGCTTCCCCCATTCAAATGAATGACTGTTTTGGCTAAGGACTACATTCATGAAAAAAGGAAACACTCAATAGGAATGTGGTTATAAAAATTGGGGGTTGATACTATTGTTTATTCAATTTGTATACCGCCCTTCCAAAAATGGCTCAGGGTGGTTTACACAGAGAAATAATAAATAAATAAGATGGATCCCTGTCCCCAAAGGGGTCACAATCTAAAAGAAGCATAAGACAGACACCAGCAACAGTCACTGGAGGTACTGTGCTGGGGGTGAATAGGGCCAGTTACTCTCCCCCTGCTAAATAAAGAGAATCACCACTTAAAAAGGTGTCTCTTGGCCAAGTTAGCAGGGTTTCTTTCCCCCTATTTTCCCCCCTATGTCTTTTCATGCAATGAATTTCCTTGACACTCTCTACTTTTCAGTCATTGCCCCTTTTTACTGCCTCATGGTGAAGATGTGCAGAAGGTTTTAGATGAATGGAAAGAGTATAAAATGGGAGTACCAACATATGGTGCAATTATTCTTGATGAGACACTTGAAAATGTAAGTATAAAGTTAAACCTGAAGGATCTCCTTCTCTTCCCTGTAAAGAAAAATTAAAAGTGGATTATATATTTTAAAGCCAGTCTATTAATGAGAGTATTTTAAAGGCATCTGAAAATTGTATTTCTATATATAGTAGTTTTATAACTACATAATAACATATATTGCATTTTATACAATTCTCTGTGGTGGTTTTTTGGATTGCCTTCACATTCAAAACATTTAATTTGGTACTGAACACTTGAATCCTTGTGAATGTTAGACATTACCAATGCCACTGATGCTTAGCACATTAACGTGCTAATTCTTCTTTTCCTCCATAGCACTCAATTGTGTCTCGGTCTGGTTGCTTAAATTTTCCAGGTGCTGCTGGTTCAAGGCTATCTAGCAAAGTCTGGCTGGGGGTTTCCAAAAGGAAAAGTGAATAAAGAGGAAGCTCCACATGACTGCGCTGCTAGAGAGGTGATTGAGTGTCTTTTCTATTGGTTGAAATTGTGCTTGAAGAGCCTGTGGCCTGAATGGAATGTCACATTCATAGCCCAATGAACTGGATTTTTGTTCTGGGGACAAGTGACAAACGCAAGCAGGCCTAGTGTTCGGGGTTGGCATAGGTGGGCAGCTGTTGAGGGCCCAGGCCCTCAGAACTGGCCTACTGCTGATTCTTGAGCCAGTCTTTATGCTCATCGACTTCAGTGGTGCTGGCAGAGCAACTTTCTCAGAGCCTGCCCATGTAGAAGGGGGCCCAAGGAGGGCAGTTTGCAAAGACTGCTTAGAGCTGGCCTTGAGCTCAAGTGCTCTCTTCTTCCCTCACACATCTAGCTTCATAGAAGACTTCCTGTTTTGTTAAATCATCATTTCCTATGATGTCCTAACCAGGAAACAGTGGTGTTTAAGTGTTCCACCATTTGATTCCCCATTTGAGCACTTAAATTCTTCAGTTCTGATGGCACAGGAAATGATGATTTAACAGACCAGGAAGCCTTCTGATGCCAGGGGCATATGGGGAGGTAGGTGCTCTCAACTCTTTGCATGTTCCTAATCCAACAAACTATGGTTTGTTGGACTGCGACCATGATGTTTGAACCTGTGACTTGGAGATGTTTAGGTGCAAATTCCTTTTGAAATAAAGTCGTCATAGCAGCCATGCAGGTACAATATTAGCATTTTTCCACACTGTACTGGTTTTGGTGCCTGTAGATTAGGTTGTGCCCTGGTATAAACACCAATCATGGATATAGTTTTCTAGGCTTCCAGGACTGTAAAGTGAGAGGGGATGGATGGTGTTTAATAATCCCTTTCATTAGCAAACCTTCTGTGGTATTAGTATGCAAGGTTAGAAAACATTTTACGTTATTAAAATGAACGTACCAGCATTTGGCTGAGACTTTTGCAGTCTATCCATAAGTATAAATGTATCAGCTATTCACCATCATAAGGGAAAAAATCATACAGAAAAAAGGAGGCAAACCAATTATGGACTAAATGTAGTTCCTCTGCCTTTCACTGGAACAGGTAATGTATGCAGTGGCTTTCAAAACATTCTTCCTTCAGGGAATCCTTCCCACATGGCCTTGTCTGTCACGGAGCACTAACTTCCATGCACTTTTCACGTGGAGCACTGGTCTGGCTTGTTGTGCCTCAGTAGTGCCCTGTTCTTGCTGAGTATGTGACCTGGAATATAACCTACACTTTTCTGCTTTGTGCACTGCTGGAGAAGAGCAAATCTGTAGCGTGATCTCTTGCCATTCATAAGCCTTGAGTTCTGTGCCTGCACAGGACCTTGTGGGTGGAATTTCCAAGCTCCTCGTGGCGCTTGCGCTTTGCGCGACCATTTATTTTAGTGGTTAGAGCACCACTTCAGTTCCTTTCCAGCCACTGTGGCATACACCTTGTTTGGTTTAGGCTCCTTGGTTATCAGTTAGGTCAGGGGTGGGGAACCTTGGCTCTCCATCTGTTTTTGAACTACAACTCCCACCATCCCCAGCCACAATAATTGTGGATGATGGGAGTTATTATTACTATTTATTCGATTTCTATACCACCCTTCCAAAAATGGCTCAGGATTTTGTAATTCCAAAAATTACACAGAGAAATGATAAATAAGTAAGATGGATCCCTGTCCCCAAAGGGCTCACATTCTAAAAAGAAACATAAGATAGACACCAGCAACAGTCACTGGAAGTACTGTGCTGGGGGTGGAGAGGGCCAGTTACTCTCCCACTGCTAAATAAAGAGAATGACCACAGTAAAAGGTGCCTCTTTGCCCATTTACCAGGGGTTTGCCCAGTTAGCAGTTGTAGCAGTTGTAGTTCAGCTCTGCCCAGTTAGCAGTTGTAGTTCAAACACAGCTGGAGGGCCAAGGTTCCCCACCCCTGAGTTAGGTTCTGTGAGTGAGAGACAAATGGATCATTATTGTATGATTGATTTTGAATATAGACTGTATCTTGACTACTCTTTGTTAATTGGACATCAGATTTTGGTTATTTTGGATTGGGTGCAGGCTTCCAAATGGATGTTAAAAAGACATTTAAGAAATGCACTGAGTGTGGCGGTAAGTTACCTACTATGGACTGCCACAATTCATGCCTTTTGTGCCTAGGCAAGAAGCATAATATGATGACCTGTAAGATCTGCACGTTGTTTCCTTGCCAGACTCTGAAAAATAGAGCTCTCAGTCTTCACACGGCACTCTACGAGAATGTGTTTTAACCGCAGACGCCTCTGTCTCCATCAACATCGATGTTGGTGACTGTAGCGGCTGTTCAGTCTAAAACCTTGACATTAAGTGGCACTTTGACTTCGACTGCCATGTCTTCAAGCATCCAACAGACATGCCTAAGGATCGTCTTTGCTGGTGCATCATTGAAAACTTAAGAAGAAACGCAAGGCTCTGGAGGAGGGGTTACATGCCTCTCCTGCAAAAAGGCCCAAGGATCGGAATACTACCTCACCCTCAAGATCAAGCAGAGAGTGTTTTGGCTTCGACATCGAGGTCAACATCATTGCATAAAGACTCTGCAGCCCTACAGTCAACAATAAAGTTGCAGCATGAGTACACACCTTTAGCAAGCCAACAAGCAACTGCTTGCCAGTCACATTTTGATGTCTGCAGCAGGATTGCCCCAACAGTCTCCTTCAACGTCGAAGGAGGACACCCCTCGACACCAAGAGCCGGTATCTCCTTTGGGGTCGATTATTGATCTCTAGATCGATGAGGTGCATGGGCTAGAAGGCACTTTGACCCAGTGGAAACAAAATCCCCGATGTCCCTCTAATTTGATGCAAAGCACTCCATCAGCCTCCACATTTAAAGCCTTTCTCAGTCAAGGACTGGATGTGGAACCTAATTTGGAGGAGGTTTTAACCTCCTAGACCAATCACTCAAGCTAGAAGTGAGATTCAAGAAGGCAATGCACGGAGGAAATACTCCCAAGTTATGTCTTGCTGTAAATGCTTTGGGCATTGGACGTCACCAGTAAGGTATGACTGCTCCCATGGTCCTATGGCACATAGAGGTTGGGAAAATCATAGGGGAGTACCACTGCACAACATCCCTGGGACTCCCATATGACTAAGAGGAATGCCACTTGTGGAAGACACAGCAGGTTTCCTCTATAGAGAGAATGAGACACATGCATTTCCAATCTATAAATCAGGAGGCTTCCCAAACATTACACAGAGCCCCTTTCTTTAGAGCAGGCCTGCTCTACTTTGCCCCCCCCCAGCTCTTTTTGGACTGCAACTCCCATAATCCCCAGCCATAGTGGCCAGTAGCCAGGGATTATGGGATTTGTAGGCCAACATCTGCAGGAGGGCTGAATTAGAGCAGGCCTGCTTTAGAGCCCCAGCTTCAATGGCAGGCTCCTCTTCCTTGACTCAGAGCAACTTCCTACATACCATCTCAGCTTGGACACCAGCAGCAACATTAGTTCATCACAGTCTGCTTCAGTGCCAGTGCTTGTCCGCTACTGCACAGACATGTCCCGCTGAAGTGGTCACACTTACCTCTACGATCTTAACAGCTTCTTCACAAACGCTGAGTCTGGGGTACTAAACACCCTTCGGATCCCTCGCAAGAGGGAAATGTACGGCCTACGCTGTCCATATATCCTACTGAAGAATTGAAAGCGTATCGCATATAAATAACAGAAATGGCTGAGGCCTTGGGTCTCAAAAATAAACGACAAACTACAGAAGTGAAAGACCCTGTGTATAATTTCATGGCTACTTCCCAATCTGCATGGGCAGTGCTGTCTGTAATATCCAAAACCGTACAATCTGCTTGGGAAGTGCTCCAGGCCTCAACACCAGCTTTTGAAGAGACTGGAGAGACTTTATCATGTTCAGGGGGAGGAATGCTCCTTCTTAGTTAAGCATCTGACTTCTAATTCCTTAGTGATCGATTGTGCAACCTCTTCTGAGTCCAGTCACTGTCAAACAACTCTAGTTGACAAAGAGGGATGAAAAATTGATGTCATGGGAAGGAAAGTTAATTCAACAGCATGCTTATCCATCAAAATGGTTAACTATGTTGCCTGTCTGCCAAAATACCATCACTCTTTGTGGGAGAAATTATTGCAGGATGCAGAATCACTAACAGATGAAGATTTCAGGAAATGATTTGCAGATAGCTTTGCAAAATCCGCAAGCATTACATGACAGCTTTTAAGTACTGCTAAACGTCAGTGGAAGGAGAGCTGGTCTTGTGCTAGTAAGCATGACTTGTCCCCTTAGCTAAGCAGGGTCCACCCTGGTTGCATATGAATGGGAGACTTGGTGTGTGAGCACTGTTAAGATATTCCCTAGGGGATGGAGCCACTCTGGGAAGAGCATCTAGGTTCCAAGTTTCTTCCCTGGCTTCTCCAAGAGAGGGCTGAGAGACATTCCTGCCTGCAACCTTGGAGAAGCCACTGCCAGTCTGGGTAGGCAATACTGAGCTAGATGGATCCATGGTCTGACTCAGTATATGGCAGCTTCTTGTGTTCCATCTAGTAGAGATGGAGTCTAGTGCTATGTCCACACCCAGTATCTATGGCTCTGTTTGGCAAATCTGCAGAATGAGATGAAAGACAAAATTGAAGGGATACCTTTTGATGGCAAGGGCCTCTTCAGTGAAGAGACCAACAGTACAATGGGAAGATTAAAGAAATCAAATTATACTGTAAAGCAGTAGTCCCTCTAATTTTTTTCATCTCTGTATGGAATGAGTTTTGTTCTGGGCAGCAGTATCAAGGCACTGTGTGTGTGCACATGCATTCAGAATGGGACCTTCCTAATTCAATCTGAGCGGGATCTAAAATTAACTGAGTGGACCTCAGAAAATTTGTGAGCGTGCGCACACCTTAGAGGGAACAGTGCTGCAAAGTCTTTCACATCTACAGCTGCTCAGTCTTATTCAGCATCCTAGTATAGACCTTATGGTTGCCAAAAGCAAGCCTTCAAGTCCACAGAGATTTCCGAAACCCTATAGTTAATAGCAGCACAGAGGTTATGGACAAAAGTCTAAACAACAACAGGGTTCTTGTAATAAGCAGAAGGATCCCAATAAACAGCATCTTTGATGCTCCGGCCAGTCCATTGGTTCCAACACTGACCTCCACTTCCATAAAACTAGCACACTATGCACCTGTATGGCAAAACATAACACCAGACAAGTGGGTCTTATGCATAGTCAATATGGGTTACGCAATAGAGTTCAAGACCCTGCCAGTTTTATACAGTCATAAGATACACGCAAGCAACATCTGTTTTACTGGAGGAAGTGTTGTTGGGAAAAGGTGCAATTGTCCCTGTATGTTGGACATATCTGAAAGAAGGTTTCTACTCTCATTATTTCCAAATTCTGAAACTGGATGGTGGAATCTGTCTCATAATGGACTTGAGATGGCTCAACAGGTATGTCTATACCAGGAAGCTAAACATAACATTGCAAAGTATCCTGCCACTCCTTTACAAGGAGGAATAGCTTGCAGCGTTGGATTTGAAGGACGCATACTTCCATATAGGCGTACAAGAGGATCACAGAATGTATTTAAGATTCACCGTAGGAATTGCAGTGTACCAGTACGAGGTACTCCCATTTGGATTGTCAGCCGCACCCAGAGTTCTTACAAAATGCAGGAGTACAGTCATTGCACATCTGAGAACACAGGGCACAAAGATATTTTCTTACTTGACAGTTGGCTTATTGCAGCACAAGACAGAGACTACTTACTTTCTCAGATATCGTGTATATTGTGACTTCTCAAGGACCTGGGGATCTAGGTGAATTGGAAAAAATCACTTGGATCCTGTAAAGAGGATAACTTACATTGGAGCTGTCCTGAGTACACAAACAAAAAGGGCGTACTTACAAGAAGAACATGGCCAACTGATAACATTGGTAGAGAGTTTCTGGAGCAAACCAACACAAAGAGCACATTACATTCAGAGGGTATTGGGGCTAATGGCCTCTTGTAATGCTATAGTACAATATGCTTGTCTGAAGATGCACCCGCTCCAAATGTGGTTTCTCTCGGTGTTCAGGCCCAGCATAAACGGCCAGCAGATGAACCATCAAATTCCCATCCCAGTCCTAAAATCACTAAAAGGGTGGACTATAGTCAAAAACCTGCAGGAGGGAGTTCCATTCCATGTTCTCTCTCATTCTACATGGGTCACCACCGATGCATGGGATACCATCACACTTTGGGAAGTGTCAGGCACAAAGTATATGGACAGTGCAACAGACAGCTTTGCATAAACTTCCTGGAATTGTTAGCTGTATTCAGGCTGTAAGATCTTTCCTCCCACGACTACAGGGGAAAGTAGTGCAGATAGCTCAACAATACCATAGCCATTGCCTACTTGAACAGGCAAGGCAGGACAGTCTCCCATTCCCTCGGTGCACTCAGTATCCAGAGATGGAAATGGTCCATTGCTCATCATAGAAAAGGGACAGAGAATACTCCAGCGGATGATTTGAGCAGGGCAACAGTGGGCTCGAAGCACCACGAATGAGAGATCCATCTGAAAGACATAGCCAAAGTGTTCAACACTTGGGACTCCTTCATTGGATTTATTTACAACAGAGCAGAACAGAAGTGCCCAAAATACTGCTCCAGAGCAGGTCAGGCAAAAGACTTTAAGGGGGATATGTTCCAGCAACATTGAAGAAATTGACTTCTCTACTTATATCCTCCATATCCACGGCTGGGCAGGGTAGTAGCCAAGGTTCTCCAAGAAAACACCACCTGTATTCTACTGGCCTCCAGGTGGCCATGCCAACCATGGTTTTCGCTTCTACTCAGTTGAAATACAGATACTGGTGTCTGCCACAATGTCCAGATATACTGTCGCAGGGCGGGGGGGGGGGGAGATTACCTCCCAGTATAAAGACTCTGAAGCTGACTGTGTGGAGAATCGGCTCTGAAAAACTTTTCTAGTGTCCATAACCATGGCAAAAAGAGTTAATGAGATAACAGCTCTAAGAATGGATAAACCATATACTAGATTCTACCCTGACAAGATGCTCATGCAGATGGATCCTCTCTTCTGGCCCAAAGTGTTAACAGAACTGTTCTAGAGTGGTGGCAGAATGCCCTGAGACTATTTTTGGGCTTGTGTGGAGAATTAGTGAGACTATAGTGAACAGTCTGTTACAGTATCAATTTGTGCAAAGTTTTGGTCTGGAAATAATGATAGAGATATGGTACAATCAGATTTATTTAGGGGTAGAGAAAAATGGATCAAGAAGGCAATAAAATATTACTAATAATGCTGATTTGGAATCTCACGTAGAGGCATCTTGGCTTAAGGCTTGAATTATTACAGAATCAGTTTGGGGCTGGCAAGAGAAATGGTCTGAAGAGCAGCTTTGGACTTAAAGAGAAAAGAGAAGGGGGCGAGGAGAGTTGGGGGAACAGGCAGTTAGTAATACCTAATCCAATACCTATTGTGTTGGTCAGTGCATTGGTGGATCTCCTTGCAAGGACAAGGCCGGAAAAATGAGAGGAAAGCTGCCACTTGCAAGCTAGGGAACCAGGGTAGCGTCTGGTTCCAAGAAAAGTCCAGAGGTGGTCGGGTCGGTATGGTCCAATTCACTAGTGCAGCCAGGTGTGGTGCACAGTTTGGGTCTGGAGTCAAGTCCAAACCAGAGGCTGGGATCCGAGCTGGAATAAAGGCTGGAGCAAAAGCTGTAGCTGATGGTATTGCTGTAGCTAAGGTACACACACCCACTCAACATTTGTTGGTGTTCAGGCTAGAAATAGACAAAATCATGCCTTTGGGCCATCCACGGGTCATACCTCCTTGTTTTGGGGGCTGACATCCATGATTGACAAAAGAATTCATATTGCTTGGTTTGATTACCGGTAGGTATGACCTCAATGAAGTGAAATAGTTTGGACAACCTATATGGGCTAGAGTGAGTGGGCAAGCTCACGGCTTATCTAGCACACCAGGAAGACCTTCCAGGTGGGGAGATAAAAATTCTTTTGAAACAACCATTCCTGCTGGTCTGTGCCAGAAGATTAGCGCAGCGTTAGTGGGGTGGGAGTACTCAGCCTTACTTGAATTCCTGCGAAGACGATTAGTAAAACTAATCCTTTATGCCAAAAGAGGGAGTTTTACCATTCTCTTGAGAAATAGTCTTTCTCCTTAACTCATGTCTGCTCAGCTGGATTCTTACTTTGAATAGAGAGGGGCCATAGGGTCATAACTTGCAGTTGCTTGTTATACTGACATTGGGTAACAGTTACCACATGTTTGCTCATGCTAAGCGACCAACTTGAGAGCTTGCCAAATATGAGCATGTGCAGAGTTCACAAGATGGAGACTGCAATTTTGCAGTTCCAAATCATAGTGGGGTACTGTTTGTAGCTCCCAAACAGGCTGTTCTAGCAACAAAAGTAACTTCAGATTTCCACCTGAATCAGGAAGTATAGTACTGCCCTCTTTCTTTAGAAACCAAACCACACCTTTCGAAAAATCTTTGCCTGCCTTGGATGTGAGGAGATCACTCCTGTTTTTCTTAAAAAGAACTAAGGACTTCCATAAATGCAAACAATTCTTTGTAGCCTGTAAGGGTAAAGCAAAAGGCCACTCTGTCTCTAGATGTCTTTCCCAACGGCTGGTTATTTCACTAGCTTACAAGGTACAAAATATAGAACTTCTACATACCATAAGAGCCAGTTCCCCCCGGACTTATGCTATGTCAGCAGCACATATTTCCTGGCATCCAAATGGAAGATATTTGTAAGGCAGCCACTTGGTTGTCAGAGTTGCCATTTGTAAGGCACTTTGCTATTGATCTTCGCTCAACTGCAGAGGCAAATTTTGGGAGGAGTGTCTTAAAGAGGATCTTACAATACCTTACTGTGCCCTCCTCCTGGAAAAGCTCGCAAAACACCCAGGCTTATTAATGACAATGGATCACTCTACAGATAAACAGGTTGCTCACCTATAAGAGATGATATGTAAGTGATCCATTGACATTCATAGGATCCTCCCCACAGCAGTAAGCTGAAGGTAAAACAACCCCCCCCCCCACCGCCTTTACCTATTACAAGAACCTTTGGCATGATCATAATTTAAAGGCAGTTATCCAGGAACTGAAGAAGTGGTGTTCTAATTGCCAAATGAACGGTGCACAAAGTGTGTGAGAGAAGGAGCGTGAGCACCACAAGGAGCTTGGAAATTCCGCCTGTGCAGGCAAAGAACCCAGGCTTATGAATGTTAAGAGATCACTTACAGATTGTCAGTTACAGGTGAGCAACCTGTTCTTACAAGGAAGTGCTTTTGTCTTTACTGACCTTCGTAAGGAACTGCCTTCAGGACTCTCTGGATTCCCTGAAACAGAGTTTGAAAACAGCTGATGTCTAGCATCATTGCAGATTATCAGTAACTAGAAGTATCTAACTTCTCTAAACTGTGTCTTGTATTGCAAAACTATAAGCAGGAATTGAAAAAGTGTTCTCTGCTTTCAGTGGGAGTAGTTTCAGGATATTCACATGAGGTATACCTGCTTCCCTTCATGGCTGCTTCTACTCGACCTGCAGGGTCTTCCTTGGCAAATGCCTCTTCTCTGTCCCTTCCCCTTCTCCTCAGAATTGGGTGCATTGAAAGGAATTGTGGGCATTTTATAATCACTCCCCACCCCTATGCAACACAGCCATGGGGCAAAGGTGTTTTTCTGTCTGTCTGTGGGGCGCTGGGGGGTGTCTCTCCAAACACCCAAACTCTGGAGTTAAGCCAATTTTGCTCAACACTGTGTTGCAAAGAAGGAAAAGCACGTCTCGGCTTGTGATTGAGGGTTTATTGAATTTGCTTGGTACCTCGTGGGTGTTTTCCTGTCTTCTGAATATGTGTGGATTTTTAAAAATAGAAATGCATGTTTTGTACAAATATAATTATAATAAACAAACAACTTTATTTGTTAGCTTCCCCATAACAAATTGTTCTCTGGCCGTCTCACAAAAGATTAAAACATAATAAAAACACAACACATTAAATCATAACAGACAAGATAAGGTGAAAAGAAAATACAAAATACAATACAAAGCAGCTTTAAAACTCATTTTAAAATTAGTTAAAAATCAGGTCAAATCTGAAAATCAGAATTTAAAAGACCTGGGTTAACAAAAAGATCTTTACCTGGCGTCTAAAAACAAAGTGATGAAGCCAGGCGAAACTTGCTGGGGAGGCCGTTCCATAAATAGGGTGCAACCAATGCAAAGCCTCTCTCCCTGGTAGCCACCCGCCTCACCTCATTTTGCAGAGGCACCTGGTGGAGGGCCTCCAAAGAGGGTAACCCAAGCCATTTGTAGCAAAGAGCTTGTGCCTGTAAATAGTAAATACTCAGATTTATCATTCATTTGAGCTAGAATGTAGAACATCCATTATATAGCACCTAAAATGTTACCTGGTTTTTAATCCGATCTATATATTTTTAGGTATTTGAAGAAACTGGTTTTGATATAAAAGATAGTATCAATAAAGATGACTATATTGAATTACGAATCAATGATCAGCTTGCACGCTTGTACATCATTCCAGGAATTCCAAAGGACACAAAGTTTAATCCCAAAACAAGGAGAGAAATTCGGGTAAGTAATTGGTTCTTAAGTGTGTGGATTCTGCTTGAATTCTCAAATTATTGATCTGTATAATGTTAAACTAGTGCCCAAAAGCCATAAGGCATGCTGATAACATCTTCTCTTCCTAGAGTTTGTAGGTGTGCTGTATTTCTGTTCTGTAGAGCACTAAAAGCTCCGTGTATAGGATTTCCCATAAAGGACACATTCCTTTTATATCCTGCTTTATCCTATTTATGGCTGACATACTGTCTAACGCTGTGCTTGTGCAATGAACAAAGTTGCGCTGGTGCAGGAAGATCATGTAGCTGTGTGAAATCCTGGGGATTTTCATAATGATGCTATGGTGCAAAAGTCCCCGGGAAAACAACTGAGACGCGTGTCGCTGGTTGTGCATGTTGCTGCACAAGCAAATGATAGTCCGGAACACAACTCCAGACATAGTGCAATTAGTTGGTGCAAGAGCCTTGCACTAGAGCCATGTCCTTTTGTAAGGGCAGCATCAGGGTGTGAGCCCATTGCCTTTGGCAGCTGCTTATTTGGATTTTCACCTCTCTGTGTGTGGAGGGCTTTACAGAACTTGTATTCTTTGGCAACTGCACAATTTGCAAGCAGGAAGTGAACAGAGGGGAGGTACAAGGGGACATGCATGTTATAGGTCATCTGCAGGTTAAACTAGTAGGAACATGCTGAAGAAACTGGAATTGTCTTCAGACATAACTTCTGAGGGTGTTTGCAGTCCTAGAGTTTCTGGTTATAGGTGGTTGCTTAACATGCATAACTTAAAAGTGATTTTGTGATGATGGCAAAGTACTTCATACACATGCTTTGTTTCCTAAGAAATTATTTCAGATTATTAATCACTTCAATTATATTTTGTCAAGTATTAAGAAATCTCTCTTCTGTGTTTCAGAACATTGAATGGTTCTCAATTGACAAATTACCTTGCCATAGAAATGACATGACCCCAAAGTCCAAGCTAGGTTTGGCACCTAACAAGTTTTTTATGGCCATTCCCTTCATCAGGTGCGTTCAAGGATGAGACCAAAACCTAATCCTTTGCATTTCACTTCTCTGTTGAGGAAACATTTGTTGTATTCTAAATCCTCCAAGCAGTTCAGTATTGCTGAATCAGTACTAATTTATTTGCAGACCACTGAGAGACTGGCTTTCTCGACGGTATGGAGATTCCTCAGATAGTGACAATGGATTCTCATCTACCAGTAGCACACCACCGAAACCCAGTATAGAAAAACCGAGGTAACTAACTAGACCAGTTTCGGCACCTGCCAAAAACTTATATAAATAGCAAAATATTGTTATAATAATACAATAAATAATACTTGTTTTAGGTACCTGAAATATTAATTTGGTCTGGTGTCTGGAAATAGGGCACTCGGGCATTGTCCTGATCGCACACATTGGGGAACCAAAATACTTCTGGAGTGATGCAGAATTGGGAGACTATTACTTTAGATAAAAGGTAAACTAGGGCAGATATCAGATTTGGTAATGAGAGGTCCAAATCCCACACTTGAGTCTCGTGAAATTTGTGAGGCCTGTGGGGGGTGGTGCGGCCGGGAGAATAAGGAAGCCCTGGCCAGTTATGAAGGTCAGATCTCCAAGGAAGACCTTCCTCTTGCTAGCCCAGCAAGGCACAGGCGCCGCTGCTCGCTGGCTTCCAGGGCGGGCTCTTCATCTACAGGTGAAACTCGAAAAATTAGAATATCATGCAAAAGTTCATTAATTTCAGTAATGCAAATTAAAAGGTGAAACTAATATATGAGATAGACGCATTACATGCAAAGCGAGATAAGTCAAGCCTTAATTTGTTATAATTGTGATGATCATGGCGTACAGCTCATGAGAACCCCAAATCCACAATCCCAGAAAATTAAAATATTATATGGAACCAATAAAACAAGGATTGTAAATAGAACAATATCGGACCTCTGAAAAGTATAAGCATGCATATGTATTCAGTACTTGGTTTGGGCCCCTTTTGCAGCAATTACTGCCTCAGTGCGGCGTGGCATGGATGCTATCAGCCTGTGGCAGTGCTGAGGTCTTATGGAAGACCAGGATGCGGCCTTCAGCTCTTCTGCATTGTTTGGTCTCATGTCTCTCATCCTTCTCTTGGCAATGCCCCATAGATTCTCTATGGGGTTCAGGTCAGGCGAGTTTGCTGGCCAATCAAGCACAGTAATCCCATGGTCACTGAACCAGGTTTTGGTACTTTTGGCAGTGTGGGCAGGTGCCAAGTCCTGCTGGAAAATGAAGTCAGCATCCCCATACAGCTCGTCTGCGGAAGGCAGCATGAAGTGCTCCAAAATCTCCTGATAGACGGCTGCGTTGACCCTGGACTTAATGAAGCACAGTGGACCAACACCAGCAGATGACATGGCTCCCCAAATCAACACAGACTGTGGAAACTTCACACTGGACTTCAAGCATCTTGCATTGTGTGCCTCTCCATTCTTCCTCCAAACTCTGGGTCCTTGGTTTCCAAATGAGATGCAAAAGTTGCTCTCATCAGAAAAGAGGACTTTGGACCACTGAGCAACAGACCAGTTCTTTTTTTCTTGAGCCCAGGTAAGACGCTTCTGACGTTGTTTGTTGTTCAGGAGCGGCTTGACAAGAGGAATACGACATTTGAAGCCCATGTCCAGGATCCGTCTGTGTGTGGTGGCTCTTGATGCACTAACTCCAGCCTCAGTCCACTCCTTGTGAAAGTCCCCAACACTTTTGAATGGCCTTTTCCTGACAATCCTCTCCAGGCTGCGGTCATCCCTGCTGCTTGTGCACCTTTTTCTTCCACACTTTCCCCTTCCACATAACTTTCTATTAATGTGCTTTGATACAGCACTTTGGGAACATCCAACTTCTTTTGCAATTACCTTTTGAGGCTTTCCCTCCTTATGGAGGGTGTCAATGATGGTTTTCTGCACAACTGTCAAGTCAGCAGTCTTTCCCATGATTGTGATTCCTAATGAACCAGACTGAGAGACCATTTAAAGGCTCAGGAACCCTTTGCAGGTGTTATGGATTGATTAGCTGATTGGAGTGGGACACCTGGAGCCTAGACTGTTGAACCTTTTCACAATATTCTAATTTTCTGGGATTGTGGATTTGGGGTTCTCATGAGCTGTACGCCATGATCATCACAATTATAACAAATTAAGGCTTGACTTATCCTGCTTTGCATGTAATGAGTCTATCATATATCAGTTTCACCTTTTAATTTGCATTACTGAAATTAATGAACTTTTGCATGATATTCTAATTTTTCGAGTTTCACCTGTATGTGGGCGCAACAGTCAACGGCTAGAGCTACTCAGATCTTACCTGACAATAGCTCCTCACCGCTCACCAGTCCCTGTCAGGGTGCTGGTGCACCACGTGGAAACCTTGCCACCAGTTCACCTTGAGCCCATAAGCCCAACAGGTTCGATACCCTGTCCAATTGAGGAATCAACCTCCCCGCGTCAGAAGCAGGAGAATGTGGAGCCACCTAAGATGCCTCCGCTTCCACGCAAATGGCCCACTGGGTCTCCAATGCACTCTTCTCAGGCAGAAACTCCATTGGAGCTGCTTCTCCTGGCACTACCACCTTGGGCGCCACTGGTAAGTAATCTGGACGCAATGCGCTCCTCCCCTGTACCTATTTTGCCACTGTTGGAGCCGGAGGCCCGGAACTCTCCTGATTTGTCCCTACTCCCACCTTTTCTCCATGGCGAGCGCTTGCCAGCTGATCTCTCTAGATGGGCCAGAGAACTCGTGGCCAGGGAGATCCGCCATCTTGGGTTCCTCCCCACTCCTCAGCTGCCTCTCCCTACAAATCAGGCCCCCCCAGGAGCCTCCCATTGGAAATCTGCCAATTCACCACTTACCAGTTAGACTGCAATCTTCCCACTCAGATCCTGATTCTAGATCAGATCCTGTTAACAGGGAGGAAGGCGAATGGTCCTCAGACGAGAACCCGGATGAACCCAGCCCTCCACCAAAGTTGTTTAAACATGAAGATTTTGAAATTCCCTTAAACAAAGCTTGCAAAAGCCTCCAAACCAATCCAGAGACTACAGATAATGCTCAGCCAACTGTGTTGGAAATGTTTCCCACATCCTCTTCTCGTACTAAACCTGTATTGCTTTTCCAGCTCTGTTCAAAGAAATGGTTAGAGAAGAATGGCAGAATCCTACTTCCATCTAAGGTGCCTGGCGCCCTTCCCAAAAGGTTCTATAGCTTACCTCAAGATATGCAGGACCCGTTGACTGTCCCTCTAATCGACAGACCAGTGGTATCCCTGGTTTCGGGGACAGTCCTAGCCAAGGACAGTGAGGAATGCTTCAAATCCCCTGAGGATGGAAAAAGTGATTATTCACTGAGAAAGTCCCATGAAACTTTGACCTACTCTCTCAAAGCCTCTTCCGCCATCTCAGTGTTTGCAAGAGCCACCTTGGTCTGGGCCAAGGACCTGATGAGCCAACTACCACCTGGTCACCCCAAACTTAAACAGGGCCTATCCAAGATATCAGAGGCTGCTGCCTTCGTGGCAGATGCCAGCCTTGACAGCATACAGTTTTCATCCCGAGCTCTTGTTTCCAGTGTAGTAGTTCGCAGGGGATTATGGCTAAAACCTTGGAATGTAGACTTTAAATCCAAAGTCAGTCTTGCCTCCTCTGCCTTCCATGGCGCTAAGCTATTTGGGGCCTCGCTGGACCTTGTACTAGTGGAAACCAGAGATAAAGAGAAAGGGGGGGGAGTTACGTGACTCCAGATGCTCCTTTTTGTAATAACTCTTTTTTCCACCCAAACGGGCTCCTACAACTGTTCCTGAGATTCCAACCGACCCCGTACAGGCTTGCGAAAGCAATGTGCCTCCAGACCTCGCCACTTCACCAGACCGACCTAATCCAACCGGGCAACTCACTTATGACTCACTTATCAACTTATGATGCAAGCCATCCAACACCTCATACAGATTCAAGCAATCAAATCAGTGCACACGGCAGAATCATGGCAGGGTGTGTACTCAATTTTATTCTTGGTTCCAAAGAAAGACTTGTCCTGGCGGGCAGTGTTAGACCTGGAGAACCTCAACAGGTTCATCAGGAAGAGCAAATTTAATGCTACGCACCATAGTCCAGGCAATTCAAAAGGGGGATTTCCTCACATTAGTCGACCTCCAGGACGCCCATCTACACATTCCTATCCTGTCTACCCACCGCAGGTTCCTCAGGTTCACCTACATGAACAGACACTGTCAGTACAAGGCCCTACTCTTCAGCCTCTTATTGGCCCCGAGGGTGTTCATCAAGCTCATGGTGGCACACATACGCCTCCAGGGCCTTCACCTTTACCCCTTACTAAATGACCTCCTCAAGTCATCATCCCTCAGCCTAGCACGAAAGCATATCCGGAAGGTCATAAACATCCTCAAGGAACATGGCTTCATCAACTACAGTAAGAGTTCCCTAACGCCCTCCAAGTCACGGGATCACCTGGGATCCATCAGCCCTTACATCAGACAGGAAGGCCAAGCTCAGCTCCCTAGTCTGTCTAGTGCAGTTGCGCCCTTCTGTGGACATCATGACCATTGCACAACTCCTCGGCAACATGATTTCTTGCCTAGACATCGTTCCCTGGTCCAGGTGGCACTCCAGACCACTACAGTGTGCCCTCCTATCTCACCAGGGTGACATCCTGGCCTCCATTGAGATACAAGTGCCAGTCTCACCATCCTTACATCGCTCATTGGACTGGTGGTTATCCCCAGCACTAAACCAGGGCGCTCTCCTCATAATACCTCAGAGGAAGCTAGTCATGCCAGCAACACCGGGTGGGGAGCCCACTGTGGTCATTGGTTTGCCCATGGCACCTGGACTACCACAGAAACCTGCCACAGCATCAATTGCAGGGAGCTCAGAGCTGTACACCTAGCCTTACTGCAACTCGCAGATAACTTAGGAGATTACCACATCTTGATTCGAACATAGCAGCCAAGGCACACATCAACAGAAAAGGAGGCACCAGGTCCTTGTCCCTCATGAAAGAATCCAACCATCTCTTTGCATGGGCAGAGACACACCAGGCATCCCTCCTTGTAGAACACCTCCGAGGGCAGGACAATATCCATGTGGATCAGCTCAGCAGGCATCAGGTGGAATGGCACCTACATCCAGAGGTGTTCCAGCTTATAGTACGACCCTTTGGCCAGCCGAACATGGACCTCTACGCATCACCAACCAACAACCAGACACCAGCCTTCTTCAGCAGATACACCTGGCCCTAGGCAGCAGGAATAGATGTGCTGGTGATACCATGGCCACTGGGACTCAACTATGCCTTTCCTCCCATAGCCTTAATTCTCCACATTCTCCAGTGATTCAGGGGCCAGTCTTCCCCTTTCCTTCTAGTGGCACCCTTCTGGCCATGCAGACTGTGGTTCTCGGACCTCCAGGCCCTGGCAGCTGGGGCTCTGCTTCCACTGTCAGATCGTCACAACCTCCTCTCTCAAGGACACCCTGTTACATCCCAATCTGTCCTGGCTTCAGTTTCATGCTTGGTTACTGAACGCGCCATCCTAGCCTCCGAAGGCTATTCCAAACACACACAGGATACCATCCTCGATGCCCGCAGACAGTCACCAATACGTATCTACCAGACCACGTGGTCTGCATTCTTGGATTGGACCAAATGTAAGAAGTTTGAGCCACTCAAGGTCTCGGTTCCACAACTTCTAGACTTCCTTCAATCAGGCTTAGACAAGGGCCGCAGACCAGCCACCTTGAGGCGCCAAGCCTCGGCCTTATCTTCAGTCCTCAGACCCCAAGCTGGGAAATCGCTTGCGACCCATCTGGATGTCAAACGTTTCCTCAAGGGAGCAAACAATATGGCACCTTCCACAGTACACAGATTTCCAACATGGAATCTCAACAAGGTGCTGAATGCACTTACTCAGGCTTCCTTTGAACCCATTCACTCATCTTCACTGAAGCTTCTTACCTATAAGGTCCTCTTCCTAGTCACCATCACTTTGGCCAGGACAGTCTGACAGAACTGGGAGCACTGTCAATATGTAAGCACCTCTGCATTTTCCAACCGGACTCTGCAGTGCTCAAGCCCGAACTGTCTTTCCGTCCTAAAGTGAACTCTGCTTTCCACCGTAATCAAGACATTGTACTTCCATCCTGAACCATTTCATCCCAGAGAAGTCATGTTGCACAAACTGGATGTGAGATGGGCTCTGAAGATCTATCTATGTAGGACTAAGGGGCTCCAATACACCGATGCCCTCTTTGTGTCCTTCCAACTAGCCTCCCTAGGAACTAAGCCATCCAAGGCCTCCTTGGTACGCTGGATCAAGGCATGTATCACCTTAGCCCAGTGTTTCTCAAACTTTTTGGAGTCAAGGACCGCTAAATTCTTCGTGCAGAGTTTCAAGGACCGCTACATTCTTCATGTCCAGTTTCCCGGACCAGCAGTTAGTAAAGGGGTTTCAAGTCTGTCTATCTATCTATCTGTCTGTCTGTCTGTCTATCTATCAGACTTCTATACTGCCCAAAACTTGCATCTCTGGGCAGTTTAGAATGAAAATAATATAAGCATTAAAATAATTAAATTTGGAATCTTTTGCAAACATGGAATATTAGGGGTTCTTAACCTTGGGTCCCTCAGTTAAACTCCCATAACCCCCAGCAACAATGGCATTTGGCCATTATGGCTGGGGATTATGGGAGTAGAAGTCCACCAATGTCTGGGTACCCAAGGTTGAGAACCCCTGAATCTAAAAGCCTGGGTGAACAAATTTGTCTCCAGTATGTCTGGAGTGGAGGTGCTTGTGATTACTCAGTGGAGAGGGGATGTTGGGCCATTAGAAAAATTCAAAAGCTACATGGGGCCAATGAAAACAACATACAAGCAAGCCCCACTGATGCAAGAGGGAAACAGCGTTCCCGCTCAAGGTGCCTCGATCACAACAGGCAGCTGGGTTTCAATCAACCAACCTTTGGCTGCAAACAATGAGCATGCAAGAACCAGCAGCCCTTCAAGTGGCGCCCACTGCCATACTTTTTCCTCCATGCCCCCGCATCGCATACAGTTTGAAGCTGTAAAGATAGGGAATATGATAGCTGTAGGAAGATCTCAGCAGCACGTGGAGGCAAGGCACAAGAAGGGTCCCATGCCTCCGTGATACTCTTCCTCTTCCGTGCCATGTGCAAAATTGAGGAAGTGAGTGCCTTGATTTCAGTTGGGGGGGGGGTTGACTCCCAGTCAGGGACCGGCACTCAACCCTTCGGGGACCGGCAGCGGTCCAGGGACCGGTGGTTGAGAAACACTGCCTTAGCCTATGAGTTGCTTCACCTCACTCCTCCTACAAAGATCACCGCACACTCCACCAGAAGTGTACTTCTGCAGCATTCTCAGCTAACACACCTATCGAGGACTTCTGCAAGGCAGCCACATGGACCTCGGTCTCTCCTTTTGTGCGACACTACAAGCTCTCGTGCATCAGTCAGCCCAGGCAGCATTCAGGCGCATGGTGCTTCAGGAAAGGTCTCACACTAACATCTCTTTATTCTGACTCCTCATTGCTTCCCTCGCTGTCTTGATATACCACTATGGCATGTCCCATTTAAAGGGATACTCTCCGGGAGAGAAAGGAACATTGGTAGTCTTACTGTGAAGGTTCTTTCTGCCTGGTAAATGGAGGGTATCCAACCCGTCCGCGATGGTGGGTCAAAATTTGATTTTTCTGATCAAGCTGATTCGGACCTCATGTCTTCTTACTGCCATATTATCCTTGTTGGCACGTTTTTTGACTGTTCATATTGTTCTGTTCTCAATTACTAACATATGTACACTCCTTATTCAAACCTGCACAGTACACACTTGGTACTGGTAGAGTCCATACAGTGACCTATACCCTCTTTGACATGTTGCCTCCTATGTTAGTTTGTTCACACTATTTATTTTGACTTTTTTTTTACATTTTATATCCCACCCTTCCTCCAAGGAGCCCAGAGCAGTGTACTACATACTTAGGTTTTTCCTCACAACAACCCTGTGAAGTAGGTTAGGCTGAGAGAGAAGTGACTGGCCCAGAGTCACCCAGCAAGTATCATGGCTGAATGGGGATTCGGGTCTTCCTGGTCCTAGTCCAGCACTCTAACCACTACCCCATGCTGGCGTATTTAGGTGCTTACCTGCTCATCATGGAAATGAATGTCTGCAACACATTATACTGTTCTTGCTCTTTCAAACAGGCTGGATGGTCTTCTGTCAGGGATGCTGTCGCAGATCCCCGTACCATGCAGGTGGTTGGCTACAAAACCATCAAGGTCCCTTCTAACTCCTAAAATTCTTGGATCCAACCATTTGGCTCCAGTTCAGATGTTCTGAGTGCTGGCAATTCTGTATGCATAATGGGGCAGTAGGCCTGCTTTTGTGCCCAGCCTTTCCCCATATGTGTGACTTAATAGATTAATAATAATAATAATAATAATAAAAAAATTTGTTTGTATCCCTTTTCAACAAAAACCTCTCAAAGCAGTTTACGTAGCAAAAAGTATGAGAAAATGGTTCCTTGTCCCCAAAGGGCTGAAATTCGAAATGGGGAAACAAAACAACACATATAGGAAACGCCAGCAGCAGCCACTGGAGAGATGCTGTGCTGGACTCAATCAAGGCAGTTTCTCTCCCCCTGCTCAGTGCTATCCCCCACCTACATGTAAGAGAGCCACCAGTTAGGGACAAAGAGCCCTTTTGGGGTGGGGGGTGGAAGGACTGTAGACTCGGCCATATCCCCAACATGTCTCCTTTCTTGTCTGGTACATGCACTGTGTCGCTGTTTTGTCCACTGATCTACCATGTATATGGAAGTGACGGTTCTTCAGAGTTAGCCGCATGACGAACTGGCTCTTGATCGATCAGCACCCTTTAATTGGAGCCAATGAGATTAGAGCAACGGACCAACTTTCCAGTGCAGTGGTGTGTTTGTTCTACTTGGCTGCTGCTTAGAGCAGCGATCTTTCTCCCCAGTACACCTCATTCCTTTGAGCCAAAGATAAGCAAAGAAATTGAATAGACAATAATGTGGTTAATAATGCTACTGCAGTTGTCATTTTGCAATGCCTTTGCAAAAAGCAGTAATGCCCTAAAGTAAGAAAAGTTTTAACCCACTGGACAAGAATGGTCTTATTAAAGGAACGTGTAAATTATGCCCTCATAAGTGGTTTTGTATAGTAGCTTGGTGCTTCTTTTGTTGAGTTTTTCTAAACAAGATAATCTTTTTGTTGGATTAGATCCTCCAAACTTCATTATAGCCAGCAGGTGACAATGGATGGTTCTTCAGGAGACCAGTGGACAAAGCATAGGCAATTACAGCTGCAGAAGCCATATAACAATCATTTTGAAACATCGGAGACTTTAAAATTAAAGGTGAGTTTCTCTTAGATAGACTTTTCAGGCTAAATTCTGTGACACCAGGGTTTGTGTGTACACTAGAGTTCTTAACTGCTTAGTACTTTTCAAGTTCATAGCTTTTAGGTGGAGGTAATGGTTTCTTATAGGCTTGGATGGATACACAAGTGTGCCTTGCTCATCTGAAAAAGTGTATGTTAACACTGAATAAAATGTGATGTGTTTCAACATACAGCACTGACCTTTGTGCCTTTTGACTTTTATTATTTCTTTTCTCGTATGTTGTGATATGCTCAGAACACGCGTGGCAATGGCAGAAAGCAATACCAAGACACTCCGAACCAAAAGAAGAGAACAAATGGAGTCCATAGTCAGCCAGCTAAACAGATCCAAACTTTGGTAAGAAAAACAATGATAGATAAGGTGGGAAGCACCTTGAATTCTGAGAAGTGTTGTAGCAATTTCATTACTTCTTGCACGAACAGCATCGTAGTGATGACTGGAGCTACCGATTGTGGAGGTATCTTCGCAGCACAGGCAGCGGGATATTACTTTTGATGGAATGTGGCTGCAAATGTGGCCTGTGGTTTATAATCAAGTCTGTGTTATCAGCTTAGACTGTGGGCTAGGGGTGTGCACGGAACCGCGGAGCTGCGGTCCGGCACTGGGGTGGGGGGTTCCATTAAGGGCGGGGGGGGGGCTTTACTTACCCCTCCCGCGCTTTCCACACACTGCTGCCGTAATTATTGAAAAAATTGCTCCTCCGATGGCTGTTCCGATTTTAAAAAATGGCTGCCCCCTTGAAGCCCTGGCCCCCTGCTGCTGCCTTGAAGCCCCCTCCCACCCCCTTAAATCTCGCCCCGGGCCCTTAAATCTTGCCCCGATAACATTAAGACGCGGGCGGGCGGCGGGGAGATGTCCTCCCGCCCCCTTCCCTGCTAGGCTGCAAAAGACTTTAGGAAGGCTTCTGCGCGTGCGCGCGCAGAAGCCTTCCTAAAGTCTTTTTGCAGCCTAGCAGGGAAGGGGGCGGGAGGACATCTCCCCGCCGCCCGTTTCCCTGCCGGTCTGCAAAAGTACTTTTACTTTTGCAAAGAACTTTGCAAAGAACTTTTTCTTCTTTGCAAAGTTCTTTGCAAAAGTAAAAGTACTTTTGCAGCCTAGCAGGGAAGGGAGCGGGAGGACATCTCCCTTTAGAATGGCCTCTGAACCGGTCCGTGCACATTCCTACTGTGGGCAAATAGAATATTTGGCCTGGATGTTGGCTGTTCACTTCTGGGCACCTGATGCTGCTCTTGAACCTTGCCTCAGCTTTTGACTGAGTTTGGTAAGAAAGAGGGGATAGAGCTTTTTGAGATTTCTGGAGGTATGTTCAAATGTGGCTGAAGAGGGTGTCCTTGGTGGTTGTCCAGCAGCTGCGCTGATCGACTTCTTCCTTACTAGACGTAGCAGAATGGTAAGGCTGCTGCTCAGCAACAGTGGCCAGGGAGAGATGACATAGGTTGCTAGGGAAGGGTGTGTGGCTGGGTTAGATAGGAAAAGAGAGGAGTGGAGATGTGAAGAGGCAAGAGGGATGGAGTTGGCAGGAGCCTGGGATCTGGAATAGGGCTATTTCAGAAGACTGGATGGTGACTTGAAGATTTTGTCTGTGGGTGTTAGGTTTAGGGATTCTCTCCTTAGTGACAGGGTTTCTGCCTCTGAATAGCATACGCCTCTCTAGGAAATGGCCTCTGTAGCTTCTTGGCCTTTTGGCTGGGAAAGCATTCTCTACTAAAGTCATTTGCTCTTGACAAGCCAATACTTGATCTTCTCTCCATAATTTCATATTTAATGAAGATGTTGCTAGGTGTCTGGCAAGCACAGGAGACGATAAACCTCTTATGGCATGATCCAGCCAAGTTAAGCACTTAAGCACTTAAGTCTTACTGGTTATTTTAATGGTAGAGGTTTGAGCACATGCTTAACAATCCCATTGAAAGTAATGGGACATGCTCTGCTTGGATCACACCTGTTGTTTTCAGAGAGTTTTAACTGAGATATGTAATGCAGTTGTCTTCTTAATTAGAAATGTGAAAAGAAGCTGCATCCAAGACGACTTCAAGATAACTTTGAAATTGGTAAGTTTCAAATCATTCTTTTTTCTTTTTCTTTTTTAATACCACTCTTTGGAAGGTACTGTCTTTTACTGATTATTTTTCAGAACACATAATTATTTATGTACTACACAGCAAGCTGATAGCAAGGCATTTTCCTATACAGCATTCTGATATTTACATCCTTTATTTAGAAAAACACAAGTGAATACTTCATAACCCCTCAGATTGTGAAGAAGATTGTGCACACAATATTTTAAATGGGTGTTCATGACGCACAGTCATCAGTGAGGACTATGTGCCATGGGAGTACTTTCTGCAAGTTGGCATACCAGCTTGATTTGAGTGCTTTCATCCTGGAACACAAGCCTAAGCACTTGCAAAAATTGCATTTCCCTCCCTGCCAGGCTCAGTTCTTTCAACTGAGGAAGATAGTAATGGGTTTGTTGAGGGTGGGAACTCGAGTGTCATCAGCAGCAGTGCTGAGAGCCAAAGATGATAGTCCAGATCTGCAGTGCTCATTTTCCAATTTGCTCTGCAATCATGGGAGCTAGAAACTTGATTGTTTGAAGATGAAAGAGTCTGAAGTAAAAACTGCATGTTGCAATTTGCTGCTTCAGTTTGGAAGAGCACATTCCATGGCCTTGGAGTGGAAACTAAATGTATGCAAGCCACTGTTGCCCAGTAGATCATGTTTTAAACTGAGACTCCCTTCACATCCCTTGTGAGCTGTAGACAGGTTACCATTTCCATTTTTCAGATCAAGTCATTTATACCACATTCATTTATAGAAGGGTGAGTGGGGGTGCAGGGAAAGGGGCCTCCACCCTGAACCATAGAGATACAAGAGGCTTCCTATAGGTGGCTGAAGAACTGGGGTACCAAAGCTTCCTGCAAGGTTGTTTGATGCTAGGGCCACTTGAACAGAGCTCAGTTCTTTTTAGTTGGGTGCTGTCAAGTAGTTGAGAGCTTGGCAGACTCTTCAGAGAACTTGTTATGGAGAAGAAAGCACTGCATTTCTCTCCTTAAACCTGCCAGCGATCTGTTTTTACCTCTAAGTGGCCATATTAGATGAGATAGAGAACCAGTATGCTTTGGTATTCTGTTTCATGTATAGTCTCTTTCACTGGAGTGGTTGGACATCTGCTGAAGATTTGTTCATCTCGTTTTCATGCAGATTCGGCCTATGACGTATGTTGTGCCTGTGAAGACCAGCTCCTAGAACACGGACAATCAATGCCATGCAATGGTCATTGCAAATTCACCTTTTCCTCACGAGCTTTCCTGAGCTTCAAGTTTGACCATGATGCTATCATGAAAAGTTTTGACCTCTGATGCTTGTTCATTTGCTCATGTTGGCCAGAGACTTGGCCTTGTGCAGCTGAGCGGGTTTCTGAATCCAGCCTTTACCCTTTCTCAGGTTTTAAAGCAATGCAGGGACGTAGTGATGGGCTGGAAGACTTTGTTCTCATTGCAGCGTGGGAATGGCATCAGAACAGTGTTGCACTTTAAATGCAGTATAGCTTTCCCCTACAAATGCTTTCCAGTGTTTATTTGCTAGTTCCTAACTATGCATTACAGGGCATTCTCTCTCTCTCTCTCTCTCTCTCTCTCTCTCTCTCTCTCTCTCTCTCTCTCTCTCCCCCCCCCCCCCGAACTTGTTTAATTTGCTGTGTGTTTAGGTTTCAGAGAAGTATTTTAGAATTAGTGAGTTACTAACCACCTAAGCATTTAGATTTCTCTGATATACATTAGTTCTTTAGTTTCCCATACTTAACAGGATGGTAACTAACCCTTGTGAAGCTTCAGAGGACACCAGCGTTCTGTACCTTGGATATAGGTAGGCCTTTTATGACTTTGCTGAAAGCCAACTTCTGCTGAATGAGAATTCAGAATTGTTTTCTTTTGTAGTCAGTTTCCTCTCTTTTTCCTCTTTTGCACTGTACTGGGACTCTTTTTTAATTTTATAAAGGCATGTTTTAAAATTGTATTAACATTATGAAAAGCTGAATTCTGCTCTGATTTTTCAGCTCCAGTAGGCTATGGCAGTGGTATTCAGTGGCCAGTTTTTATTTCCTCCTGCTAACTTTGCTTTATCTCCCTTTCTGAAATGTCAATCAGATCGGTTTAACTGGAAGAATTGCAACTACTTTGAAGATGCATACTGGCTTGGGGGCGGGATGAGTATTTGAGGAGATAATTCTTGTTTAATCAAAATTGGGGAGACTTCCAGGCATGTTCAAGAGAATACATGGCATGTAAGCATTTAGGATTGTGATGGCACAGTGTTGTTGCAGTATTCTACCCTGGGATTTGGTTGATATCTCTAAAGAGCTTGGTGTCACAGCAGTGGCTGCAAATGCATGAAGATTCAATAATATGTATATCAAAAAATGTGAGAAGGCGTGCAAGAGAACTGAATTTGAAGTGACCCCTTAGCAATGCTGAAGTACATGAATGTAACTTGCTTACAGAGCTGCTGCTGGAACTTCCTCTCTCTGGGTGCTCTTTATTTTGGCAGCTTGTGGCAGTATTTCTGATTTCTGAAATGTTACCTAGGTGGGCTAGATGTCTGACAGGGGGAGCAACTGAGGGAACCTTTCATATTTTTGGAATTTGCCTATGAAGCACAGGCTGCTCTCCTGCACAATCCTGACAGTGATTCCTTTCTGTTGCTGAGGGACATGGGTATATAAACTGACACACTGGCTGACATGAGGAAAATTACTCTGAATAGTCTCATTGAAATTAGGACAAATTAGGCAATGCCTAACTTGTCTTTGTAATCCAGTGGGATTACTTTGAGTAATTTTCCTCATGTCAGGCACTCTGTGTGCCGGTCAGTTCTGTTTCCAGGGCATGTTTTAAATTATTGAGGATGGCTTTTCCTACTGACGTTATGCCTGTCAGCTACATCCAGAATTTATTGGAATCAGTAAGTTCTTTGGATTTGGTGCTCTTTTAAGAGTAAGGTAGTTGAAGAGCTGGTGATGTGTGCAGGTGCCACTTTTAACCCATTCACCTCCATAAATGGGGAGAATCTTTGGTCAGTATTTAGTACAGTTTGACGTTTTTAACAATACAAGTGCCTAACTTGCTAATTTTTCATTCACTGCAAATTGTGTTTTCAGGCTGCTTGTGCCAGTCGTCTTCTGATATGTAGCTTGATTTCCCAGGAATGTTACTTTTAATGCTGCTTCCTTTCACAATGACATTGAGTAAGAGGCACTGGCACAGTTATGTGAATCTTAAATATGAAATGGATGCCCTCTTGACGTGAATATGGAAATGACTGTAGTAACAACAGAAGATGAAGTCTCTAAAGTGGAATAGCTTTGCATTAAAGAGGATGGGCAGGTTCTGCCCTATCTTCTGGGAAAACAAAGCTTAACTCCTTTTATTGTAAGGAATAATGACTTCAGCAGAGACAATTTCAAGCTTTTTTCATTCAAAATTGCCCAGAGACTATAAAAGACTAACCTGGATCTATTAATCAAGCCTTAAAATGTTTTGCAAGTAAATGTGGTAAATATGCAATAATTTTCACTTTTTATTTTTACAAGATACCATATTTCATAAGGTTATAATTTTATGCGATCATGTCTTAAAAGTGGTTGGATATGAACTGCTTTATGGGTTCCTGGGTGCCCAGCACTGTGAACATTTCAGGTTGTTTATCTTATTGATTTGTATGTTTATGTTTTGCTTGCAAAGTGTTTAAATGAATCATTTTATACTTGTGTATTCCAAAGTGCAGGCATATGGTTTACATGGATTTCTGCAAAACAATGAAGAAAAGGCAATTGGGTGATTGTAATGGATTTTTCCTTTCTGTGATGTGGGCATTTTAAAAGATGGGAAATAAATGATCTGTGAACAGATTTGAGATCATCTTCATGGGGAAATCTTACAGCTTGAAAATTGAATGCTGGTCTCCTGGGCTTTAGAGGGGGACGTGATGACCTTCTTCTACCACATCTAATTGCAGTATGGATGTTGCTTATTCAATTCTTGAAGTCAAATGAGTTCTGCTACAGTGGCAAGGAATGTTCAACAGCCAAAAGCTTTTAAACAGCTTTTAAAAATTGTAAGGACTGCTTCTTGACCTTCTGGGAGTGAAGTGTGTGTGTGTGTGTGTGTGTGTGTGTGTGTGTAAACACAGCTTTGGTCTTTTTATAGATTTGTCTACTCCGTTAGGGCTGCTTTTTTCTCGTCCCCAATAGCTCAGCATACTATTTAAAGCTTATATCCAGCTTTTGTGAAAAGCAGGAGCACCCTTCTAGTGTTTAGCTACTCTTAACTCTTTGAGGGATTACAGAGACAGCCGTTAGACTTGAAAATTTGTGTGCTAATATTAGCAGCTGGCTTTACAGAATTATAGTACCTAATATTGCTATACCCTGTTGTGCAAATCCCTTTGATTTAGTTGAGCTTTGCAGTCTGTTCACAATAATGATCAGAACAAGCATATGAAAATAAATTGTCCAGTGGACTTCAGTTCATAGTAAGTTGTATATAGCTAACAGCGCACACAAACTTTGGCTATGACCATAGATTGGGAAGTGCCGATTGGTTTCTGACCTGGTCTTTAGAGCTGTTAATGTGGTATTTTATGTAGAGGGAGTAGGAAGTGCAAGTATCTTGTACTTCCTATTACTTTCAATTTCTCTCTCTCTTTTGAATTTATTTTTGTATCTCTTCTGCCTGGAAGCAGTGTTATGTCTAAAACTGTCCTCCATCTGAAGCTGAGAAGCTTGTGAATTTTCCCCCTAGCAGGCTAAGCCAATCTCATGTTGGCTGCTATGAGACTAAAGCATGTTGGGAACAGGCAGTTTTTGTACCTAGTAGATTGTGAAGTGTCTAATTCAGATGTTCAGCTCAAGCTCTGTTTACCATGGAGCACTGATACATGACACTAATTCACTATGCACTGAGAAGGCATTCTTATAGGAAAGCCACCTATTACTGAAATCTAGGCAACACTAAACATACGTAGCTCTTTTTTCCCCCAAGAAGGGAAAGGTAACTAGGCTTAAAATGCTACTTTTTGTGGTAAACACTGATAGATGCAATATGTCATGTATGCTTATATTCAGTGTGCATTTCACTGTTCTTCCTCCAAGTAGGCTAAAGTTGCACATAAAAGGATGTTAGAAAACCCTTTGCTGTCTTCAGGATTGTGATGGGTTTGATATATTCAGCCAGTATTTAAAATCAATACCCAGATTAACCTTTTGCTGCAGAGAATGGCCAGGATCCAAAGTACCTTGCAGATAGTTCCAGGCACCCAAGGGGGCTTGCTTTTCTGCAAGCACAATCATCACATGCCTGATAGGGATGTGCACGGACCGTGGAGGGGGTCTTGCTTTAAGTGGGGAGGGAGGCGCTTGTACTTACCCCTCCCACCGCTTTTCCTCCTCAGGTGCTCCGTTTTTATGTGAAGTTTTCAGGGCAGCAGCATTCCTTCCTGCCGCCCCTGTCCCCGTTGTTGACTGGAAAAAGCGGAAGTAGTTTCCGCGCATGTGTCCACCGTGCACTGTGCGCATGCAGTGTGTGGCGGGCACACACGCGGTGGTGCATGCGCGGAAGCTACTTCTGCTTTTTCCGGTCAACGGGGGCAGGGAGGAACGCTGCTGCCCTGAAAACTTCACATAAAAACAGAGCGCCGGAGGAGGGAAAGCAGCGGGAGGGGTAAGTACAACCCCCCGCCCTTAAAGCAAGACACCCTCCCCCTGGCGTCGGACCGCTGGACCGGGCCACGCTCAAACCGGTTCGCAGGCCTCTAAAATGGTCTCCGGACCAGTTTGTGCACATCACTAATGCCTGAGGCAGTGTGAAGAGCTTCCTCTGGCTCTTGCGCCCACACCCTAACTCTTCTCCCGTTTCAAGCACACCACTCCAATCGCGCCTCGCTTTCCCCCTGCTGTCCCTCGCTGCACTTCTCTCCTCAACTTCTGCCTGTAGCATTCTCAAAAGCCAGAGGGAAAAGGAGCAGAAGCAGAAGAATGTGTGGAAGACAGTTGAATGTTGGGTACAGAGTCAAATACTGGAAGAGGAGGAGTGTGACATTGGTGGATTGTGTGTCATCACCAGGTAAGGTGTTGGTGGGTGAGCAAGCCAGTGGGCAGTCCTTGACCAAATGAGATGGGCCTGGTGATGGATGCTTTCCTATTCAAAGAAAAGTGAAAAAAGGAAGTCTTCCTGGGCATGTTGAAGGGAAGCTAGTTCTTTGGAATCTGGCTGTTGTAGTGCAAAAGCTGCAAAACTAGTGCCTCTATGAAGTAAACAGTATAGAGGAGCTTTTTCTGGAGTATAACAGTATTTCTAGAGTAAAACTCCTATTCAAGCTTCTCTCACAAGGTAGAAACACAATTGTACATAAAGCTTTTATATGATTGTGGTTTGAAAATGCAAGAGTTCAGTTTTCTCAATTGCTAAATGGACCAATATACTTAATATGAGATTTAGGTTGTGAAATTGATGAAACTTGGGTCACATGTTAAGGAGGGAGTGTGAATTTTGCTGTAGAAAGTTTCTACGATGGCAAATATTTTATAGGAAGGTCCTTTCTTAGCAATTTGTAGCTGCAGTATCTGACTGCCGAATATACTTTTTCTCATGTAACTATTATCAGCTGTGGTGCATTTTATTTCTACTAAATATTTGTTTTAACATATTCAAAATTCTTCATGGATTAATAGCTGTTTTTCACAAATAGTAATGAAAATCACTGTAGAAAGAGTTTGCTTTGATAGGGGGAGTTTATCCCAAAGCACATTTATAGCAGCTAATACTCCTATGTATATGATTTAATTTACATGGGGTAAGCAGCCTAGCTTTAAACCAAGTCAAAAATCCTGAGTTTAAAAGCGATCTCAATGTTGTGTAAGGCTTCAGGAGAGGTGCAAGATAGTGAATTTCATAAGCTGAAGACAAACTATGCCAATAACTAGGAGTTTAGCCTCAGAAGGAGGGTAGGGAACAGTGGATTGTTTCTTTAGTCTTGCTTTGTTATAAACACAGGCAGCTCTTTTCAGTTAACTTTTGAGAAAATAGTTTGATTTAGGTCTGTAAAGTACTCTTTTAGATGCATCAGTTACAAATGTGTCTCTCTTGTATGTTTGTTCAGCAGATTTTGCAAACGGAAGTGTGCTTGTCTTCCCTGATTATGTTAATACTGCTTTTGTATTTCATAAAGAACTTACTTACTGCTAAGATTTAAGTATTGAACTTCTGGATAATGGTAGTAACTTGAAGTGTGATTACTGTTCTGAAATCTAATCTACTGTTGGGGCCATAAATTACATACTGTAGCATTGAATGTTGCAATTAGCATTGCCTACATGGCAGCAACGTCTCCTAGACTTATCAATAGAAAAGCCAAAACTCTACCATGGATTGATAAAAATATGGAGTTAAATTTGAAGCCCACAGTGAATGAGTAGGACAAAGACCTTTATGTAAGAAATTAACTTCTGTCATGTGACCAGTGTATCAAGTGTGTATAGTTCATTTATTGTTATTAAAATGATTTTTTCATGTATTCTTGTGCTTATAAAAAAGTGGAAAATCCCTTTTTGGCAAGTGGTGTGAAACGTTCACACAATTGAGAATAACCCTAAGAAGAAAAGCATTTTCCTGCTCTTGAAGCAGAGTTGCTCTGCAACCACAAATGCCTACCCCTAACAAAAGGTGTTTTGGCTTTGCTATGATTAAAATGTGTGGGTGAAGGGAGAGGGAGAAACCAATACTAGCCATAAGACCGAAGGCTTAGTGACATTGTAGCATTAGAAATTTATTCAGAATATAAGAACATTTGTAAAAGTATTATAAATGCCTCTGTATAAATAAATGCAGTTTGTACAATTCTATATCAAATAAACACAATATAGCTATCTTACAGCAGCTAAAGAACTAAAGCAATTGGGGAAAACTCAAAGAAAATGGTAGTTTGTCAACAAGGAATTTGGATATAAACAGTAGAACAATACTGACATTGAATGAAAAATTAATGTGCTTTGTAAATAACTAACAATACATTCAAGCTGGTGTAAAAGGTTTTTATACCTTAATTGGAAAACAGTTTAGAACATGTTCCATGCAACATATGACAAACTCATCAACTTCTAGAAACCTGTTCTAATACAATGTTGCATTTTGACTAAAATGACTCAACAGATAATTGACTAGATTCTTGTCATTCAAACAAAACTTTTCCACTTAACATAATGGAATGGAGAGCTTTAGAAGTGTAGAAGAGCACGAAAACAGTGCCTTTAGTGTAGCACACACATCTGTCAGGTCATAGCCTGATTTCCTGGGTACAGAGAGTTCTAAAAACAGTTGCATAATGGAGGTTTTTTGGTATTTCCCCCCTTGTTTTAACCTTTCCAGAGTGAATCACATACTCAACAGATTTAACACACTGAACTTTGGAGTGGTGGTAAATGTGCCCAGTTCTCTCTCAATATCTGTGGTTGTTGCCCCCTAAGCATGAGGATGAAGCAGCTACTTCTTATTAAGCATCTTCCATGGAAGCAATCAACCCCTCCATTACTGGGTATGCAGGCTGATTTTATATGTAATGTACTCTGGGAAAGTTCTTGCTTTTGAGCTCTTCTAAGTAACATTCTCACAGTATTAAATGTTGGAAGAAATAACTGCAAAGTTTTGTGCTTTTCTACCAATCAGCTGTATGTAGTGGCTCACACACAGCAGGGCACATGCTCATTTCTGTCCCTCTCTAAACAGCATTCTAGCTTCTACTGAACTTGGGAGTGGCTCAGTCACTACTTACAATGAGTTGCCTGTTGGGAATGACAGGCCTATTGCTACGGTGACACTGCAAGTGTTAGTAGCGACAGAGCTTCTACGAGAAGTTCTCACTTTTCAGAAGAAGTGAGAACCTGGATTAGAGGAGCATGGAACGGCATGCTATGCTGTATGTGAGCCAGTGGGAGGAAGAAGTAGCTAAAGTCAGTCTTTCCCCACATCCCCACTGGAGACGGCACATATTTGCATCCAATAGCCATGCTTGCATGGAAACCTGGGTGCTGACAGATATTCGCTAGAGTAGGCAATTCATTCTTTCCTCCACTTGTCCACCCATTTATCTCCCCACAGATACTGATTCACTTGCAAAAAGTGATGCCGCTAGAAGCGATTTTCTTTTTTAGAGTGGCTTGCTGCTACAGAAGAAGAAAAAATCCAGCATGCCAATGCCTAAGACCTAATTAATGTTCTCTTGAGGTTGACTGCTGTTGCTGAAAGCTACTTGTGAATGGACAGATCTCTATAGCTGTAAGAATACTTCAATTTTCTTCTGACAAGATTGCATGGGTCCATTGCTGGATTGCAGGGGAAATGCCAGCACTATTGTGCCCCAGCCAGGTGTGGGGTTAGCACAGCTGTATGCAATCCATTGGCTGCCTATGAAAATAATATTTAAATATTCTCACAGCTGCATAGATATAATTTTTCATGATGGCAATATTACTAAGAATATTTCAGTCAGACCTTGTGAAATACATTTCAGTTTCCTTAAGGCTGTGTGTATATAAAAATCCCTTATACATTATATCATGTTCTTCTAAAGTACGCACTTGCACAGCAAATCCAGGAATAAATTACACTGTTCAAGCTCCACTGAGTGAAGGACAGTAGGTTCTGTGTGGCCACAAGGGCAGTACCCTGTAACAAGGGTCCCTAGATGATGTTGACTTCAACACTCGGCATCTTTCGTTGCAATGGCCTTTGGCTGGGATTGTGGGAGTTCTAGTCAACATCACCTGGGAATCCCTCTTACAGGAACACTGGTGCAGGTTAGAGAACAATGAAGCTGCACTTTGACTCTGTCAAAGGAGAGGAAAGGCGTAAACAATTCTGTGCATACACATAACTAGCAGCACATTTGCTGGCTGGAAATAGGATGGTAACTGCTGACGAGTGAAATTGAAGGGATTTGAAAGCACTAGTCCAAAAAAAGCAATGTAATAAGCTCACCAAATGTCAAAACTCTTTGTGCTAACCACAATTTAGAACCCAAGTGATGGTTTAGAGGAGCTTGCTTTTGTAGCTGCTCAGCAAATCCCGACGTAGAACTACATGTTTGCTTGCTGCACCTGAGGCAAAGCTGTGGCCAAAATGATGGCTTTTCAGTTCACACATCACACTGAGCCATGGTAAACTTTAACCATAATTTGGTAGTATGCCTGAATAGATGAACAACTCAACATGCATCTAATTATTGTGAAGCAAAGATGCATGGCTGGCCACCACAGTTGCTATCCAGCACCATTTCACTTGGGGTTAACTAGAGCTTGACCTTGGCTGATACTGACTGCCCACCTGCATCTTTCTGTTTTATTTGAGAAGTAGACCCATAACTTTTCTGGTAAGAACTACTATAAGAACTTTGTTCTAGAAGAGGTCCTGCTAGGGGCCGTGCAGCTGTCTGAGTCTGCCCATACCACCTGAGGGTAGGTGCTCAGCAGTCAGGCCTTGCTGCTGAGGCAGCAGGCACACAAGCATTCTCCACCCATGCCAAGTCAAGCAAAGGTGGCAGGGGTGTTCCTAGCCCATGGGGGGGGGGGCAGAGAAGAGAGGCATTCCCCAAGCAAGTGAGAGGGAAATGACCAGCATGCTCCAGTGGAGTGAGGAAGGGCAGTGGCACCAAGGGCCAGGGAGACTGATACTGGCACTTGAGGCAACTGCCTCATGGAAAGTGTCCTGGGTACAGGGACTCACTGGTGGAATTCTGCAGAGGAAGCAGAAGACTGTAACTTGCAAGATCTGAAAAAGAACAGCTATCACAGATGTACACAGTATGGAGGTGGCTTCCTTGTACTGTCACTGCATCAAGGAAATTAATTAGTCTTTGTTCCCATTAATGCTTTATATCAAAATGTTTCCATTGCTCATTCAAGAAACAAAATGATTTGAGGCTTAGATAAAACTGTCAACAGAGTAATAAGGAATCCAGAGTAAGCACTTCGTATAAAGTTTTAGATCATCTCCTGGCTGTGACAACATAAGACGATTAAAGCACGTGAACTTATCACTGTTACTCTCCACACTCTTCTTCTAAGAGGACATTACGTCTTATGGTTAGAAGCGTCAATATAGTGTTTTGCTAAGAATGGTCTGATCTGCTTGGAAGTTGTGACTGTTAGCTACCAGGGTAGAGATTTGCCATAAGGTTAGCTGTGCTGGGTCAGGAAATGAAGATCCAATAGGAAGAAAAATGACAAATCTAGGCCCAATGAGGGCTAAAAGAAGCTTCACATAATTTAATTTCCACAAATGTGCATACCTCCTGAAAGTAAGCCTTAAGCCGCGATTGCTGATTTGGGCAATTCTGAGATGTTTTACGGATAATGGTTGACAGTCTAAACCTGGGCCTGGGCATGCAGCCCTAGTCCCCATCCTTCCAGAACACGGCTGTTCTTGCATAAGAGCAAAAATACTCCCAGTGGTCTCCCCATCTTCTGGAAGTGCTCTGTTAAAAGCAGAAACTCATATTAAGTGTTGGGAGAAAGTATTTGTGCTTTTGCACAAGTGCGGTGCACTTTCGAAGTGCAGGGACAAGCCCAGAGGCGAGTGCTGTGTGCTTGCTGATGTGATGAGCACACACCCAGAGCTACGAGGCCAGCCACCAATAATTACAGGACACAAACAACAAAAACTAGAAGTACCGGACACTTTCTCTCTCAGTTTGAAAACACACGACAGGAAGAGAAACAGCAGTAAAAACCCAAAAGCTCAGTTTGACCCAAAGAGCACCTCCTGTCAGCTACAATGAAAATATATGGAAGAACTTTAGAAGACCGTAGGTGGTGATCCTGTGAAGACCATAGGTGGTGATCCTGGCCTTAATGTTTGCAAGTGCTCCAACAATCACAGTGCAAGGGGGAAAAATACACTAGTTCTAAAAGGAAAGCATTGTTGAGTCACACATGCCATGACTGAGACATTCCCACCCCTTGACTCCTAGCAATTCACCCAAAATATTTATCCTGCTTCTGTTGAAATACCACTAGAGAGTTATTGCCACACTTAGGACTACAGGCTCCTTTAACAGAGGCACTGTAGCCTCTACTCAGCTTACTATGTTGATATGATGCTTCTATAGGGCTGAATAGACAGAACTAGCACCATAACTGGGCTCCCTTGCAAGCAACTTCTACAGCTTGTTTAGGGAGCACATTTACATTCATCTGAACAGGCACATTCCACATAAATGACATTTTCAGCTAAAAAGGCATCAGCTTAGCAGAAGTTTTTTGCTCTGTCACTGCACAGCAGTAACCTAGTCAGCTTTAGGGAAATCTTGGCCAAATGGTACTCCTCAGCACCACACCTTGTGACAGCCCTCAAAAGCTATCTGTTGAAGGGGGCAGGGAGCGGAGGTCAAATGCTGCCCTTCAACCTTGTCTTGCAGCAGTGTCCTGTGTTGTAAAAAAATGTGTCTCCACTGCCAGTCCACTTGGAATATATCCTTTCTAAGAGTAGCAACAGTTTTCTAGCTTGTGTGTTTCAAAATTGAGTGGATACTCTCATGGGCATCATTTCCTTAACATGCGGAACCTTTGGCAGACCAAGGTTACCAAACCAGATTAAAACTGTGTGACTTCAGAGCAGGCCTGCTCAACTTTGGCCCCCAGCTCGTTTTGCACTAAAGGTCAAGTGTGCTGTCGAGTCAGTGTTGACTCCTGCCGACCACAGAGCACAATAGCCAATAACCAGCGCTTATGGGAGTTGTAGGCCAACATCTGCAGGAGGGCCGAAGTTGAGCAGGCCTGCTTTAGAGTGTTTCAAAATGGTTGCTTACTCCAAGAACACAAATATCAAACAGGCGGGTAGGGGTGCATCGCAGCCTCTATGGCGGTGGGGCTTGGAGGCTACTAAGCTGCGTTTCAGAAATACAGTTGTCCAGCTGCCTGTGTTGCTTCTGCTCGTGCAGCTGGAATTGTGACCACCAGCAGGGGAGAACAGGATAGTCTCCAAGTGGCTTGTAGTTGTCAGGCATGGATTCAACACACTGTGACTCAAAAGAACCTCCGCTTTAAAGCACCTTTCCATTGTTTCTCCCTTTTGAAACCGCTTTTGGATAGAACTGCATGGCCACCTTGCCACTTAAACTCCGCCTTGGCAGTTCTAACTGCATGCAGGGATAGTCATGCAGTTAGAACTGTGGAGAACCTAAGGGGACCCCCCCCACCCCCGAGTCCATGTTGCAGCCGTGTGGTCATACTTGGCTCACTCTGCCTCTATGGAAGTTGTAGGGAGTGGCTGGGCATTCCCTTCCCAGCGAAAATGGCAGAAAGGAGGCAGAGGCCAACAGAAAGGCTACTGACAAAATGGAAACCACCTTGGGATAGTGTTTAAGTGTGCCTTCAAAAATGCAATGGGCATTGAGGAATGTATTTGATGGACAAGGAAGGAAGAGTGTTCCTAATGATGTCCATAGGAACTTGGCAAAAGGAAATGGGGAATTTTTAATGATGTGAATAAAGTAACTACATAGAACCTTGATAAACAGATACATTTACCAGCAGGCACTGTCCGATGATGAGCAGCCACCCACAAACTTCTTTCCTTTTGGGCTCCTGCACTTGGCTGGATATTGCCAAAGCCACAACCTCAGTTTGAGGCACTGACCTCCAATTTGCCCTGCTTCTCTTGGATCCTCTTCTGTGTTCATCACCTAAATCAGTCTTGCAAGGAGATAGGTTTGCAATGGCACAAGGATTCTTGAAGAAGAAATCTTTCCCTCTGCTTAAAGTGACGTTTCATTGGTGTGGGGCCTGGAGTTTTCCTCTTCTAGCAAAGCAATTCTTTGTTTGAGCATCCTCACTTGGGTCTCATGCCTTTCAACCATAGCCATCATTTGGGACTCGAGTTTCTTCAGCTTGTTTTGGTGCTTCTTCTTTGCTTTCTCGTATGCAGCCACAAGGTTACTGTTGGAAACATACAGCAAGAGGAGGTTTATGGGGGCACCTCAAATTGGCACATGAAGCTGTGTTCCCTGGAGTCAGACTACTGGCCCTTGTGGCTCAGTATTGGCTACACTGACTTGCTCTCCATGGTTTCAGGTAGGGGTCTTGCCCAGCCCTACGCGGAGATGCAAGGGACTGAACTGGGAGCTTGGGCATGCAAAGCAATGTGCTCTATGAATGAGCAATAGCCCTCTCTCCTTTGACTGGCTACACCTCACTTCCCGGGATGCCTGTCTCCTAGAAGGTTGATTTCTTGTTTAAGTTTGAGATTGCATCATTCCTGCTTGCCCACAGTTGGCCATGTAGCTGTTTGCTTCCCTGCCCATAAGTCCCATAATGGCCCGCCCAAGAGCGTTCTAGCAGAACTAGCCCAGTTCAGCACACACTGACATTTACTGGGCTCATCCTTTACCTGTTTGCTCTTTTCAAGTCATTAACAAACTCCGCAGACTGCTGGTGCCGGATTTCACTGCTCTTTGTCAGTCTCTCTAAGGCACTCACCAACTCCTGCACTCTGGCTTTCAGTTTCTTTTCTCTGTATGAAGATAGAAAGCACAAGTCACTTATTCATAGTCCTATCCTAGATATGAGTGCAGGACAAGGGGCCAGTACGGACAATACATCCCCTTACAACAGAGCGGGGATGCTCTGCATGCGCTGAGCATGCACCTAGAGTGACATCATCTGCAGACATCCTAACACTCTCCTGGCATGTCCCTTTATCATGAGGGCAGGGGGCAGATCATCCAAATGATCCAAATACTGGTTTATTTGGGTTGCACACAAGCTGCCCTTTGGATGAACAGCCCCCACCCCCTGCAATAAAGGGACAGCCTGGGAAGCTGTTGGGATGTGTGCAGATGCTGTAACAACAGGTATGCTCCGAGTGCATCCTTTTTCCAATTGTGTGGGCAGGGAATACATCATCGGTACCTGCCCAAATACTCCAAACCAGTGGTAGGGAATACCTAAAATCAACTGTATTAATGCATAACACAATGTTAACCCAGCATGTGTAGAGGATCCACAGCATGCACCTCTTCTGTGTGTCAGACTTCTGACATTACTCCAGCAGCAAGGGAAGGATTGGTGTCATACAGGCTCCTGACGCATATCCTTTTGGGGTAGGAAAAAAGAATGTTGATCGTCACGTGTGACCAACATTCACATACCTAGTTTGCAATATGTACACACACTGGAAAAATCACGTCAGTCTTACTGAGTTCTCCTATTTCTGACTTTACCTCACGTTTTCACCCCACAATTCAGTTGGTAGGAGGTGGAAGCTGTTGTTCAGGGAAGGGGTCTCATTCAAGCCCTCTTCAGGTAGGGCAAACAGGGAATACTATACTCATGTATAGCATTCCTTAGCATACCCGGAAATTACCACCACCACCCACACCTGCCGGTGCTCCAGGAAGCCTCATCCTTGCTGTTCCTCACAGTTACGGTGTTTGTCTGAAAAAGAGGCTAGGATACCCCAGCCTCGTGATCACAGAAATGGCTGTGATCATGCTTATGGCCGGTTTAGTTTTTTGTTTTGTACATACTGCGGAACTTACTAAAGTGCTCAAGAACAATGTACATGGGTGCTGTGTTTCTTCCCCCCGCCCCCATTAGAACAGGGCTGGAGTCTCCATCAGAAATGGTAAGTACTCGGGATCAATTGGCACAATAAAGGATTATAGGATATGGCTCTAGGTCTGTTATATTTACTCTATTTATTGTAATTCTGAATGGCTGTGTTAATGTCACTTCTGTTTCTGTTTGGCCTATGGCTGCAATTGAAGAACTACTACTACTACTCTAGGTTTGAGAGCTAGGATAATAATTCTATTTTTCTTTAAGAACAGGGCAGTGACATCAAATGACTGCAGAGCAAGCAACAATACTGCAGAAAATCTGAGAGTACCATACACTGCTATTTTGAAGGCACTGACAAATAAAGTATCTGGCAGTCAAATCTGTCACTGACCCTTAACTGCAATTTGTAGCGCACGAGCCACTTTTGAGATTTTAATTAGGCTGCAGTCCTAGACAGGCCTGTAGGTGGCATTATCCTACAATGACAGAAGGAGACAAACATTCTGCTGTTTCAGTATGCTTGCAGCAACAAAAGATGGCTTAAAACAAAACGGAACCCTGTGCTAGAAATGTACTCATAATTTTGCCATCGTTATTAAAAAGCACACATGTATAAAGGCAGTTTTGTGTCATGTGTGTAAATATCCTAAAAAAATTCCAGCATCATAACTAATTCAAGCTTGGAGAAAATTCCTTAATATCCGATAAGGCCATCAAATAATGTTCCATTTATCTATCTCTCTGATCCTATACACTGCCTGGGGATGCACATCAGGTGGTATAGAAATATGATAAATCAGGGCTGCTCAACTTTGGACCTCCTGCAGATGTTGGCCTACAATTCCCATAATCCCTGGTTATTGGACAATGTGGTTGGGGATTATGGGACTTGTAGTCCAAAACCAGTTGGGGGGCCTAAGTTGAGCAGGCCTGTGATAAATGAAATATATCCCAAATATCCCCACAAGAAAGGAACAGAACAGTAGTTCAAGATATCCTGTTGTGTCTTATATTGATTGTGACAGACAGACAGCAATGAAATAGGTACCAGGCAAGCTTCCCTGGAGAGAGGGTCACAACCGACCTGCAGCTTATCTTCAGACTAGCTTCTGTTAACAGTCAGTGTTTCAACAGCTGTATTCATATACAACACTAAACCATGGTTTGGTGCTTCAGCTGAATGAATATAGCCAGCAGGCGACTGAAGTGTGCAGGTCAGCATCAGGTGCTCCAAGGGTTTTGTTCCCATAGGCACAAAGTGAGAGCTTGGAAGTATCTTCCATTATACAATGCTTATTTTCTCCAGTAAATCAGAACCTTGCAAATTGCTTGAACGCCAGCACTCTATACCCCTCTTCACACATTGAGTGCAGCGGTGCTCGCTAACCGCTACAGCACTGAAAGTGGGTCGGAAGTCCTGCCCTGGCACTGTTACTCATCCCTGGACTTTGCTTCATGGTTACAGCAGTGTTGTTGATGGCTGCTGCTTCCATGATTGGCACCGTGAGGCTGTTAATGATGGCAGCGGCAGCCATCATGGTTGCAGTGCGTGCCTTTTCACACCAACACCTCTGTATCCGTGAGTGCTGAGGTCCGACAGGTGAGTGACAGCACTGCGATGGGAATGCCTACCTGCCTACCTTGAGCACTGCTGCATTCAATAATGTGTGAAGAAGGCTGATCTCTCTTTGAAATCCCATGGAAAAAAATATCACCACGGTGCTTTCTCTATACAGCCACCTTTGCAACTGCCAATCATAGTTTGTGTGTGTGTGTGAAAACTTTTCTGTAATCTCACACTGTGCAGTGACGAACATGCATGGACTCTGCTAATGCAGTGCTAGACTATTTGCAATGATGTAGATTAACACCACACCTCACTCTCCTGGGAGCTACCTAATGGTGTGGCAGGGAAATGACTTGCCTAGCGAGCAAGAGGTCGCTGGTTCGAATCCCTACCGGTATGTTTCCCAGAATATGGGAAACACCTATACTGGGCAGCAGTGATATAGGAAAGTGCTGAAAGGCATCATCTCACACTATGCGGGAGGAGGCAATGGTAAACCCTTCCTGTATTCTTCCAAAGAAAACCACATGGCTCTGTGGTCACCAGGAGCTGACACCGACTCGAGGGCTCAACTTTACTTTTACACTCTCCTGGTTGGCATAATAAGTTAACAAAGAAGAATCCATCACAAGGGCTTCCTAAAACATATTCGGGCTAATACTGTTGCTTACACAACAAATATTTTGTAGTCTCAATATCTGTCTCAAGGTTCACATTTTGCTAATGGCAGCCTCATGTAAAGAAGAACTTTGCTTTTTAATCTAACTAAAAAACTAAAAGTCACATGGCAGCTAACAGAATAGTTAGCTTGGCTGAAGTCTCATCGACTCTGAACTCTGCTGGACAGAGTACATGCAGCAGATGGCCCCGACTCTGTTGAGGGCAAGCAGCTGATCAAGCAGTACTGCTGCAGTCAAAGAGTACTACTTGCACAACTGCCAGCCCTCAACCACGTCAAGACGGCCTTATGCATCTGCAGCAGGCCTGATGTGGTTCACATCAGTGATACGCTGCGCATGATTTTACCCATTGTTTCTAAAAAGGCTGAGAGAATGAAGAAGTCTTCTCCTGGCCCCTGATAGACAGCAGTGACACAGGTAAGAGGCAAGCCTCCCTGGAGAGAGAACTCCACAAGCAAGGTGTCACAACCAAGAACTCCCTGTTTCAGGCATGCAAAAGATAAAATAAAATACTAACAGCAAAACAAAACAAAACAGGCCTACAGATAGAAAACTTCTAATATATGTAGGGATCCTAAGCATCATTATTTGGAAGTAAAGTTCAGTAAATTAAATGGGACGTTCTCCGATTAGGTTTTTTGGAATGCCCACTATAATATCCATTTACTTCCCTTTAGTTTTAGGCCAAAGCTTTGGTACCTTTTATGAATACTGCATAGACTTTCTGTTCTGCTCATCCTCTGTTGCTGGAAACAGATTCACATGTTAATCTTCCAGCATGAAAATCAAAATCTCCCTCCTGGAAAAAATTGCACACTTTTCAACATGTGGACAGCACTGTGCGTGTCTGGGGTTGGGAACCTTTACATAAACTGGGTTCCCAGTCCATTAAGGTAGCCTCTTTCCTTCTCAAAAGGAAAGTCATGAAAATGTCCAGAAAAGTCTGCACTTTTTTTGGACATAGACAAACCTCCAATTTGGGGTAGGAAATTTGGCCGGTTGCCGCCACAAGTTTCCCCTTCTTTCCTGGAGTTGGAGTTACATTTTCTGTTGGGAAGCCCAAGGCTTTGCAGAACATGACAATACAGCACTAGCTAATGTTGAGAGGCCTGATAATCCCTGACCAGTTGAATAGCACCAGCTTTATTGTCCCGCAAGATAAATGGATACTTTCCCCCTTAATATCTGTAGAAATACGCTTTCATTAAAATAACAGGCAGAAGACTTGTCAAACATCATGATATATCAGAAGCATGTTTCCTGAAACGGTAAAGAACTATCTTATCATTCATTGGTTTAAGGGATTTTTCACAAAAGAAAATTTTCTTACATGGGGTGGGGGGCATGTACATCAGGGGATGGGCAGATGTCAGGCTTGCCATTTCCTACTAGACCCCAAGGCCCAGCAACGGCAGCTAGACACAATAAAAGTGGCTCAGGAGCTGGACTGCCTCTAAGCACATGCTCAACTCAGAAATTTGTTTTCAGTACCAAAACTGGGTTACATAAGAACAGCCCTGCTGGATCAGGCCCAAGGCCCATCTAGTCCACCAGTCTGTTTCACACAGTGGCCCACCGGATGCTTCTGGGAAGCCTACAAGCAAGAGGTGAGGGCATGCCCTCTCTCCTGCTGCTGCTCTCCTACCACTGGTATTCAGAGGCATCCTGCCCTTGTTCACAGTCCTTCCTGCAGAAAAATCCACGCCTGATTTTTCTTGGTTGAAATCCATTCCATTGAGCTTTCTTTGTTTCAACAGATTAATTTAGGGAAAGAAGGCCTTTGGTGGCTGCCACTAAAACAACAGGGAGTCAGAAACTTCTATTTACTGCAAAACATCCAGAGATGTACTAGTAGATCCTGTTCTACCTTCTGCCTGACCACCAGGTACACCATGCAGACAGGGCCGAGAGCTGGTTTGGGCCCCAGTGGGGGGGAAAAATTGGGACCCCCCAGCAAGGGTGGAGCGTCTATAAATCTGTACATGAGATTTGTATTGATGTGCAGCTAAATAAACAAATACATACATACATACATACCCTGCCTAGAATAGGAAAAGAAAACATGGAGGATAGTTCTAGGACACCACAATGCACTGAGCAGATGAATGGGGAAAGTAACACAAGTTGGAAGAATGGTTGTAGAAGGCAAGTCAGTAATGCTTCCATTTCAGCCATAAAACCGCATATGTATTTATTCTGGATCATTTAAACTAGGACTCCTTGATGCTGTACTCAAAGGTTCTAACATAGACTATAATCCTCACTCCACCTTTTTTGCCATTCTTTTACCATTCTGTTCTACATATTACAAGAATGTTGTTCAGTAGTACGTGACATCTCAGTATGCACGCTAAAAATGAATTTTAGAGAATGAATCTGTAACAAAGACAAGGATTATGTCACATACATCAATAGAATATAAAAGTGAAAGAATGATGTCATTAGCTTAATTTAAACCATTTGCAAGCTCTGGTCATGGAAAGTACAGGCTGAATTCAGGCTGTGATGTTAACTTTCTTCTGTTGACAAATGGAAGCTATTCTGTCTTTGCCCAGGGTAGGGCAGGTACCAGAAGGGGAAACTGGAAATTTTTGTATGGGTGCCACTTATTCCCTGAGAATGGGGGGGGGGGGAGAGAGAGAGAGAGAGAGAAGAAATTTTTTTGAGGGGGGGTGGAACCGAAGAAGAAATAATGCAGTGATGGGGGAGGCTTCTGCTGGAAAAAGAAGTGAATACAGGGGGGCTCACCTCAGCTATGTTTGCAGTGGGGTGAAAAGCCCCAAGGTGTGAGGGGAGGGAGGAGGCAAGCCGCAAGCCTGCCTGCTCACGTTCTGCAGAGAGACACACGGGGAGGAGATGGCTCATGGCTGTTGAGCAGGCTGCAGGGTAGGGGAGGAGGAGTAACGAGTAAGTAGGGGAGTGGGCATGTGGCTGTGTGTCCTGGGTTTCTCCCTGGGAGTGTACAGGTGGCCTGTTCACACATGCATGCACTCACACAACTCTTTATCTCTCACCCCCTTCACAGCTGAACAAAAAGGAAAGGCTCTAGTGCGCCTCTATGTCTCCACTCCTTCTTCCCACCTTCTCTGCAGCTCTGCTGCTCCTTCACGCCTTGCCTTACGGCGCAGGCTCAGGCAGGTGGAGGACGTCTCTACAGGCTATCAGGGATGAGTACACGCTCGACTCTGCTTTTCCCTGAATTACTGTTAAGAATTACTGCACATTCTTGCTTGGCCCGAAATGTGTCTTGGGTAAAAAAATGCTCCATTTGCAGCAGCTTTTTTGTTTGTTTGTTTTAAACCAAGCTTTCTGGTATTCCCCACAGCTTCTCCCGAGATATGTGGAGGGGCCATAGTAGTAATTCGGCTTTTTTCAAAGCTCAATGAAGGAGAGTTTGACAGCTGTGTTGGGTATGGTCAGGTCTGCTGTGAGCACTGCGGTGGGGGCACAGAGTTCCGTTTGGGTGCCAGCTATCATTACTTCCCATCTCCCAAGCACTGAGCAAAATGCTGTTTGAGTCCTACTGAAAGCCAAATGAGGGGGCTGGAAAGGGGGGGGGACCGCCCCCTCCCTCCCTCAGAGGATCCACTGCTGCCACTGCTGGGCCACCACGGAGCAAGGGGGGGGAAAGATAATGTAACAATAAAAATCTGGGCTGAGAGGGGGGCTGGCTCCCATTTCCTCTTCAGTGCAGTGAACATGTAGAGTCAGGGAGGGGGGAGAAGAGCAGACAAAGCGAATGCATTAAGTCGCTGCTGTCACACACCTACCAATCCCGAGAGGGGAGGAAGGAGAAGGGGGAGCCTCCTCAGCTGTGTTGGGATTCTTCTTTTCCCCACTTGCCCCATCGCCGCCTCCCTCTGTGTACACGATCAGGGCAGAGCAAGGAGGGGATTGCTTGGCCACAGTGAGACGGTACTAAGGAAGAAGGGGGTGGGGAGAGAGATGGAGGCTGCCTGTTGCTCTCACTCCCTCTGTCAAACAAAAAAAGGGTCTCTAGACTGTGACTGGTTGGATAAAACCCTCCGGAGTAAGTGGTGGGAACCTGCACAGAAAAAGATCTGCAGGGGTTGCATAGAGGAGCCGAGCCTGTATGAACTGTCTATTTAATTCCCCGAATTAAACATCTGTGAATCTGCTGTGAAGCAGATTCGCTCTTCAGATACCCCGCGGCATGGAAGCATGTGTGATAACTCCCAGCTGCTCTAGCCCTAAGCCCAGCCAGGAGGCCTCGCTCCCTGCCACTCTTTCTTCCTCCTTCTCCCTGGACAGCTGCTCTCTGCGTTTCTCGAATGAAAACTGAGAGGCAGCAGTGAGGGTCCCTGAAGGGGTGTTATTGTTGCCTATGCACACACTCCAGCCAGGGCCCTGATCGTACCGCCAGGCCCCAGGAATTTGCACCGCCCCCCGCCTTTGCATGCAGAGCAAGAATTCATTTCATCAACAGTCCATCGACTGGTCCGCCAAAATGCAATGCTGAAGATATGGCTCTTTCCTTTCTCCTTGCTCTGCACAGCCAGCCATTGTTCCACACTCTGATGGTGCTACAAAACAATTTGCAAAACTGTTGTTTCAGGTCTTCCTAGCATATCCAGCAGAAATGTCTCAAACAAAAGGCTGACAACTTAGGAACATCGGAAGCTGCCATATACTGAGTCAGACCATTGGTCTATCTAGCTCAGTATTGTCTTCACAGACTGGCAGCGGCTTCTCCAAGGTTGCAGGCAGGAATCTCTCGCAGCCCTATCTTGGAGAAGCCAGGGAGGGGACTTGGAACCTTCTGCTCTTCCCAGAGCAGCTTCATCCCCTGAGGGGAATATCTTGCAGGGCTCACACATCAAGTCTCCCATTCAGATGCAACCAGGGCAGACCCTGCTTAGCTATGGGGACAAGTCATGCTTGCTAGCACCAGACCAGCTCTCCTCTTGTCATAGCATATCGTGGTCTGATAGCCAATGATGTGTGTAGCTGTTTTTCCAAACAAGAAACAAGGGCAATTTTTTGCTGTTTTTAAAATGAGGAGTGCTGTCCTAGTTTGGAGAGCCTGTGCAATCTTCCAACTAAGCAAAGGTTCCTGTCTGCAGCTTCTCTCTTGGTAGCCTTTTACTGGGCATTTCCACAGACAGGTGTGATATTGCCCAAACCTCTCAATAAGTGAGAAATCTCCTTTGGCTGGGGAGAGGTTGCGGAAAGATGGGATGAATGAAAACGCAAGGATCCCTGAATTCTACAGATGGCTGTGCCATTATTAGAAGGGCTCTCTATAGCTTGTGTTACAATCTATCTCAGGACTGGGCACTGAACTGTAGCAAAGCCCCAGGGCCCCCACTGTTTAATGTACATGGTAATTAGGTCATGGAAAGAACTAAGGGTGGAATCAGTACTGGCAGGAAGCTGTGAACACAAGGCTTGGGGAGGAGCAATGGATTTGCTTTCATGCACAGTTTGGGCTGGCACCTGGAGCAAACTATTGTACCACAGTGGAATGGAAGAGTTTGCTATTCCTTTTCAACTGGCATTGTATGTTGGGTGGAATGTTTGCAGTCCAGAATAGTTTTTCATTTTGGTTTCACCTGCTTTTCAGATTCAAGCATTCCTGTGGCATTTGAGAGAGGCCCGAGTCCAAAGGTTAACATCTCCAAGCAAGTTACAAGACCATTACTATGTTTTTAAAAACGGCAGTTTGCTCTACAGATTCTCATATCTAAGCTTTCTAATGGTCATTAACATTAATCATCTGTTGGGATAAAAGGCAAACAAATCCAAACACCCAGTAAGTAATGGGGAGAGATGTGTGGAGGGGGAGGGGAGTCATCTTTGTTCAATTCAAAACAGAGAATGGCTTTCATTGGAGGGCGAAAATACATGATAAAGCAAATATGTGGGTAGGATCACAGGCAACTCTTTAAAGTGTTAATAGCAATATAGGGGTGGGTAGGGGAGATTTAGATTGGGACCATGTTGTTGGGGAAGGCGTTTTAAAGCCTTTCCCCATCCCTGATTAAAATCACCACCACCACCACCACCACCACCACCACCAAATACCAGTTTCCTTTGTGGGGCAAAACCTATAGTTTTTATAGTGGGATGTTCTGTCCTGGGGGTGGGGGCTTTACAGAAGGGACAAAGTGCACGTATGGGTAGGTGAGCTGTGTCCCACATATTAGATTTCTGAAAAAGAAACAGGGAGGCTGTGGGGGGCACACTTGTGCTCCGCCTGGAGTTGCCATGATGCCAGTCCAAATTTCACCCCCATCCCACAGCTGATATGTAAAAAAACAACAACCCCAGAGGAGACCCTGTTTCTGGTTTTCTTATGTCATATCTAATTTGATCCCCCAAATAGAAGACATTTCAAAGCTAAATCAAATGTTACCAGCCTCACAAAATGTACTGGAGTAAATACATGAAACCCATGTCCACAAACAAACCTACTCTAGTGTGAAGAGAAAAGGTCCCACTTGACCCATCTGCAATTGAAATTAATCTCTGACGAAAATAAATTCAAATATTGGGGCAGGGTAGCTCATCATATGGACAGGGATTTGAACCTAGGCTTTCAATTTCAGGTACATTGCAACACACAACAACAAAAACTCATTGGGGTCACAATAAATAAACCACATTATCACGTTTTCTTATTGGCAAAATGGAGACAATACTCCACTTACTTACTAATTGCTTACTTACTTATTAGTGCTACACAAATCCCTAGGCACACAAAAAGTAGTATGTAACAATAAGTAATAGAGATCAAAAGCAACCATACTAATGATCTAACAGGTCAGGAATTCACATATTAAGCCACAGGACTGGTAAAGCATTGCAGTTGATCTCTGTGCTTCCTACTCTGCTGAACTTCTAGCAAAGGAGTCAAGTTTCCATACCTCCGTGGTCTCCTTGCTGAGCTTGTCACAAAAAGTATGAACATTTCTACAATTCAAGAAACTCTGCAGGGAGTTAATCCACACAGGAAGTTAGTCTGAAATAATTCTGCTTTATGAAGTTACACTTGCATCATGTCAGCCTCTAAACAACCCTTAAACAGAATGGTGTTTGGTCAATATCAATCTGTCCAAATCTGAACTGGGGAACTGAAGCTGAATACCTTTGTATTCAGGAATCATCTACAGTATTAAATGCATTTTACAAAATCAATATGCGCTCTCTCTCGTTCTCTCTCTCTCACACACACACACTTTTGTAGCTAGGCAAGGGAGGGGAGGAAGCACTCAAGAATCTCTTTAGTCCTGTCTGCTTCAAGGAAGTAACAGAGATTTTAAATCCCTCCTTGTTCTCATCTATTTTTTATAGAATTCTAGAAATCTGAGACACACACACAAAATCTATTAGGTCATCTGATCCTCCACTCTGCCAGTGTATGATTGTTCCCTACAGGACACCTCTCTCATTTCCTCTTCCCTGCAGAGTAACTGCTGTAAGTGCTCCTGACCTGTTGGTGAATTTATTAAGGATAAAGTCCAAGAGGCAAAATAAAACAGGGAAATCAAACAGCCAGCATAGCAAGTAGTCCTCTTCAGTGATAGACAATGAAACACACCAACAAAGCCTGTGCTGCTGAAATGTTCCTCAAGGAACAGTGCTGCATTTATTTGTGTATTTTAAGACTACTTCAAATAGTACCTTTTCCACACAAAGACAATCTTCATGTAGGAAAGGACAAGTTTCATTTTCTCTACCATGAGACTACTTGTGCCACAATATTCATCTTTTATTACATGTAGCTCAGTTTAGACAAAAGGTATGGTCAGTCAATTGTTGCACTTTATAGAAATCATCTCACCCCCACCTCTCATTTCCCGATTATTTCAAAGCCATATTAATGGAAATGATCTCATTCCAGAGAACATCTGGCTAAAGATATTCTTTAAAGTGTGCAAGTCAACCACAGCACAAAGCACTACATTATCAAAGATCTTTAGTCTAGTACTGGAAAGACATTAGGACTGATGTAACTTCATATACCAAATGAAATGAAAGATTGATCTTCTTGCAAATCCATCTTCTTGCAAATCCATCTTCTTACCTAATATTTTTCATGTTCACAGAAGAGTACCAAACAAGAAACATCAGTTAGGAATCCACAAAATAGGAGATTTCTAGTTAGTTCTGTACAAGATCAAGATATACATCTTACAATATCCCTACTCACATATTATGTTCAATGTACATACAATCCATGTACAGTGTATGCATGTACTATCTTTACATAGGTAGTCATTCAAACGTTTTGGCCAACACATGTACAATAGCATACTTCCTATCTGTACCATACATTTGAAGAGGCCTGTACCTAGATTTACGTTTCAGATGAATGCATTTACAGTCATCCACATTAAAACATTACATGACACCTACACATGCCATGTATGCACATACACCATAATGTCTGAATAGGGCTCATGTAAAAGTCAATTCTATATGTTCCCGTTGTGGTCTTAGGAACACAGATACTCGCATTGATATTTTATGCACTTATGACTGCATTAGCCTCCTCTCTTAATGTCATCTGCCCCAATAATGTATAAAGCAAAGTGGTGGAGGGCGGGGGCATGGAGGCAGAGGAGTGATGAGCAACACCCCTACCCCTTAAGCTTAGCCCTGTAGTTTGTTCCGCAGTTACTCTTTTTTTGCCAGTCAGCCTCTGATACCAGAAGTGAGCCCAGTTTGGAGAAAAGCTCTTGGGAAAGAATTCAGTAGTCCTCGCCTGCATGCCCCTTTTGCTCTTTAAACTAGACCCTCTCCAATCTCCTGCTCTCCATGACTGAGGCAGACCACCAGGGAGATACATGAATCTGCTGCTTTCATTTAATGGCTATTTTGGCCTTAAGCTGCTTCACACAAGATGCAACTTCTGTTGGTGTGAGTGCACGTTAACCGTTTAGGCAGTAAAATATGGGGTGGGGGGAACAAAACGGATCTGTGATGGAACAGACCTTAATCATATTCTCAGGGCTTTATTGGCATTAGGCTAAACCCGTACAAGTATTTTGATAAGCAAAGTTCTAAGAACAGTCCCCTTCAGCTATGTAAACTTTCTTATTTTCAAACTGTCAATCAATAATGTGAAGAAGGCATCCTGTAGCCGCTTCCGCATAAAGATATTCTGTTCCCCAATGGGCATGGAGCAGCAAACACACTGAACATATTTGCAGGGCCTTCCATCCTTTCCGCATGAGGATCTCGCACTGCCGCGCTCCTGTGTGGTGGCAGCTTTAATTAAAATATAAATTCAATTTAACTTCCCCCACCCACTTCCTTGCCACTGGGCGGCAGAACTTTGGCTGCCTACTGGCAGCAAAGTGCATAATCCATCCCTGCATGGCTCTCTGTTCCACCTTTATTAGTTAATGCCTGAAACACTGCTCGATAATCCAGATTCTAAAGAGGAATAAACCTAAATGCTATAGAAATAGGACACAATATATGCTTACCCATATGTTAATATCAAAGATAGACAACATCAAGCAGAAGCAAAAATTCTTGCAGGTGATATTTAATGAACTAGTCCATAGGGCATTAACCTTACAGACACTTGTGAATGCGTGCCCCCTACCCCCAACAGGATAGGCTTTAACTTTTTAAATTTATTATACTGCACTGTTTAAACTAAATATTTTGTAACTGCAACTCGGGGCCTACACAAAGTACTTAAGAGGAATACTGATTCTACAGTTGTAATTATCTTTGATTTATTAAAGCAATACCTAGTTGCTCTAAGCATGTTACAGACAAAGCCCAATTCTCAGTCTAGTTAAGCTAAAGTATTTGGACAAACCCCAACTTAGTCCCAGTGAATGCCACAGGATCAAGCTGGCTTAAATACAAAGACTATCAAGACAAACTGAAAGCTGACAGAAATGGTCACTGTGGAATCCAGTTACTGTTTTTGCTACTAAAATAAATGCTCGCATTGTGCCAGAAGTAACCAAACATTCAGATATGTAGGTGGTGTTCCAGTATGCAGGAAATGTCTCTTCAAGTGTCACCATTAACAAGCAGAAGTTTTTGATTTTCATTGCACCTGAAAGCTAACATTTACCTTCTCAGCACGAACCAACTCACCCCTGTGGAGTGCCTATGTGTTTCTCAGAGTGTTTTAGTAACCAGGGGTGATTGCTCTTAAGTGCAGGATATGGCATGGCAGCAACAAGGTCTGAAATTTTGCGGTGAATGCACAGCTTCCACATATCTCTATAAGTGTCCATACTTATATTGCATAAGCATATATTATTAAGAACAAGCTCAAAGTGCCACGCTTTGAATTTGACATGGGCATAATGGAGAAGTACAAATGGATGAAAGATGTTATCTCAGATCTGTTCCATGTTATTGAATGTTTAATAGCTGCTTTGTGTTTGCATCAAGGGGTTTTGTTCATTCCTCCTGGAAGGCATCTTTCATTGCATTTCAAATACAAGAACATCACAAGTTCCATCCTGTGCAGCACTTTGCCTCCAAAAGAGGTGAGCCAGGAACCCCTGGATCACAAGCTATGATGAAATTAGCCACATCCTGTTTGTCCCAACATCTGATAACCAGAGGACATATAGCATATCTGGGAAAAGGTGGCTTGACTTTAGTACTACCCTCCTTAGAGCCAGTTAAAACTAGTGGTTGTCATGGTATCCTGTGGCAAAAAGCCATAATTTAATTAGTGCAATATATAGCCTAGTGCCCAGTACTGAACTTAGCACTGTATCCCTACATAATTTATCTTTATTATAATTTCATTTCACATCAGTTATCTTTATCATATTTTTCTAATGACCATTGTCTCTCTTAACTAGAGTTCAACATCCTCAGCCTTTCTTCATAGGTAGATGCTCCACTCTCCTGAAAATTTTAGTCTCTTTTTGTTGTATTTTCTTTAGGACTACAATATTCTTTTTGAGATGGGTGACTAGAATTGCACAGAGGATTAAAAATGTGGCTGCAATAGATGTTATGGCATTATGAAAACTGCTGTCCTGCAACATTTGAAAATGTCCCTGAGGCTTGTGGAGCCTACAGGGACGTATTTCCAGATAATGCAGGGCACTTCCAGGGGAAACAAAAACCAATTATAACCGCCCCCTCCATTCCACCATGTGTGCTCTGGTACTCTGGAAGCCTTCTGCAGTACACATGTATCTTTGAGGTGTGTTGCTGCTGGCTTAGTCAGGATGGCAGCCAGTGCCTACCAGAGAAGCTTGTGGAATGCTCAAATAATTCTAAAAGGATGGTAGGCAACCTCTCTTTTCATGTGCCAAGCAGATAACTACTGCACTGTTGAGAAACTGTTCCAATTTTTTGTTTGAAGATGGGTGAGGTATGTAGTTTTAATAACAACAATCTCTCAACAACTAATGTGCAGGTACAGGTGGACCTTGTTACCCGTGGATTCCATATCCGCATATTCACATATCCATGATTAGGAAAAAGACACCCAACCTTGGCATAAGCTGTAAAAAGGGGGAAAACGTGCCAACCTCGTGTATCCACGGGTCGGAGGTGGCCAGAAATTACCACGGAGGTAATTTCCAGAAGCCATTTTCTTCAACAGAACCACAAAATCACTCCCGTATTTTTTTTAAAGGGGGGGGGCTGATTTTGAACTGATTTAGGGGCACAGCACGACTCAGGGGGAGCAGTAGAGCACAGTAAGAAGCTCCCCACCACCCTGTGAAATTGGGCCAGTTTTCAGTCAGCCCGGAACCTAGCCCCTGTGATGCCATAACTCGATATCCACTGTTTCTATATCTGCGGCTGCAGCCCTGAACAGAACCCCTGCGAATATTGAGGTTCTCCTGTAAAATATCTATTTTTTAAAAAGCTCGCAGTGCATTCCCAACACTGTGAGTTGCCTTCACAGCTGAACTGCCAAGTATACAGATGAACTGAAAGTTGGTCCATGCCTCTCTTCCTCCCTCATTATAGCCTCCTTTCCCTCTTCTGGCTGGGTACAAGCAACAAAAGCATCCAACTTGAGACAGGCGTTGGCTGGCAGTAGTGTTCACGATGAAAGAAGTGGCAAAACTGATGGCTTGTACCAAAGTTCAGTTAGCTAGTATGCTTGTCTGATCGTTCATTTTTTAAAGGTGTCTCAGCATGGCTGAAGAACTTTCCTTTAACCTTTTTATATTATGTCTGACTTCATCTATGCTTCATAATTCTAACCCTGGAGACACTTTCAGCAAGTGGGAAAGTTAGGATCACTGGTCTGTAATTTCCTGGATCTATTTGTAAAAACTAGCGCAATATGGGATATGGTCCATTCCAGGCTGATTTTATGGATATGTATTTCAGTTATTAGCGCAGCCATTTCACGTCTGAATTTTAAAACCTCCTGGGTGACTGCCATCATCAAGCCTTGATGACTTGTTACTCTTTAGCTTGTCTATGAGTTCTGAAACTTCATCTTTGGTCTGATATAGTTTATCAGACAGTATTACTGCCTCTGCTTCCCTGCTTGTAACGTATTTTCCCAACATTATTAATTACTGTATCTTTAGCAACTTGTTTTTCACCTGTATGGCTTTTTCAAACTTAAAGATTGTATTATCCACAGTCAATGAAACTGCTCTGTGTGCAAATATATGCTTTCCCTTTAGCCCCCCCCCCCCGCCACCACTAATGTATGAAATAATCAGGACTGCTATTTGGGCACAATCCTCTACGTTTTGTGTGATGTCTCCAGTGCCTCCCTCACAGAAATGTTATTGTTGGCATACTCCACCTTCCGTTATTTCTTGCACTACCTTTAATATAGAACTAGGAAGCCAATTCTTATGAGGATTTAATCTCACTGAAATGGAAACAGATGAGATCGGAATGCTATTCCCAGATTTGCCATGTGTCTCTTGAGTGGCCTTTCATTAACTCAGTCAGCTACTCTCTGCCTCAGGGTTTTCATGAGCAATATGGGAATTAGCAACAATAATTAAGCCCCCAGTTCATGGTTGTTTGAGGAAACCTGAGGGACCGATGTTGATCAGCATTAGTAAAAGAGTAAAAAAGAAAATAACTGCCTAGAAAACTCTAAAAGTTAAAAATGTGTGATCACTTAGCATTTGACTGATTAAAAGCCCAGAATGAAATCACAGCTTTATTAGCACATCTCTCTTCGTGAAGGGGGAGATCTTGCTTACCGTCTGAGTGCATTTGCCAGTTCTGTAGTGAGTTCATTTTCGCTGTAGGGTTTAAGTTCAGCTAGTGTTAATGATGTTGTGCCATCCGTACATTCCTGAAAAACAAAGACCAGTGAGAGTCCTCAAACATTCACAGATGTATTTTTGAAATTTGTGATACTTTCTTGCTGGCCATTCACCATTCACTTCCATGCACAAATACTAGTTCACACTAGGCACACACTCCACTTATACAGCACTCTACCTCACTCCACATTTATTGACCACCGCCTCTGGCTCGCTGTATGTCACAGACATCTCCTCATCCTCCTCTCTTTCCCTCCCTCTCACCTTTCTGTGCTGATCCCCACACTGCTCATAGCCCACTTCTCTCCATCTATTCTTCCTCCTGTGTTATTGCTGCTTCCACTGAGGCTTGAATTAGGATGGAGGAAGCACCTTAAAAAAAGGCTACCATCTTAGCTGAAGCAGCTGCTTTAGCAAGAAAGGAAGGAGTCTCCTGAAGGCACTTCCTTCCTCCCAGTTCAACCTTTGGCAACAGCAGGGTGGTGTGGTGGTTAGATGGGCATAGGAACCAGTGGTCCCTCTAATTTTTCTCATCTCTGTGCGGTCTGAGTTTTGTCCTGGGCAGCAGTATCAAGACAGTGTGCGCACACCTGCATTCAGAATGGGGCCTTCCTGATTCAACCTGAGCGGGATCTAAAATGAACTGAGCGGACATCCAAAACCTTGTGAGTGTGCACATGCGCACACGCCTTAGAGGGAAGAGTGATAGGAACCCAGAGGCAGGCAAAGGGGCCCAGCTACCTTCCTGTTCCTCAGGGAGTGCATACACACCAGGCTCAGACGTTGCACAACAGGAGTAGCATGAGGGCTCAGTTGTCTGTTTGGTAAACCTTGGGGATCTCAGCTCTTGGTAGAAACCTTTTACTTACGTGTCTCATCTGCCCCCCAATAAACTGCAGAATTATCCTCACATTAGAGGAATCTTCTGTTTATATTTTATAATATATAAACCATTTTTAGAAAGCCATGAGCCCTTGTGCATTCAAATGCACATCAGATCCAGTGGGAAGCAATGGATGTACTAAACCAGGGGCTGCAGGCGGTGATGGGCTGGATGTGGGCTAAATCCAGACAATATTGTCTGTCAAAGGAAAAGCCAATTGGTATAGGGTGATTCAATCAGCTCAGTATGGGCCCTGGATACCCGAAGGACCACCCCAATGGTTTCTACCTGCCCAACAAGATCGTCGGAGGGGCCTTTGCTCTGTGTGCTAACACTGAGAGAGACTAGGGCCTTCTCTGTTGTTGTCCCAGGCTCTGGAATGCTCTCCCAGTGAATGTCCGCTCCTAGACATCTGTGGCTGTTTTTAAAAACCAACTAAAGACATTTTCATTTGTTCAGGCTTTTACCCCTCAGAGGCTGCCAGGTTTCTCAACTTTCTTGCTTGTTTATCTTTTTAAATATAGTTTTTGGGGGGTCTTTTATGGTTTTTAATGTTTAACTGATTTTAAGGTTTTAAATATAACTTTTATGGAATTTTATTGTACTTTATCAGGAAATGACTTGACTAGCTAGCCAGAGGTTGCTGGTTTAAATCCCCACTGGTATGTTTCCCAGACTATGGGAAACACCTATATTGGGCAGCAGCGATATAGGGAAGTGCTGAAAGGCATCATCTCATACTGCATGAGAAGAAGCAATGGTGAACCCCTCCAGTATTCTACCAAAGACAACCACATGGCTCTGTGGTCACCAGGAGTCGACACCGACTCGATGGAACACTTTACTTTACTAAACCGCCTTGAGATGCATTATGAAAGGTGGTATATATATTTTTTTCATTTTTTCAGGTGTTTCCTTTCCTTGGCTATACGTGGTACTTTTACTGATGTCTTGCATCTGTTGGCCAAATTCTGTACAGCTGCGATTAAGACCGCCCACGGTGTGTCGTAGATGATTAATTCAGGCTCTTAATTCATTTTGTTTTGTTTTTTTATCTTATTCCATTTTATATTTTTTGTAATAGTTCTTAATTATATATCATGTATATGTATACGCATGCACTGGTATTGATGTTCACTCTTGGGTACTCTTGTATCTGGATTTGAACTGTGTGCTGCTCTATGATCGTAATAAACTGATAAACTAGGTGGTACTTCATGCCTCCCTCAAAGGCAAATGAATAAAATGTGATTACATGCCAATGTTTAGCATCCTGTTTCGATTACAACACCAGCAGCCTGCATTCCATGATTAGATTGGCTAGTCCTTTCTTATGTTGCCACCCTCCTCCTCCACAGCCGTCTGAGCAATATAGCAGCATTCTCCCTACAGATTTCATCTGCAACTCTGAAGGCTGCTGTAGTCATGAGTAGATCTTTATGTGGTGTTCAACTTTTGAAACAAACCATTACAAGAAAATTCAGATTTCACTGACAAGTCCCTATAGTGTAGGACCGGGCAAAACTGCTTTATTCCATAGGGACTTGTCAGTGAAACAAAGCAGCTTCCACAGGCTGGCTCCCTAGAGGAGACCCTTCTGGCAATACTTCTGCATGAATCCAACACAGGGGGAAGGCACCGTATCACGGGAATCCCCAAAGACTACAGGAAGACTTCCTATCATGTCCCAGGAATGTCCTCAGAGAGGGCAGACTGCATTGGGGCCTAGGCCGGGGCACTCCTTCCTCAAGCTTTAATTTTCTTCCTATATTTCCCTTATAGTGGGGAGGAAGTATTACAATTAAAATAGCATCCTTTCCCTTCTGTAATGTAATGAAACAAATCCAAAGGAAGTTCAGTTTATTTATGGGCAGATGAAATCTCCTGCAGTAAAGGAAGAACTAAGTTAACAGATTCTAGTAGGTGGCACGGTGGCACTAAAGAAACTGATGTGGGCTTTAGGGAGCAGCCTCAGACCAAGTCAGAACCTGGGTCCATCTAGCTCAGGATGATCTACTCTGACTGACAGCAGCTTTCAGGGTTTCAGGCAAGCTTCCCTCCTGGCCCTACTTGGAGATGCTGCCAGGGACTGAACCTGGGACCTTCTGCATGCTCTACCACCTGCATGCTCTACCACCTAGCTGTGGCTTCATCCACAGTGGCTGTCAAACTGAACATAAGAAAGTAAGCAAAGCTCTGCTGGATTAGATCATCTTGTTTCCAGTACTGGCCAGTCAGATGCCTTTAGGTAGCCCACAAACATTCATGCCCTGTTCTTTGTTCCCCAGCCACCTAATGGCTCAGTGGGGAAGCAATTTGCATAGAGAGCAGGAGGCTGTTGGTTCAAATCCCTGCTGATGTGTTTCCCAGAATATGGGAAACTCCTATATTGGGCAGCAGCAATATAAGAAGGTGCTGAAAGGCATCATCTCATACTGCGTGGGAGATGGCAATGGTAAACCCCTCCTGTATTCTACCAAAGACAACTGAAGGGCTTTGTGGTCACTGGGAGTTGACACCGACTTGATGGTATAACCTTTCATTTCCCTTTTCTTTGTTCCCCAGTTCTATCTCTTCAGCATTTGGTATTCAGATATATATATATATATATATATATATAGCCATTGAACATGGAGATTTGACTTCCTTCATCCGAAGACTTTGAACAGCGCCTTACCTTACTTGACTTGTCTTTGCTGCTGCTGCTGGCTGAGCTGAGGGACCTCATTCTCTGTTCCTTCTGCTCTTCCACTTCTGATTTCAGGTGTTCAATGTGGACCAGATAGGCCTGTTCTTGAGCTTCTCGACTGCTTAGCTTCAGCTCTAGGGCTTTCTTCTCTTTTTCCAGCAAGTACAGCTGTGCTTTCAGCTCTGCCATTTCCTCCTGATGGGAGGCACAGAAGATCATGCTAGAGTGTTACTTCATATATCTTTACAGAACTGTGATACAGTATCTCCATGGCCGGTATTACTGGTTGACACCCTGACTAAAAAAGCTTGTAAATAATGAGCAAAGTTGTGCTAGTGCAAGAAAATCACACAACAGTGCTAACACATCAAGGATTTGCACAATTATGCAAAAGTTCCATTTAATACAAATGAGACATGGACATAGAAAGCTGCCTTCTACTGAGTAAGAGCACTGGTCCACCTAGCTCAGTATTGTCTACACAGACTGGCAGCGGCTTCTCCAAGGTTATCTCCAGCCCTATCTGGAGATGCAAGGGAGGGACCTTGGAACCTTCTGCATGCAAGCGTGCAGATGCTCTTTCCAGAGCAGTCCTATCCCCTAAGTGCCACAGTTGCACCCTGTTGTGCAAGGCAAGCATGCTTGCAGTAGTACAACACTAGTTTGGAACGAAAACTCCAGGCTTGGCACAAATAGCTAGTGCATCCACCTTGTACTAGTGCGACGCCCTTCAGCAAACACTTAGGTAGTCACGATGTTAGCCACCGGCTCCTAAGTAGCTGTGAGCCAGATAATAAGTACACTGGATTTGCTCCTAGTTTTGTTATTTTTCAGGAGCAATCCTCCTGCTCCTAAAACACAATCCATGTCTTCTGGGATAGGTTTCATTTGGTGAGGGTGAGTAGTTTAATATGAAATGCTTCTTGGATAACAGAGACCTTGCAGACACACTTTAATGCTAGAAGGCAAAATGGATGCCAGCTTATAAGCCACTAATGAAAATACCTTCATGGCCATGAGTTCCTGCATGAGCACTGCGTTTTCAAGATCCAGCCTCTGGCTATCTCCGCGAGGCTTGACATCGTAACTGAGGGGGTCAATGTGGATGCTCTCCAGCTCCAGCATAGTCAGCTTAACGGCTGCCCTGTCATTCTTCAGCTGCTGAATATAGTCCTTCAACCTTTGTTCATCCTCTTTGGTGAACTCTGTATCGCAACTACTTGCTGTTGAACTAGTAGTACTTAAAAGGAGGAGAAAACATGTAATGGATTATACAGCTAAATAAAACAATTATCTTGTTTTCTGTGAAAAACATAAAAGGAAATAAAAAGAAAATTAAAAATCCTCTACTAAATACAAATGCAGATTATTGGCGGCGGGGGGAACCCCTTTGCTATTAGCAGAAATGTTAATTCTGCTAATGTTAGTTAGCAGAGTTGGTTAGCTAGCTAGCTAAATGTTAATTAACCTGAACTGTAGGCAAGCAGACAATCCAGCTGCTCACTACTTTACCTGGAACTTGTCTATGCAAACTCAAGAAAGTGGAGGTAGAATGGACTATATTACTTTGGGTGGGGACATGCCCGCTTAAAAAAACAATAAATCAACCATCCTCAGTTGCAGGTAGAACACTCTGGGAATGGAGCCGTAGCTCAGTGACAGACCATCTGCTTTGCATATCGAAGACCCCAGGTCCAATCCCTGGCTTCTCCAGTCAGGGCTGGAAAGACTCCTGCCTGAAACCTTGGAGAGCCACTGCCAGTTAACATACTGAGCTAGAGGGACCAATGGACTGATTTGGAATAAGGCAGCTTCCTAGGTTAGCGAGAAGCTGTCTTGGTCAGAATCTCTCTCAGATGTAGCAGTTCTCTGCATGCAAGACTTTTTCTGAAATGTGGAGAAGTGATCAAACGTGGAACCCGCATGTTCAGCCTGAAGTGGTACAGTCAGCCCTACCTCCTTATTCTGCTGCATGTAGAGATTTGCCCTCAGCCTCTTGCAGCCAGGGCTTAATCTGAACCATGTGGTGACAAAGGGCAGCCCCTAAGCTAATTTTGCAGTGCCAGGGCAGAACAATGAAACACCAGAAGTGATACTGAAGAGAAGGGTACCTCTGCATACGCAGTGAGCTCTTCTCCATCACTACTGAGCCAGCCCTCAAACACATCTTGGGTTAAAGAGCAGGCCTTGCAGGTTGGAGGCCCAACCACAGACTGCAGCCCCAGTCCCCATCCCCTATTTAGTAATCAAACCTTGTTTTATGTGGCTGACATTCTAATACTGCACGTACACCCCAAACACCAGCACACATGCAAGACTAGCCCCCACGCTGCCAAAGTTCAGGTGCTCTTGTACAAGAACGCAAATACTTCAGAGCTCTCTCTAGGCACGCCCTCAGGGGTGCGTTCTCTGTAACAGAAAGCTCCAAGGTGTTTGCTACCACTACGGGAACACTGCTATGCACACTTGCGCAACAGCGCAAAGCGCTTTGGAAGCAGAGGGACTAGCATAGGGGCCCTTGCAGCAAGTGTGCTGATGTTTGGTGCACACACACAGTGTTAGCCAGTACATCTGCAACAACCTTGGCAGCTTCTAGTCAGAGTTTTACAAGTGAATGGAAAAAATCTACAGCCTGTTTTAATGCAACATTCCTTTTCAAAGGGCACAATTTCAAATTAGGGGAGGGGAACAAAAGAAAGGAATGAGACCATTTGCTCTTGCTTCATGCATGAAGGAGTTTTAACAAAATGTATTTTATAGATATTATATAGTTTCTAGATACGTCTAGGAGCAGAATTTATGTCTATCTGCATTCCAGTCTTCCAAAGAGGACAGATTTTGCAGAGGTTAATTGCAATGCTACTACCCATTCCTTAACATTCCGCTCTTGAACATAATTACAATAACACTAAAAAGGGAGAGAAACAAGTCTGCATTTTCTACAACCTCGCGCAGAGACAAAGCTGCCTGCTGTCTCCTGAGGACCTGTAATCAGCTGCTGGGTGAGGGTTAAGTCATCCATTAGCTGTGCCTGTCTGGAATGCTGGATGATCTCAGTTATCAGCAGGGGAATAAATCACTTTTGGCACTGGGTTGCAATATTTTTCAATCTTTTTTTTTTTTTTTTTGGACAAAGGACGTGAGGGAGGGGAAAAGAAAAAGGAAAAAGCACTCTGTGCCTGGTTGCCACAGACATGCTACTAAACATGGCACACTCCTAGACAGAGGAAGAAGGCAGGCTCCATGAAAAGTCCTGGGTTCTGCCTTTCCTGCCCAACAGCTAAGCTCAAAACCAGCTTGCTTGTTGAAAAAGTGCACCAGATAACTGCCTATTGATCTTGCAGAGTCTTCCAAGCATGCAGCAGCCCAAGAGAAACATACAGAATTGGCTTGGATACAAAGGCTTCCCTGAGCTACTCCATGCCACAAAGTATCACATTACATGGTTTTAAATGGCAGCTTTATGCTAATTTCAAATGGTCCCTTCTCTCTCTCGTAGGGATAATAGGTGCCATGTGAAGCAGCAGCAGCAGATGAAGACAAATCCTTTTCCTGCTGTTATGGTTTTCTGCAGTGAAATCACAGCACACAGCTAGACTATCTTCCCTTTAAAAACTGCACAGGCATGAATAAAGCCTCTGCTATTCCTTTCCCTTTAGTGGGATCTCAAAGCTCCCAATGAACATGAATTAACTGTGCTTCACTATGAGAGAGAGAAGGGAGATGAAGAAAAAATCAGAACACAAACAGACCAGATTAATATTCAGCCTTCCAGAAATGAAGACAACGATGACGGATATTTATATACCGGGTTTCAACAGAAGTTCCCAAAGTGGTTTACATAGATATAAATACATAAATAAAATGGTTCCCTGTTCCCAAAGGGCTCACAATCTAAAAAAGAAACATAAGATAGACACCAGCAACAGCCCCTGGAGGGATGCTGTGCTGGGGATAGACAGGGCCACCCCTTGCTCTCCCCTTGCTCAATAAAGAGAATCACCACTTTTAAAAAGAGCCTCTTTGCTCAGTTGGCAGGGGAAATGATCCTACAGGCTCACTGAAGAAGTGGCTCCTCTAGATTTCACAGGCATATCATCTTAGATTTTAGAACTAACATCAAAGCTAAAATCTGACTTTTTTAAAAAAGGAAATGAGCATTCAAACTCCCATTACTGGGTCATGCCAGGCCTCTCAGAGGCCAATTACGCAGGCACAGCGGCGTCCAAAATGGCCACCGCGCCAAAGTTCGAAGGCCCGAATGTGCCAAAAAACCAGCTGAATGGGCCACTGGCAGTGATAACAGAGGCTGGTGGGGGAGGAGGAACCTCTGCACCCACCCGCCACCCCAAGGGACTCCCCCAAAGGGAATACGGTAAAAGAAAAATTTTAATTTTAAAAAACAAACAAACTGCGAACCCCCTGGACTGAACCAGGGGGGTTCGAGGTGGTGCCGGACCAAAACCGGCCTGGTCAGGTTTGAGTCCTGTCCGGACTCGAACCGGGCCAGCCAGTTCCATGCACATGCCTACTGCCAACACAGCAGTGTCAATTGATCTCCCTCCCAAATGGGGACACGTGGCCATGTTTAGGAGAGAGATCAGCTCATGCTGCATTGGCAGCACGGCCGGAACGACTCTCCGTGGAGAGTCGCTCTGGCCCACGCTGTCCAACACAGCGCGGGCCGATCTCCCTTCCAAACGGGGCTGCATGGCTCTGTTTGGGAGGGAGACCACGTCCCTTGTGTCTGATGTCAGACGCGGGGGCATGGCTAGCTGGGCCCCTGCATCTGATGTCAGACGTGGGGGTGGGGCCACGGCGGCAGCTGCCGCCGGGCCGCCGACAACCTCCCTATGCTGCTGGCTTGTGGTGTCAATTCTGTTGTCCCTGCTCATGTGTCTGTGGGATGAGCAGGCTGCAGAGCAGTTACCGATACATATAAAGCAAAAACATCTCCTTCTAACTATCCCCTACATATTTTTGGATTAACTGCTGCTGTGATGGGAATCTTCCAACACTGTCAAGCGATTTACTTCAAGCAAAGTACCCACCCTTCCTTAAATTTATTTTTATTGTATTTAACACATTTACACACAGCCCTTCACCAATGATATCAGACACAGGGCCATCCAGGAGCCAGGTTCTCCCTAGGACCTGTCTGTGGCTTCACTCCTGCTAAAAGTAGCCTGTGCAGCAGAGGCTTGGGCTACCCTGTATTGTCTTCAAGGTCTGAGAGGATCTGTCTTCAAAGTCTGAGAGGGTCTCTCCCTGAAGCAAATGGTTTGCTGGGTAGCTGAGAGCTTCATGACTGGCCCAGAGTCACCCAGGGAATTTCATGGTTGAACAGAGATTCAAACTTGGGTCTTCCTGGTCCTAGTCCAACACTCTAACCACTACGCAACTAACACTTAACACTTGAATTTGGGGCAGGATGGAGCCACCAATTCACAGGTAGAAGATTGCCTTGGCCTGCTGCTAATTATACTGGTGCCGATCCGTTTTGGCTGACTGCCTTTGAGTGCCAAAGTGCAAGAGACATCTTGCAAGAGACATTACAAGTTATGGTTAGCTTTACGGCAGAGTTATCTTAGGGCTTCCACACAAATCTGATTGGTGCTCTAAATCAGAGCACCTCTCACCAAAAACTATGTTGGGCAGGGGAGCTCACATCATAGCGACCGATATCCAGATTGATGTTGCACTAGCGCAAAGATGTTGAGCTAGTTAATTCTGCTAAGTTGGGAGCCTGCCTTCAAGACTAATGTGGCACCAGTGCAACATGACGGCACAACCTGTGATGTGCTTCCTACTGTGAAACTTCTTCCTCAGTTCATATACATTGCAAAAAATGATGCAACACTATTGTTGTTGCACAAGACAGGAGACTGCACAACTCTGAACATCCACTCAGCTATGCAACCTTCTTGCTTGTTTTTTATCTTTGTTTGTTGCAGTACACAGTGTTAGTCTGGGTGTCAGTCATTAGGTTTTAATGCAGTTACTGTATTGTTGGCAGCTGCCTCAATCTACTCATAGGCATCATGACTCTACACCAGGGATTCTCAAACTTGGGTCCTCAGGTGTTATTGGACTTCAACTCCCATAATCCCCAGCCTCAGTGGCCTTTGGTTGGGGATTACGGGAGTTGAAGTCCAATAACACCTGAGGACCCAAGTTTGAGAATCACTGCTCTACACATAGCTCCATGCTCTCATTTTATTCTCACAAACTCGTGAGGAAAGTTAGGCCAAGAAATCACTCAGTCTGTTCTGAGACTCAGTGGAGATCTTAATCTGATTCTTCCTACTCCAGTTCCAATACTCTATTCATTACACCACACTGGCTGACATATTACTCCAAGTAGTCCCATTGAAATTAAAAGGGACTTAATTTCAGTGGGGTGACTTTGAGTAATCTTCCTCAATCCAGTTATGTCAGCCACTGGCTCCAAAAAGATGTGGGATTACATCTTTTAAATAGTAGATTTACCATAAGACTGGAGTCTAGGCTGCCAACACTCCATGCAGTTAAAGCAACTACACAGTAAGTTTTAAAGTTGGTTACTACATGATTATCAGTTCACTGAATCCACACAGAGGCCTCATGGATTCTTATGGAAGGAAATGATCAACCAATCCTGAGCCCTTGTGTTAGAGTGGAACAGAAAGATAAATGTACATATACCCTAACTCTTCAAGTGTTTGTTTCTACAAGCAGTCATTTTATTTTATGTAAACACAACATATTTTGTACAAGCAAGCAATTTCTATATACAAAGTTGATCAGAACACAGAGAGATAAATAATCTATCCCTAGGACATGAGTGTCACCTTAAGTGGCGCAGTGGGGAAATGCTTAACTAACAAGCAGAAGGTTGCCGGTTCGAATCCCCGCTGTTACTATACTGGGCAGTAGCAATATAGGAAGATGCTGAAAGGCATCATCTCATACTGAGCGGAAGGAGGCAATGGTAATCCCTCCTGTATTCTACCGAAAGAAAACCACAGGGCTCTGTGGGTGCCAGGAGTCAAAATCGACTTGACGGCACACTTTACCTTTAGGACATGAGTGGCAATTATTTATTTTATTATTTATTCATTCATTCAATTTATATATCACCCTTCCTGAAGTGGGTCAGGAAGGGTGATATACATGAAAAACACAAACACATAATAATAAAACAATTAATATTAGTAAACCAGTTTAAAATTAAAACTAGGTATCATTAAAAGTCAGGCTAAAAAGATGTGTCTTTAAGGCTCTCCTGAAGGCCTCCCAGGAAGATAATCCTCTCATATCCACAGAGAGTGCATTCCACAACCCAGGGAAGACAACTGAGAAGGCCCGATCCCAGGTCGCCACCAGATGAAGGGTGGGACCTGAAGATGGACTTCTCCTGATGCGAGCGGTGGGGATCTTGTAGAGAAAAGGCACTCTCTCAGGTAACCTGGACCTAAGCCATTCAGGGCTTTAAAGGTAATTACCAGCACTTTGTACTTTGCCTGGAAACATATCCAATGCTCTCCATATCGCCAATGCTCTTTAACATCTACATGAAACTGCTGGAAGAGATCATCAGGAGGTTTGACGCAGGGTGTTATCAATATGTTGATGATACCCAGATCTATTTCTCCATATTGACTTCATTTGGAAATGGCATAATTTCCCCAAATGCCTGTTTGGAGGCAGTAATTGGCTGGATGAGCTGAAGTTGAATCCAAATAAGACAGAGATATGACTGGGGGAGAGGGATCAGACCCCAAGAGATTGTTTCGATTTGCCTGTTATGGATGGGGTTACACTACCCCTGAAAGATCAGGTATGTATCTTGGGACTGATCCTGGATCCAAAACTCTCCATGGTTTCTCAGGTTAAGCCAGTGGCCAGGAGCGCTTTTATCAGCGTAAGCTGATACGTCAGCTACGTCAATTTCTGGAGGTAAATGACCTTAAAACAATGATGCACATGCTGGTAACCTCTAGGATTGACCACTGTAATGTACTCTACATAGGGTTGCCTTTGTATATAGTATGGAAACTACAATTGGTACAAAATGCGGCAGCCAGACTGGTCTTTTGGACAACCCAAAGGGACCATATAACAGCTGTTTTAAAAGAACTGCACTGGTTGCCGACAGGTTTCTGAGCAAAATACAAAGAGCTGGTTATTACCCCTAAAGCCCTCAATCGCCTGGGTCCAGGGTACTTAAGAGAGTGCCTTCTTTGTCATGAATCCTGTTGCCTATTAAGATAATCTGGAGAGGTCTGGTTATGGTTGCCACCGGCTCATTTGGTGGAGACTCAGGACCAGGCCTTCTCTGTAGCTACCCCGGGGCTATGGAACATGCTCCCTGAGGATCTCCTTCTCTGTTTGTTTTTAGGAAGACCCTGAAGATGCACCTGTTTTCTCAGGCTTTTAACTGAAATTATTTTTAGACTGTTTAATTTGTTTTTCTCTTATGAGATTGTTTTTGTTTTGTGAAATTTTAACTGGTTTTACTGTGGTTTTTTTGGTTGTGTTTTAAATATTGTATACTGCCTGGAGATGCACATATCAGGCTGTATTAAAACATGATTAAACAAACAAACAAACAAACAAACAAATAAACAAACAACTGACTAACTATTGGCAGCCAGTGCCACTAGTGTGTACCAATGGACCACTAGCCTCCCCCAACCAGCTCTCAGGCCAAGTTCAGACATACTGGGAATCCGGAGGTCCCTTCACCTCCAGTTTCCAAAGCCGCACATCCAAACCTGGCAAACAAGAGTTAAGGGACAAAAAAAAGGGACCTGCGGTTTCCCTCATCAAACTCCACTCTTTACCTTCAGTTTTGCTGCCTGTAACAGTTTAGCAGTGCCAGTGCTACGCTTGAATGCTGGCACTGTGCCAAAGCGGGATGGGCCTTTGATGTGGGTCGGAGGGCAAGTGATGTTCATGGACCTCCAGTTTTAGTTTTAGTTTTTGGTTTTAGTGGTTTGTGACAGGCTGATCACAGGGATGTGTCTGGGCTCTCTTGTTAAGGATGTAGCAGCGGGAGCATTTGATGGGATTGGGGTGGGTATTTCAGTAGTGGTGGGGAATAGAGGACCAGGCGTTGGCAGGCAAGCATGCTGTTTCAGGGGAAGGGAGTCCAGTAATTTCATTGTTTTTCCTTCCAGCTACCCTGTCAGCTCTCTGGCCTCAGGGAGTAGTCTCAACTCCCCAGTGAACCTAACCATGCTCCTTTGTAATGCCGTGGGTTCAAAATAAGACTGAAACCATCTATTATTTGACCGTGGATGAAATAATAGATGGCTTGTATAACTGATGTCGGGTTCAGACATAGCACAGAGCCATGGGTCTAATGGACTCACGGTTCTGCACACCTACCCCTGCTCTCTTGTTCGCGTTCAGACGTTGGGGAAAGTGGTCTCTCTGCATTCAGCAAGACTGCAGAGAGGCAGGAGAGCTGGTTGTGTGGGCTTCCTTCTTGAAAGAAGGACAGCCCACACATCCAGTCAGGCTGGACTGAGGGAGGAGCTACTTCCCTCAACCTCAATCCCGTCGGACCCAAACTGTCCCCTTTGGCAGCCACCTGCAGACAGCCTGTCTACCAGTGCCTCTGGCTTGCCTCAGTCCCCTTAAGCCAAACCCATCTCTTACATGTATTCTGGAATCCGGCTGATGAAAACTGGCCCCCACACAGCTGCTGCTCATCAGGGCAATCAGGACAGTGGCTCAAGCTGGCAGAAAGAATTCCAGGTCTTTTCTGCTGGTCAAGGCCAAAGGGAGAAGGCATGGCCAGCTCGGCAAATCTCCCAGCTCAGGTCAGGGAGATTAAGATGGAGAAAGAGTCCCCTGCCTCTCAGCTTGCTCCCCAGTCTTCCCTGAGACAAATTATGAGTTTATCTCATCCGTTTTGGATTTACTTAAATAATCAAGTGGTTAATTCAATATTGAAGTCTAAACTGAAGGAAACCAACAACAGGACCTGGCTCACTTGCTGGTAGATAAGTGACCAAGTAAACAATACTGTGGTAATTTTGTGAATGAAGGTCTCGCCAACACACACGACATTGAGAATAACTGGAGATAATGGGCAAGGGGTACAGCTAACACACAGAGGACAGCCTACCTTTGTAAACAAAAGCTTTTGCTATTCAGGATAGAAGACTTGAACTAATATCTGAACTAAATAGAATAATCCTAGATTATCGTCAACAACAAATACAGCCTTAGCCCTCCTCGCTTCCAAGTTCAAATCTATGAACCACTGAGAAAGCTAACTGGAACTGGTTTAAGAAACCTTCTTAAAGGCATTTAACAGGTACCACAGTGACAACAGCCAGATGTAGTCCCTACTTGCTAATGCATAAATGCATCTTCCACAGTACCTCTGCAGCACAGAGAGCGGCTGTGCCACACAGAAGCACTATGACCTGTCTTCCTGTCCCCTGCAATAGAGGTTAGTGCATTAGCTTCAAGAGAATGCCATACAAAATCCTACGTGTCACATTCACGGAACACTAGAAGCATATAACAAGTCAACACAGTGCTATTGAATCACCAAACTTCCACAACTAACTGAGGGGACTTGCAATATCCAACACAGCTATACTTGCTATATGGGGAGAAAATGCCCTTGCTTAAAAACAGCATGAGGGTCACAATATTGTTCACTCTGTTCCATCTGCTATGCCCTTTCAAATACTTGCACAAGCACTCTCCTTCTAAAAATGGCACTGATTGATATGCTGCAATATAAAGGATTTATTGGCTAATCAGGTAAGTATTTTCCATCTACGTACCGTACATAAATATAACAGGCTTTGATATGTCATCGACCTTGTCTGGGTGATACAATTTCTACACAGGGACCATCAGCCAATGAAAGCTTTTGTTTGCATCAAACCCATTAGCTGAGGAAAGATTCAGATTTCTATCTTGCTTTTAACCCTATTGATTGCTTAATTGACTGATCCAAATATATATTAAGGTATCTCAATACAGCAGATATTTTGAACATATTTGATGAAGATACCTTTAGACAGACAGCTTCTCAAATCTGGCTGAAGGTCCACATTTTTTACCTTAGAATTAATTAATTCATCCATTAACAATGCCAGTTACTGCTTAAGTCCAGTTTTATTTTCCACAAGGTAGTATCATAGATTTGTTAAACAAGAGTACACACATTCTAAACAAAAACATCCTAGTTCTATGCACTAGTACTATGCCAAGATGTAGACATTTATATCAAAAAGCAAACAGAAAAAAGCTGAATGAGAGAGAGAAGTATCACCTAATGTCAAGAGCAGTCTTTTCTGCTACATTGGGTACAATTGTAGCAAAACACAGTTGACAAAAAGAGCAATATTTTGGTCATATAATCCCCTCCCACCTTCAATCCTGTTAGCTCAGACACAGAAGCCTGCTTTGGGAAACTGATATATCATCAAGTGTTCCCTGAAATCAAGGCTAATCCTTTGTTTTAACACTTTATCTAAGCTTACCAAACAGGACAGGCTAGAAAATACAGCTAAGAAGTTCAGATGTTGCACAATCCTATCCTTGATTGTCAGGGAAAGCTGGTGCACAGCTGCACACAGACTTATATGACCCATGAAAGAAGAGAATATCCTTTGTTAATGTACACATTGAAAGGGAGCTATTGCAACTCTTAGTGGAGGTTACGGATTTACCAAGCTGCATGCCAGCAGGCTGGGTAGATGGGTACACACAGTGATTACACTAAATCTAAGAACCAATGCAGAGTTTCAGAATGCCCCAGTAGCCCTTCCAGCCTCTTCCCAATCACCCAAGATCTGACCTAGTGAGTCTAAAACACCCAGTAAAGGCTGCAAACACACCCTTGGCATAGACCCAAATGAGGGCTTTCCTTCTCGCTCCGATACAAGCGTAACTTCCACACTTGGGCTACTTGTTACTGGATACCCTGCTGGGAGTTCAGAGAGTCGCCCATAGCCATGACATGGCCTGCTCTGCTGGAAAGTGCCTGTTGGTGTAGCAGGGAGCAGCTTCTGGGGGCTGGGCACAAGTGTCCGCAGGACTACATACCCAGCCCTTAGAATCCACTTGTGTGCACAGAGATTTCCCCTTGTTATGCAATGGGATAAAGCTATCCCATTGCATAATGGGGAAATCTTAGTGTGCACAAATGGATTTAACTGTCCATTTGAATGTAAGATCTATTAATTTTAGAATACTACATTATGAAACAACATCACATTATTACATGGCACGCAACCATCTCCTTTCAACGCCTTTTAAAAACAAACAAAAACTCAGTCAATTGTGCTTTCTCGGTGCCCAATCCATAGTTAGGTTTTCTCCATTTAAAAAATTATGACTTCTTGAATACGTCACAGATCTAGTTCTATTTTCACAAAGGAATTGGCTACACTGCTGGAAAGCTGCCAGCCAAATGAACTGAAATGTAGTCACTATTTTTATTCACTTCGCAAGTAACAGCCTCTGTGCTGCTTTCTTTCATTGTGTTGCGGTTGCTCCCTTTTACCGTCTTTAACCCCCTTGTCACCACTGGCTGCCTGTGCATTCGTTCCCAGTAATTTTTCCCCTGCAATTTGACATTCAGCAGCTCATTCCTGATGCTGAAGTTAAGTCTGGGTCAACACTTCCATTACAAACCCCCATTTCAAGGGGTTTCAAACTGCAGAGGAAATTATTCACTTTGACGTGAAAAGTCCTTGGCAAGGAGAAAGGTTCTTATTCTCCTTCCTTCCTTCCCTCCAAAGAAGCTCTACCTTTGAGCTGCATTACCTATGAACGGAATCAAGAAGCCTAAATGGTTATTGTAGATGAGTACTCTTTGTGCCTATTTCATGTGTCAGTCCTTTAGTCCCAGGGCATGGATAAAAGGCACATAATGGAGCAGCCTTGCTAAAGCTAAGCAAGTCTGGATTTGGTCCATGCCTGGATGGGAGAACCTGGGAATACTATGTATGTAGTCTTGAGTTCCAGGGAAGAATGGGATATACACAAATTACATATTTTATTTTTTTAGAAATGAATTTTCTATTATTTATACAGGCTGGGTTTTGGGGTTGTTGTGTTTTTTTTTGATGGTTTTAAAGCTTGCAGGTCACAATGCAGGAAAAGAATATTAAAAATGTTTGGGGCTTACCAAGTTTATAATGTTTACAAACTCTGGTCTTGAACAAATCAAATGGGAGTTCTGCCAGGCTATGGAGGCTACAGGGGGACCATGATTTGGCTATACTTGGAAGGAAAATCAGTGGGAGAGTCTTATGGATTTCATTAAGGTTTCCCATTTACTTGTTTCCCTTTAATTCGAGCACTGAGTCAAATTCAACCAGATATTTTAGACGCTTATACATCAGTGTGTTTGGATGAAAATGTTTGTATAAGTTTCACTTAATAAGTCATTCCCAGAGTGAGTCTGAAATTTCAAATTCTGGTCAGATTGTTTCATCGTACTGTTTGATGTTTCCTTCAGATATTTTCAAAGCACATTTGGCTGTGCTTTGGTTTTAAAAATGATTGATACTGGTAGAAAAATACAATGTTTACATATTTCCTTCAAAAAACTATATTTATGCAACTCACACACAATTTGGTCACTGCAAAACATTGAGGAGCAATCCTCCAAGGTTTCTAGCTCACTAAAAATCTGTGGTGCCTTCATACAATACAGCACAGGTGAGGAAGTAAAATGTGCTTTAAGTTTCAGTGAGAAGAAGAAGATGAGAAACAAAGAAAGAGCAGAGAAACCACTGAAGTAAAACAAATGGTATGAGTTTGCCCTTTATGAGATAGATCAGAATCACTCACTTGCAACAAATCTACACAAAACTCTTTTTGTATGGAGCCCGTTCAAAATCCGAGCAGAATTCAGCCACTGATGCATTGAAGTGATTTATAACGCACACCAATAGAAACCAGCAGGCTGATTTGAGGATAGATAGATAATAAATGGTAAGCAACATAATCTACTTTGTTTTGAATCCAAAGGCCTGGGGATAAAGAGACTCAATGAGCCATAGTTACCTGGTGTGGCTGTTGGACGACAGGCTCTCCCAGGGCTGCACACTGCAGCCAGTGACTGCATAGGCTCCTCCACAGCTCCCGTCCAACTTCATCAGCAGGGCTTTTGCTGCATTTTCAGCTGTCTTCCTGCAGTCGTGAGCTCTTTTCAGCATCTGGGTGATGTTTTCATCACCTGTTTGGTCCCCTGTTTGTAAGCGGGAAAAGGAAAGTCATAACCACCTGGTACTGAAGAGGCTAATACATACACAATATGAATGGATGGGCCTTTTATCTGACAACAGCGCTCCCTCATTTACCACATACTTAGTGCTGTGCTAAAAACAAACTACATTAGAGAGACACAAACAAGCCATGATCCAAAAGGTGGCTCCTATCCCCTGCCGCACTTTCAGAAACCAACCCCTGTTGTTGGGGCACATGTACCCCAACCTTAGACTCAGAGGTACCAACCCAGAAGTATGTGGAATTCAGGCCTGTGTCTGGTTCCATTTTATTAAGACAGGAATTAATGCCTGGACTCAGGGTGAATTGACACCCAGATCTGCCAGGGTAATGCTTGGTAAATGATTTGTAAAGGCAGGGGTAATCTAGCATTGTTTATCAGTGTTTGTGGAACTCACAAGAGACTCAATGGGTCAGGCTTAATTACCAGTCTCACGCTGCTGAAATTATCCCTTTTCCTCACTGACAGGATGCTTCTGCCTCAGTCAAATATATTGATTAACTCATCTCACACATGTACCCCTTTTTATGTTACTTTAAATATTCTCTTGTTATAATTACACACTAGATAGAGGTACACGAGAAATAATGTAATTGCTGTCTCACACAAATAGAACTAATTCTCTCACTAACTCCTGACTTTTAACACCTTTTGGGACCAAGCTAGCAAATCTGGGACAAGAGAAGGGGCCCATTTGCAACTCAGAGATGTAGATTCGCTTTGGGCAATGTCCCCTCCTCAAGATAGCAGCTAACAGAAGATGAGATTGAGATCTCTCTGGACTGGCTGAATAATTAAAAGATGATATCCAGAAGGTAACAGCAAGTTGTCACCTTTTTGGGGACCCAGGAAAAGATGAGGAGAATTCAAATAGACTCTATGAGAGATCAAAGAAAAATACAGCTATAAAGAATGAAGCTTACTGGACAGAGAGCTAGCAGTCTTGTGCCTACACGCAATCTTGTGCCTACAAGCAAGATCTGCTCATGAGCAATCCAAGGGTTTGCTGCCTAAGCCGCGGGGCTAGAGGCAGGAACTCTTTCCATGGGAGAAGGGACTGTTTGTGACCTCTGCTGCGAAGTGAGAAGTCAAGACTTCCCCAGCCATGGTGCTCTGACTCTCAGCCATGCTTTGAGCAAACTGCATGCTTGATCTAAAAGCTCCTGTCTCCAGCCAAAAGCTTCTCTGATCTGGGTAATATGCTGCCTTTACAAGCCTTGGATCCCTCCATCCTTTCCCCTTCTTCTCCTTTCCCCTCATCCCTCTACTAATTCCTGATCTCCCCAAACCATACCAGCCCTCAGCTTTCCTTACCTCCCCCACTTTTTCCATCTATATCTGAATTGTATTAGGCTCTAGGAAGATTTAATACACACACATATGTTAGTTAGGAACACTGGGTGAATATTGGTGCTGGCTAGGGTTGAAATACTGTTAGTAATATTCTGCTTTCTGCTCAGCTAGATTGATGTTGTTATTCTTTTATACTCAATAAAGCCCATTGAATCATTTAGGATTGGTTTGATCTCCTTTCTTCCTTGCGCCCAGATCCTACATGGTCGCTATATAAAAGAACTTGGTCACTTGGTGACACTATGAGACAGGCCTAATTTTGTATGCTAGCTAATGAGCATATTTAGTATATAAATCAGGCCTGGACCACAACACTGTCCCCTGCACTCTCCAACAACCCACTTCCCCAACTGACCCAGCTTTTGGAGTAGCCTCCAATGCAGCATAGGGATGTAAGATCCAAAGATAAAAGCAAAGCACCATTGCACAAGACATGGAATTGCAGTTGCATGCCTCAGAGCCAGCTTGGCCATAGATTAGATCTCCTGGTAAACACACTCCTTTGTTATTCAGTACTCTCTCCTCATAGGTCTTGAAGAAGAGCAAGGTCAGTGGTTCTTTAAGTCCTTCAGTCCACACAGATTGTTTCAGTGGCTGAAAATCACCAGCACTGTTGTATGTTTTACTACTGAAAACTGCTTCATTTAATCACTTTTTGTTGCAGGAGTGTTGTGCACTGCCTTGTGCTAAGTTGCTGCTGGCACATTTTAAAATTAAAATAAACACCAAGAATTTAAAAACACCATGAATTTTATAAATGTAAGCCACCTGTAAGGTAGGCATTCTGGCTCAGTCTCCATTCCAGGGTGTGGGAAAAACATATTTAACATTTGGGCAACACTTACATAAATGTGAATGATGTCCTCTCTTGCATAACTTGGATACAGAGAAAATAACCATTTTGCATTTCCTTATTAAATATGCATATGATTAAAACACTGGCCTATCATACTTGTGCTCCAAAACGTATACTACTACAAGTCCAGTATCAGGCTTCAGAAGACAAGAGCTGTATTCTCAGGTACAGGGAAAAGCTATGACTTTTCCTGCATGACATCTCTTTAGTTTCAGGTGACTGGTAAAGACTTTCCTGTTTAGTCATGCCTTTCCACTGATAACATCTTATTGTTGTTTTATTTGGGATTATGACTGCTCTGATATTTTATTACAGCTATTTATTTTATCATTTCAGTTACTTCAAAATGTGTTTTTATTTCTCTAGTATTTACATGCAGCATGCACCACCTTGTAAAGAAACATGTCCAATTCACAAAAAGGCATGTAAAACAAAGCCCCATAGTGACTGTGGATCACTGATTCTAGCTTGCTAAAACACAGAGCTGAACTCATCCATCTTGTAATACTGGGGCCAGCTGGTCATTTGGTCCTTAAAAGCTTTCAGGTTACATTTCAGTGACTCTAGAGAAGCTGGTGCTATAAATTAGATTTTAAAACAGCGGTTTCCATGTCATAATACAGGCTGGGAAACTAATTTTTTTCTATCCCGGAAGGCTTCTCTCATCCCCTACAACCCAGGATTATAAACATCATGTTGGCACCTCAGTGAGTTGAAAAGGGCCACCATAAAACACATAGGTCTACTTTAATTGTGGAAACATATTTTTAAAGGACAAAAAAATAAGTTCTTGGTGTAATTATTCCCCATGTTACAATAGGAGTGTGTCTAGAAACTGGCTCATTCTACTAATTACTGTTCCAAAAGCACTGGAGCATGGCACTAAAGTCAGACCAAATGTAACAACATATATAAAGGTGAGAATTCACTGCATAACGTGATGATAGACTGCAAGTTGTGAGCAAGTTCTTTTCTTTCTTTCTTTGTGCACAAAGTGCACATCCTTCAAGTTTCCCAGACTGAGGAACAAACACACATTTCTTATCACCTTTCCAGTTGCTGAGAAGCTTGACTTTACATAGCCTTTGACATTTTAAGCATACAAAATAAATAAACACAGAAACATACTTAAGTACAAAAGTGTCGCAAAAATGAGAGATGCTGAAAAGTGTGGCAATGTGTGTTTGAATGCCAAGCTTTATAGCCAGCTTGTGTCTCATATATAAATGCCAGTCCATTTTTATGAAAAACACTGAAAATCATGCAGTTGACTTCAACACAATTTTGAATTCTGCATCTATAATCTCTGTGATGAAAATGAGATGGCATTTACTTCATCAGGAATTGCATGCACAAATTATGGGGCCTGCTTCACTCAGTCTTTGATATTCCTGCTTGTGGGTCCTCAGCCAAGAATTTAAACCACCACTTTTGGTATATATTTATCATGCAAAGTAGATTTGCAAGTAGTGGTAAATTTCCTGTAGCATAGCCCACAGCTATCCAAACTTGCTTGTAGTTCTTTGTTTGGGTTTCAGTCTGAAATTCATTTGTCAAAATTTTACTTGGCTGTTAGGTCTGAAAGAAAACATACTTGAGTAGTGGCGGTGGGGCGGGTTGTTTGAGCTGTCAAGAGATGATTCACTGTTACAACCTGCCCTTTGAGGGTGATGGATGGTAAGTGCAGAACAGGATTTAGAGAGAAAGTGACTCATTGAGCTCTTACCAACAGACCCAACACCTGCAGCTCTGAATTGCCCAAGAATGAGAGACTGTTCACTTTCTGCCAATGCTAGCAGCAGTTCATAGGCTTCGATGCACTGTTCACTGAAAAGGAAGCACCTAGTCAGTATATGAAACACAGAGAAAAACAATATAGGTCAGGCCCAAGAGGAAACTTGTAGTGGAACTGTTATTTCCTCTTAGTTTGTCAGTAGAGAAATTGGCACATGTACTTTCTTGCAGTATGGGCAGGTGACCCTAGCAGTATTCCCTCTAACAGAGATTCCCAGAATTTGATGACTTCAACTCCCATAATCCCCAAGCAAAGGCTATTGCAGCTGGGGATGCTGGGAGTTGTAGTCAACAGCATCTGGGAATCCCTGTTAGAGGGAACACTGGACCCTAGCCAGGCCTTACCTTCTTTAATTAATTTAATTAGTTAGTGTAAGATAGAAAGGATGGTATGATTAAAACGCCACCATTAATACATTTGGACTGGTGAGTTAAATACATTTTTATCTATGAACAGTATAGAAACTTGGTATAACTTCTCTGTAATTCATAGTAGGAAGTCAGTCCAACATGACTTCTAGAACTGCTGTCTACAACAATCCTGCCAATAAATAACTTCACTGCTTTCACAGATCTGGATATCTCAGAATGGAGCCATGGGAGTTATTTTATTATGTATTTATTTTATTTATATACCGCCCCTCCAAAAATGGCTCAGGGTGGTTTACAACAAATAAAAACAATTAAAATCAATTAACAGTTAAAATAAAAACTATATCAAACAATTAAAATCATTTAAACATCAAAAACATTAACATTTAAAACCAGCATTAAAAATTTAAATAAATCTAATTAAAAGCCTGGGTGAATAAATGTGTCTTCAGCACCTTTTAAAAAGTTGCCAGGGGAGGAGGGGAGGCTCTTATTTCGACAGTGAGCGTATTCCAAAATCCAAGGGCAGCAACGGAGAAGGCCCGTTCCTGAGTAGCCACCAAACGAGTTGGTGGCAACTGCAGGCGAACCTCTCTAGATGACCTCAACAGGTGGTGGGGCTCATGGTGAAGAAGATGTTCTCTTACAGTTAGGAAAGTGTTCTTCTCCTCTGAAATTTTGGGAGTACCCATCCCATTTCTTTTGGGACATCAGAGACTGCCATAGTCAAATGGGACACTGGATGAATGAACTTGTACTGGAGGACCAAAAGTTACTTACTTAAAGTAATTAATTTGTTGGATTTTGCTTCAGCCTTAGGTTCAAACAGGTCATTTGTTGCTTGAAAGGTTGGGAAAGAACTTTCCTCAAGGTATTCTCTGGCCTTTGAGCAATGCTGGCATTTTTTTGTTTTCATTCTATGTGTGCGGTTTGTCTTAGTTCCTGTGCAATGTGGATCATTCTAATGAACTAATCATAAAATCAATATATTGATTTCAGGCACTTTCCTGAAATCATGATGTCAAATAACCTGCAGTTGAATTGATGTGCAGGTGAGAACTGAAGACAAGTAGCAATTAAAGACTTATATATCCCAGCAAACTCCACTTGCCATTGATAATATCAATGCAAGCTGGTCCATTTTCTCAAATGCCTTGTCACAGACCCTGGCCAGAAGGGCGAAATGAAAAGCTGACTTCCTACTCACTATCTTCATAAAGCCACATGCTGAGAACACCGTACAAAATGTATGATATAAGGCAACAGAGGTAAGTAAAAGCAGGGCGGCCCGAGGGGGTGGGGGGAGGATGACGACCCTACACTCTGTACAGTTGAGAACCCTGAAACTAACACAAGCAGTACAAGAACACCTCAGTTATTTTGTCTCTTACATTTTCCCATTCACATCTTAACATACCTGTATTGCAGTGCAAGCCGGAGGGCTGTGGCATTGGATTCATATTTCCCAACCAACATGCTCATTCTCTCAGCATTATTTTTACACTCTTCCAGAGTTATTGTCAATAAATCATTCTGTGATTTTAAGTGCTCAATGCGGCTGTGGAAGAGAAAATAATATTTACATTTCTGTGTAAAGTCTGCCTTGGACATTAAGTTCAGGTCTTAAGTTGCCTTGAACATTCTCAACTGATTCCATCAGAATGACAAAGATAATTTGGTCTAAAATAACTAGATTATTAAAGAAAAGTCCAATGAAAATGATTTTTAAAAATAACTTTAGTAAATTGCTTATAGAGCCAACTTTCATGGAAGTAGGATTTTTATTACTGCTACCCATTGAACTCTTCCATTGTCTCCTCACTGTTTCTCTTGCAGATAGTTACTGATCCAGGCAGTGGCTGACATAATGTGCAAGAGGATGTCAGCCTAGTAATGTTGCATTTGCGCAATGAAATTTAGTGCATGTTACGCCAACAAAAAAATTGTGAAAATTGCATTACATAATAGTAAGCCCACTAGAAATAGGTTTACTCTTGTGTAACATAAATTGTGCAAATTCAACATTACTAGACTCAGCCTGTATGTGCCAAGTGGAAATACAAGTACTCTTCTAACCTTTCAATATATTTATTTAAAATACTTTGATGCTGCCTTTCTCTAGAGATATAAGATGGTGTACGACATGAATTAAAAGAATAAAACACCACATCAATTTTAAAAAAAGATGAAAAGCCAGAAAAAGAGGGTGAAGCACCTAAAAGACACTCAGAGCAGATGAGCAAAGACCTGCAGGACTTTGTGAGGTGATGTAATGAAAACAGAGATGGGGTCAATTGGATCTCCGATGGGAGAAAGTTCCACGTTGGAGGCAACCACCAAAGCTGTCCTATCCTGTGGAACCTGCCACATAAACCTCTAACAAGGGTGATACATGAGGGCTTCTCTAAATTTCTTGTGGGCCAAACAGTTTCATTAATGGATGGGAAGTGGAGATTTTTTAGGGTTTAGGTCAAGATCCCAAGAATATTTGGGTGTGTGCATGAGACTGTGCATGTACAGTGAAGTGCTAAGGCCCCCCACCCTGCCAGCAGCAGCTTCATGTCCTGCATTGCAAAGTGTTTTTGAAACAGCCCTAAATTTCAAAACTGGAAATTTTCAAAAGCAGCTTTTCTAATGTTAAGAAGGCGGTTGTGAGGAAGTGTGTGTGTTTGTGTGTGTGTGTGTGTGAAAAGTCACTGCAAGCATGCAAGCTAACTCTGAAGCTCAATGGATCATGGCCACTGTCTGATTCACACACACACACACACACACACACACACACACACACACACACACACACACACAATACAAGCATGAGGCTGTGAACCATAAATTCTTAAAACATTAAAACGTTCCCTACTACTCCAGAATATTTTATAATCCCATCCCCTTCCAATTCATCCTGGCATTCAACTTCCACTTTAAAATGTCTTTAATGGAACATATAGGGGTAGATCCAAGCATACAAGTGAAAGTAAGTTTACGAAGGGACATATTCGGCTACTCTTCCTCACTACAACCTCCGTGTCCCTTTAAAAGGAAGCACCTATCAAAACTGCGAGGGGACACAAATGTCATGAGTCTGGTAGATTTCCCCTTCTCCTGTAGTCCCCCGAGTCACTTGACATGCTGCCCCTGAGGAGCAGTTTTTGGAAGCAGCACAGCTGCAATGGACAGGAGGGGCAGAAAAGTTACCTTCCACTAGCTACTTTTTGCTCATGTTGGAATGGCTCTAATCCACGGTCACACTTTTCATTTTCAAAGGATCAATGTATACAAATATAAACACTTGGGGTCCCGCTTCCGAAGCACAGGAGGCAATCTTTGCCCACCTCCTCTGAAGCCCACCATGCAATGCACAATTATGTCCCTGACCTCAGTGAAATAATGGCATGTTGCACAGAGCACTTAAGGGTGAAAGGGAGATTGATGAACCACCACCCGCCTGGTGTGAGAACCTGTGCATCAGAAGATGGAACTCCTAGATTGTGTACATGCTCCTTTTGGCTGCAAGTGCACAGCGTTAGGAAGTTTGCCACTGCATTTACTGGTGTTGAAGGAGAAAGCATATAAAGGTGGGAGAGGATACAGTTTGAGCGCAATACAGTTTGAGAATTATTTCTGCATACCGGAACAACACACTGCTTTAACACCGAATAAGTACAAAGATGTCAGCAGCACGTATTTATCTCTGCTAAAATTATCACATTGATCTACACAAATCAACTCTGAAAACTGTATTTCAGGTTCCTCAGGAGACAACACCAGCTGCTGCTGGGACCTGCAGAATAATATGCAAATCTTAACAAATCACTATATGGCCTAATGCTGATGACTAAATTATCTTGTTGAAAGAAGCTATTAGTTCAGATTAAGCTCTCCTTTTCATCATCATATTTTCCATATTTTTATGTAGCTGACATAAATATAATTCACAAATCAAAATGATAGGGATAACAAATCAACTTAATCAACCAAAATTAAAAGCTGATTTTCATGATATGCGGAATGATTCCCTGCAAGTCATCACCACATACATATACAAAACGTTTTCTATGAATAGGTAATACATACAACGGCTTTCTCAAAAGATTTGCACACTGAAAACCAGGTTCCAAAGTGTTACCGAATCTACTTGTCTTAGTAAGCAAGTCTTGCATTATTTTAGTTACACAAAACACTGATGTTCCTGTGCTGACAGGAGAATGATTTCGTTAAGCATTCCTTCTTCTTTGTGGGGGAGGGGGGAGAGAGAAGGAGGGAGGAAATCCATCCTATCAAAAAGGTACTCTGCCCGATTTCTCATCCTACCTGTTTAACCGTTCAGTTTCCACTTCAAATTCTCGGATTTTGCTTTCAGAAATGGCAGACCCATGTGAGTAGAGTGTCTGGAAAATTTCTTGGATATTGGAACAGTCTTGAAGAGAATGAGCTAAGTGTTCTGCCACACTGCTCGATACCTGCAATTAGGTGGTTATAAGTCTGTTATGGATGGATACAACATACAGGTTCTGTCCCTCGATAAAATGAACCAAGCTGGTACACTGTGGCATTAACGGATTTTGAAAGATATTAATATTAGGCAACACCCAAATCAGATTGGTCATGACTAACACCCACTAAAATTAATTGAGCTTAAATTAGTCATGTCTAACTTGTTCCACTGATTTTGACGGTGCTTAGTAGTACCTGACTAGTCTGAATGTTGCCCATTGTTTAAAGACAACAGTGGACACAGCAGAATTCCTAGTTGTAAACTGTGGTGGCTGCTGCCATCTGTTACTGCGGGGACAAGAATGCTAGTTGCAAAAACCACACAGTGAATGTTACACATGAGTAAGCCCATTATTTCCAGTGGGCCTACTCAAGGGGAACAGATACGGAGCAATTTAAGCCACTCAAATCTAGCAGCAGCCAGCACCCCTACGCAAAAGAAAACAGTCCATGGCTGGTAAAAGGTAAGTTACAGTGTCCAGTTAGCCAGGGGAGAAAAGAGGCAGCTGATCTGATGGGAGGCAGGGAACTTCTCCTCCAGCTGCTGCAGCTTCCTCCCCCACTCTGCTACTGATTTAACCTAATAATCAAGGCTATGCCCTTACCTCATTGCTTTGGGTGCCCTGCATCACCCCTTCCCCAGATTAGACATAAAAGCGCAAAAGAGACACAAGTGCACTAAGCAGGAAGCTGCCTCCCAGCAAATCAACTGCCTCTTTTCTCCCCTGGCTGGCTGGACACTGTAAGTTTTGGGGTTTTTTTTAAACACTACACACAGAGCGTTCCCTTTTTCTTTTCTGTCCTTCTTCTGGTGCTGGTGGTGGGACACAGCCCCGCTTGCCCTTACTGATTGGCCGCCAATTGTTGTAAAAAGGAATAATTTTAAATGCAATAATAATAAAAGAATCATGTAGCAGTTGCAAGAACTCCCATTGACTTGGGAGAAAGGGGGAAACTCATGGCAAGTACTGCATGGCCTTCATTTCCCGGTTTCCAGCAGTGCATCTTTTCAGATGCCGTGGGTCAGAAGCATCTTTTTTTCTCCCCATATTCCAGTTAAAACTTAAAGCAACACATTCTAGTTAAACTTAAAGCATGGAAACAAAGAATTTAAAACAAGTTTTAACTTAGCATTTTACGGCAGTATTTCCAGTGATAATGACCACCCTGTCTTTTAATTATTAAACAACTATGCTGTGAGCACAAACTGAGAAAGCTGTTAACACTTCAAAACTAAAAATTGGGTATCAACATAGTCAAGAGTGGATATTGTAACATGGGAAGCTGTGCTAAAAAGTGTGTTTTTTGCTTAATCATTCCACTGAGACACCATCTATTCAAGTTACTTTTCTAGCAAATACAGTCTTTCAGTTTTATTTCTGACTTTCAAGTAAATGCCAAAATGCCATTTGGTTGGGCTACAGACATTATGATGGCACTCCTAAGCAGTGTTCCCTCTAACAGGGATTCACAGATGTTGTTGACTACAATTCCCATAATCCTCCCAAAAGCCTTTGCAGATGGGGATTCTGGGAGTTGTAGTCAACAACATCTGGGGATCCCTGTGAGAGTGAACCCTGCTCCTAAGTACACTTAGGGATGGGCTTAGGACCAGGATGCAGAAACTGTAATAAATGAGTAGGTGTAGAGAAAAACGAATAAAAGGGAAACTGCTAAATTACAAGGAAAGAAGTTAGAGGAAGGCAGAAATGTCCCTTTAATTCTAATGGGCTATGCTTCTCTTTGTTATTTATAATGAAGACTATTTCTAATCCCATCTAGCACTAAGAAAGGCAGGCAACACACACTCTTTTTAAAGGGAATGATAACAAACATTGCAAAAGGTTGCTAAGTTAAATTTGGACAGAGAAGTCCAAATGAATTTGCAGAATGGACTTGAAAGTTCTTTTGAATGTCCTGTCTCCTGCTGACTTAATCTCCACTAACTACATCTTTCCTAACTGGAAGAGCAGATTTTGGGGGATCAAGTGAGTTGATCTCCACTTTTATTTATTTATTTAGTGCATTTTTATACTGCCCCAACCCAAGGTCTCAGGGAGATCACTTTCATAGGAGATCAATGTGACCTGCTTACTCTGCCTTCAGAACTGTTCTCTACCATCATGTGGTGTAGTACTGTCCAGGCCAATGGCAGTCACAGTGGTTATTCTCCACCCAGGTACAGAAGAAGCTGCCTTATACCAAGCCAAACCATCGGTCCATCTAGCTCAATATTGTTTCTCCAAGGTTTCAGGCAGGAGTCTTTCCTAACCCTACCTAGAGATGCCAGGGATTGAACCTGGGACTTTCTGCATGCAAAGCAGATGCTCTGCCATTGAGTTACAGTCCCAGCTCCTCCAGGTTTGACATGGAGTCTCCAGACTTTTACATCCACCTTCAGGAGACAACTGAAAGCAATCCTGGAGATTTAAGTGGCTTGATATTGTAAAATAATCTTCAGGAATAGCTTCAGTCAGAATTAGCAGCTCTACCCAAATCAGACACCACTACATCATTACCCTTGAATGCACCCTTTTAGAGTTTTTTCATCAGTGAAACAATGTTATTACTCATGTATGTTACCTTCCTTCCTACCAGTGACTCTGAGGTAGGAATTAAAAGGAAAAAGCATGACTAAAAACCATGACCATTAGAATATGAGTGTTCTTTGCTGCTGCTGGTCATTAGGTTGACAAATGACAACATGTCCAATGACAAAGACAAAAATAAGGAAAGTATAAAAGATCAAAAGTACCAAAAGGAATAGTATCAACTGTGAAGATGATTTCTATTTCTTCGAAAAGTATGAAATGATCAGGCTTCAGAAAACCAGTTCAGGTTTTATGGGATTCAACCCCTCTTCTCCTGCAGTGCCTTACAGCAACACAGTTTTCAAACAGCAACATTTTTTGAGCACTATGCCAGGAGAAAGTGCTGTGCTTTTAAAACACAAGTACTCTGAAGACCAGTTCTAGAGATGTTGCTGCTTCTTAGACTACTAAAAATATGGAACAATGATGTGGTTATGAAAGAATTAAAAGGAAATTTTATGCAAGAGAACAGAATTTATTCTGTGGCATCTAACGTAGGATGTAAATCACCTAACCTTTAAGTTCCCTGAGTAATGTCAGTTGATGCTTAGTGTCCAACTTATGCCAGTGGAAATGCTTATGTGAGCAAAGATTTCAAGGAGTTTAACCTTATTCATATTATTTAAAAACTGCAGCGCTGACATGGTATATATCTACACACTGAATCTCTTTAATAAAATAATCTGTCTGTAAACGGTGGTACAGACTTCTGCCAAAGATATCAATTACATGTTTTTGCATATTCCATGCAGATGTTGTCATCATCTGGTACAAAGATGGACACCCTTATCCCAAGGGACAGTTCTGCTTTTGTAGTTCTTGAAAGCAGACATATTTGCAAAGTGAAAATATGTAAGTTTTCTTAATTTTCATAATTTACTCTGAATAGAATGTGTGTTTCCTTCACAATGCATGTATATTTTGTTGCTGCAAGTTTCAATCCACTCTGATCATGGCTATCTAGCACAGTCTTGGTAAACATACACATTTAGTGATCATTCACACTCACCCCTATGCTGCTGATTTCTGACCCCAGGACAGGGCGGTCAGATGCTGAACATTCTGACCTCGTCTTTGAGAGTTTTACGCGTTCTGCGATCTATAAACGGGGGGGAACCCCCCAACAGAAATTAGTTATTCAGGAGCCATGTGTAGCATTTGCACAGTTATGAAAAGCAGTCCCCTTCTTCACACATTCAATGCGTTCAGAAATCCTATGTTAAATTGATTAATATAAACTGGCATGCATGTTGTGAGTTAGAGGCTTAAAATCCTTAGCATTTATCTTTCCCTGCAGCTCAAGTTTGCACGCTCGCTTAGGATCCTTGAAAATTCCCCCGACGCTCTGGCTGATATTTCCCAGTTAATTGCATGCCTGTACAGCAGCTGTGCACAGCAAAGGCTGCTCCTTCTAGATAATGAGAAGCACTGTAGCAATGCTGAAGGGCTCACCTTGGCAATGGGAATGTCATTACTGCTACTGCTTGTGCTCAGTTCTCCAGTGCTAGGGTTAATGGGACGGTTTGCCGGAGTGAGACGACCTGGGCTCGATGGGCCAGTTGCTTGGACACTTTGTAAACGTGTTTGTAGTTCTCGAACCTGCAATAAGACAATATAATTTCACTTAAGACAAAATCATTTGTTTTCCTTTGCAATTGGATTGATGAAAAATACAAGCCAAGTTCTGCTTAGCTTGGGGTTATTGATTCTGGAGTACGTGGGTTTTTTTAGTGCAATATTTTAAACTTCTAATGGGATAAAAGGTTACCACTGATCCTTTGGCTGCTTCAGAGGAATTCCTAGTTCTACTTTGTTTTACACAACATGGACATATTTCCTGAAAGCTCTCTGTGTACGTCTACGAGAGTATTTTACTTTGGAGGTCAGGTTCAATGGACACTTTGGAAGAAAGACAAAGCATGTACATGAAGAAGAAAAATGGCAGGAAGTGGAATCATGGATCCATTATTCCCCCTCTGCAGTTCTTCTGTAGCACCAATCAACATCTTTGTTGAATACATAACTCTGATAAAATGTGAAGAGACGTAGAAAAGGAAGAAATCCCACACAACTGTAGTCATTCCAAACTATTAAGTTTTAATGCACATTACAACTAGAAGAGTAAAACCACACTTTTATATAAGCAAATATACGCATATAGGCTACAGTCCACGACCACATGTATAACTGCACAAGAGTGGTGGGTGCAGGAATGATTTCATATGTATCTACTTCATCAGGAGCACTCCCAGATTACAAGTAACATTTGGATCATCTGAGTGTTGCCGGTACTCTGGAATCACTCTGTAAGAGAGAACACACGTTGCTGAGGGTGAGCAGTGTGTGTTTCCACTCACCTAGAGTGCTTCCAGAGCACGGGCAATGCTTGGAAGTATTTGCCCTGTTGCTCAACAGCACAAGCCCAAGAGGACTGGAGGAGTTGCACGAGAGCTCTTGCTGTGTCTCCACAGACTCTTCTAATGCACACACTTCATTAGTCAGGATGTCAGCCACTGAGCTCAAATAAACACAGTGCAGCCCAATTCACTTGTGACATTCTCTCTGCAGGGAGAGAGACAGAGAGTGAGGGAGGCATGTGAAGAAACCCAAGACTCGTAACAGTTTGAGATTCCTCTCCCTCTCAGTACTGAAGAGAGGGTCTGATCACTTATTTAGTTCTGCAGAGGAATCTCAGACCATGATGAGTCAGGTAACTGCTCTGGTGACCTGGAAACATGAACATTCAGAGCCAAGAAACGTCTGGCTGGAGTAGCTAAACTTAGTGTGCAGGTCTGATGACAGAGAATGGAGATGCAAAAGAGTCTTGAACAAAAAGTGTCAAGCAAAGTTTAAGATAAACATGCGTCACCTCAGAAAAGTAAAGTAGTGCCTATTCTGGAAAAAGCTCAACCCAGACCTCATCTAGTTGAACACCAAGTTGCAACAGGAAAGATCCCTGTGATCCTGTTTCTAGTATGGTGCAAGGACATTGGCAGGGTAATTCCCAGCTCTTAGGATGTACTATCAGTCCAAATTTCCGTCAGTAAATCTGCTGATATGAGATATAGCCTACTTTAATAGTTTTTATGTTAAAAGAACATACAGACAGAAGTGTCAGTGTCTGAGAAAAGGCTTGAAGGTAGTTTGAAATAATTCTTTCTATAAAAAAAACATCCCAGGATGACTTAATCACATTAAAAATCCAAAGTGAATGAGATGTAATTAATTAATTAATATCTGGCTCACCATGTTTCCAGCATTTATTCACTCTGCAATGCTGTGTTTTAACCGTTGTTTCTAAAGTATGAATTAATTAATTAATTTAGAAGCAACGGTTAAAAAAACAGCATTGCAGAGTGAATAAACGTTGGAAACGCAATGAGTCAGAAAAAAAAGAAATGCTCGGCAATCGGCCAAAGAACTCAAAAACCCAACATCTGCTCATAAATGCAACTGTCATTATATGCAATAAAAAAGGAACATACATTACAAAAATGAAGCAGATCTGCGCTCAAAATGGAAAAGGCTTGCAAAAGCCAAATGGCATGATTCAACACAAGTTTTGCCTCAAATAGTTAAACAAAAAAACAAACGGCCTTCTTCAATACAGCAACTTGTGCCACAGGGGAAATCAAGCGCTCATTTTTCCACACAACTAGCATAAAACAAAAGAAGGGAAAAACATGCGGTCTGAAGACGAAATTTCCCTGAATGTCAGACTATTTATTGAAACACATAAATAATAGCTCTGTCGATTATAATGGTAGACAGAATAAGCAAACAGTGAGGCATCATATTTCCTAAACCCATAAGAACACAAGATAAATAAGCTAGGTATGCCATAACTTGGCAGTTCAACAAGGATGGAATGCTTATACCCTCAACCCAGGAGAAGCATACAAAGTGTCTCTTCAGTTTCTTGCTCCGCAATTCAGATATCCT